>NW_017728996.1:27325593-27328291 GCF_001723915.1 Gavialis gangeticus | reverse complement strand
GGCCGGCTGACTTAAAAACGTCCAGCCCCTCCAGAAGCTCCCTAACTAAATCCTCACTCACTCTAGGCCCAGGTGAGCCTCCCCCGGGGCCCGAAGGGGGCCCAGCAGGGAGGTGGCAGTTCTGGTCCTTACTGAGGAAGACAGAGGCAAAGAAGTTATTAAATATGTTGGCTTTGTCATCTGTTCACCGATGACACTAAAATTTGAGGCGTAGCATCCACACCTGAGGACAGGCTAGTGATCCAGGCTGACTTGGAAAAACTTAGTAAGTGGGTGGTTACAAACCTGATGACATTCAATACCCATAAATGTAAGGTACTCCACCTCAGGAAAAAACCCCTGCAGCATACTTATAGGCTCAGAAATGTTATGCTTGCTCACACCATGGCTGAAAGAGACTTGGAGGTCATGATTGACCACAAGATGAACATAAGCCACCAATGTGGTCCGTTCAGATTTTGAATTTGCAGTTTGATATCCCAGAAAATTGATACTGGAAACTCCCAGTTGACATTTCTCTTTTTACTCTGATACCTGCTTTAGTGAATCTCTGTAAAACTTCTCAGAGTCTCTCAGTGAGTTTCTTTCTAGATGGCCCCATGATCAGCATATCATCAAAGTATGGAACAATCCTGGGATTTCCTGCTAGCATTTTCTCCATCAAGAACTGGAAAATTCCTGGTGCCACAGAAATTCCAAACTGGAGGCGCTTGACATGGAGCACTCCCCAGTGTGTAATTATTGTTTGGGCCTCAGCAGCCTTGTTATCCACTATCAATTGCTGATAGGCTTGGATGAGGTCAAGTTTGGCAAAAACCTTCCCTCCTGCAACAACAGACAGAAACTGGTTAATGGCAGGCACTGGGTGCAGGTCCTGCTTAAATACTTTATTAATCGTTCACTTGTAATCCCCACAGATGTGAACACTGCTGTTAGGTTTTAAAACAGGAACAATTGGTGTGGCCCAGCTGGTATGTACGATTGGCTCGAGGACCCCCTGCGTGATATGCCAATTTAATTCTGCGTCAATTTTCAGCTGCAGTGTGAAAGGTACATGCCAAGCCTTCATAAAGATGGGGGCTATTGCAGGATCCATTTGGAACATCACAGGTGGACCTGAGTAAATTCCTAATTCCTTGGAGAATACCTGGGGAAACTCCCTTGCAAGCCTTTCCAGACTTTCTGTGCAGAGACTGTGTACACCTTGAATACTGATTCCCAATGGTGAGAACCAATTTCTCCCCAGAAGACTTTTGTGGGAACCCTTAGTGACAATGAGGAGTAGATGTTGTCTAACAGATCCATACTGGACATAGACACTGCAGCTGTCGAAGGTTTCCACAATCTGTCCATTGTGGTTATGCAGACAATGCTCAGGTTTCAATAACTTGGGGAGACGGTGCCAGAACAACTGGAAGAATGTGTTTTCATCTATGAGGGATACTCCCAAACCCAAGTCCACTTCCATTTTGCACTTCTTTCCATTTATTACTACAGTTGCAGTCATCTCAGAACTTTGAGTTTCAACATTACCAACATTTTGAATCAAATATAGTCTTTGTACCTCACATTCTGGGGTTCTGTGAGTGGTTTGGGAGTGAATACATTTGCCACAGCCTTTTTGTCTCCTGGACCCGGCCTTCGAGCGGCAAACCCTCCCTACGTGGCCCTTCTTCTTGCAGGCAAGACACTCCATGTTCCTAAACCTGCACTCCCTTCGTCTATGTTGGCTGCCACAACTCAAACATGTCTGTAGATTAATTGGCTTATGTGGTGCTGTTGGTGAGGGTATAATTTGCTGAATTTTCTGGGGATGATCTGATTCTTGATCTTTTTGAAGTAAGTGGACATTGCTGGAGAACACCTGGTGAATTTCTTTCACGTTATGGGTTGCTGCTTCATCTGCCAAGGCTTTTTCTTGTGCAGTAGCCAAGGTCAAATTTGGTTCAGAGACCAGGCGACATTGGATTGCTTCACCTTGAGCCCTAAAGATAGGATGGTCATGAAGCAGGCCATCCAGGAGATCATTAAATTCACCAAATTCTGTGAGGTGATGGAGCTCTGCCAGGTAATCTGCTATGCCTTCATTGGCTTTTTGGTCCCATTAAAAAAATGAAATTGCTGCAGGGTAACAGACGGCCTTGGGCAAAAATGTGCCTTTAGCAGAGCAATTAGTTCAGCATAAGACTTAGCGTTTGGTAAGTCAGGTGCTGTGAGGGAACGAACAATGGCAAATGTTTTGGCACCACTGACTGTCAGGATGATCACGCACTTCTATTCTGGGTTTTCCACTTTGTTGGTTTCCAGGTAATAGGATAGCCTTTCTGCATAAGAGTCCCAAGAAGCCGGCTGGCTGACATCAAAATCTTCTATATTCCCCAATGTAGCCATTTTAACTAACATCAGCTTTAATAGAGAGGAAAGAAGAAAAAAAAAATCTTTCCTCTGATCACAAAATGCAGCTGGGTCTCAGAATGGTATCCCACAGTGTAGGGATGTCTTTTCAGCAAAGGATCCCATCCTCATCACCAGATGATATGTTGTGAGTTCAGCAACAACACTCTGGACACTCCTGGGTTGAACTAACAGTTATTTATTATTATAACTCTCTGGAATCATATCCAGGGGGGATCTTAACAATTGCCCTCAGTCTATGTATGTAGAACTTATATTTGCCCTGCCTCTGATTTGATCCCGT
>NW_017728996.1:27319968-27320593 GCF_001723915.1 Gavialis gangeticus | reverse complement strand
CATGAAATGGGAAGATGAGAACCTGATGGTGTTCAACACTGAAAAATGCAAGGTTCTCCACCTTGGGAGGAAAAACCTGCAGCTTGCTTATAGGCTCGGCAGTGCTACACTGGCTAGCACTACAGACGAAAGGGACTTGGGGGTCATGATTGACCACAAGATGAACATGAGCCTGCAATGTGATGCTGTGGCTAGTAAAGCAACCAAAATGCTGGCTTGCATCCATAGATCCTTCTCAAGCAAATCCCGGGACACCATTCTCCCATTGTACTCAGCCTTGGTGAGGACGCAGCTGGAGTACTGGATCCAGTTTTGGGCTCCACAATCCAAAAAGGATGTGGAGAAGCTTGAGAGAGTGCAGAGGAGAGCCACGCGTATGATCAGAGGTCAGGAAAACAGACCTTATGATGAGAGGCTGAGAGCCATGGGACTCTTCAGCCTGGAAAAGTGCAGGCTCAGTGGTGATCTGGTGGCCTGGTGGCTCATGTTCATCTTGTGGTCAATCATGACCCCCAATTCCTTTCATCTGGTGATAAGTTTATCAGGGGTGCTCATCAGGATCTGGAGAACCTTCTGTTCACCACAGTGCCCCAAGGGATGACAAGATCAAATGGCCACAAACACC
>NW_017728996.1:27314441-27314968 GCF_001723915.1 Gavialis gangeticus | reverse complement strand
TCCTGTGGAGGGAGAGGAACCAAGAAAGCCTCTGGCTCCTCGTGGCAGAGACAATGGAGTCCCCAGTGCTGTAAAACTGCCACAAGCGACCTGAACCCTGCAGGGCTGAACATGAGGGTTTGGCCTTCAAGGGACAGTGCAAGGAAAACACAATAAGACACAACAGAGGACTGATGTGGAAACCTCCTTACATGAGTTTGAAGCAACCACCTTTCTTCCACAGAGGATTGGATTAGAATCCCATTGAGTATGTCCAGATGAGCATGCACATGCCTTTTGTCCCACCTCAAACCCCTTTGGGGAAACAGGCGTGTGTGGGAATGAAAAAATGTTCCCCCTGCTGCAAGTTATGGTATCCCATGATAACCTCTTGGCAAAACTGGCTAACTGAGGCCTTGACCTCACCACTATCTGCTGGCTGGGGAATTGTCTCCGCGGTAGGACCCAGAGGGCGGTGGTTGACGGAAGCCAATCATCTTGGTGCGTGGTCACCAGTAGGGTCCCTCAAGGCTCTGTCCTAGGGCCTA
>NW_017728996.1:27314134-27314430 GCF_001723915.1 Gavialis gangeticus | reverse complement strand
CCTCTTGGGGGGCAAAATCACCTATTGGGGGGCCATAGCCCTTGTGTGGGGGTGAATCCCCTGTTGGAGGGATGTAGCCCTTGTGTGGGGGCCAAATCCCCTGTTGGTAGGCTGAACACCTTGTGTGGTTGCCAAACCCCTTGTGTAGGGGCTGAATCCCCTCCTGGGGGGTCGAACCCCTTGTGTAAGGGCTAAACCCCCTGTTGGGGGGGTCATACCCCTTGTGTGTGGGCTGAATCCCCTGTTGGGGGGCTGAACCCCCTGTTTGGGGGCCTTAGCCCTTCTGTGGGGGCCGA
>NW_017728996.1:27308843-27309134 GCF_001723915.1 Gavialis gangeticus | reverse complement strand
AGATCGTGCCCTGAGACAACCGGAGGCTGGGTCCTTCATGGGGACGCTCTGGCTGCCAGAGCATCTCTATAGTTGGCCCCTCACCCTGGTGCTGAAACACATGGTGGGCCAGTCTGCATGTTTCAGTACCAGGGCTCCAGTGCTGGTGAGCAAGGGGTCAGGGGGGCTGGAGAAGGGGGGAGGGGACCATGGGGGAGACCCCCAACTTTCCCAGACCCCCGACCCCTGCACTGGCTGGCCCCTCCCCCTGCCAGCTCCCCAAAGCCCCCTCTCCCTGCCACAGCCAGCCCC
>NW_017728996.1:27307019-27307657 GCF_001723915.1 Gavialis gangeticus | reverse complement strand
ATGTGGGCCTTGTGGGGGGGTGGTAGCCCCTGCCGGGGCCATTTTTCCCCCCTTGTGTTGGGGTCAAATCCCCCTCTTGGGGGGCAAAATCACCTATTGGGGGGCCATAGCCCTTGTGTGGGGGTGAATCCCCTGTTGGAGGGATGTAGCCCTTGTGTGGGGGCCAAATCCCCTGTTGGTAGGCTGAACACCTTGTGTGGTTGCCAAACCCCTTGTGTAGGGGCTGAATCCCCTCCTGGGGGGTCGAACCCCTTGTGTAAGGGCTAAACCCCCTGTTGGGGGGGTCATACCCCTTGTGTGTGGGCTGAATCCCCTGTTGGGGGGCTGAACCCCCTGTTTGGGGGCCTTAGCCCTTCTGTGGGGGCCGAACCCCTTGTGTTGGGGCTGAATCCCCTGTTGGGGGGCCGTAGCCCTTGTGTGTGGGCTGAATGCTCTGTTGGTGGGCCGAACCCCTTGTGTGGTTGCTGAACCCCTTGTGTAAGGGCTGAATCCCCTGTTGGGGAGCCAAACCCCTTGTGAGGGGGCTGAAGAACCTGTTGGGGGGCCAAATCCCTTGTGTGGGGACCACTGCCCTGTGGGAGGGCAGCAAAATATGTATTCATGAATTCATGAAATGTATTTAGAGTTCACTTTATTAT
>NW_017728996.1:27278068-27306734 GCF_001723915.1 Gavialis gangeticus | reverse complement strand
TGGCAGGTGCATAGCAGGTTACAGCCAGGCAGCAGCCCCCACTGCCAGACTGTTGCAGTGGGTAGAGGGGGCAGGGAAGTCTCAGAGCTGCTTCAGCAGTCCAGCTGGCACAAGGGATAGTGTCCCCAGGTTCCAATTGGCTGGGCCCCAGAAGCTCCTGAGAGCTAGTAGCCCTGAGCTACTTGCCAGGGCAGCTTTTTATACTGCTGAGGCCAGCACAGGGCAGCTTTTTATACTGCTGGGGACAGCACAGGTGCTTGCCCCAGGCTTTAGCTCCCCCTGGCTGCAGATCCAGGAGGAGCCAGGCAGGGTTATTTTGCCCCAAGTGGCACAATCTGATACACACCAAAGTGCATGTCTGAGCACGTGCGCTGAAGCAAAAAGCCCTGGCTCAAATTTGCACCACTTCTATTTGAGCTGCTGCAAGCGCACATGCTTGCATGTGTGGACGTGCCCACTGAGGCTTTTCAGGTGGTCAGAGGGCTGCGTTCTCCTACAGTGACTGAATACACTGCCTCCATGGCAGTCTTGATTCCTGCTGATCCAAACATGGAGAGTTGGGAAACTGAAACAAGTCTGTCTCTTGGCAATGTAAAGCTCTACAATTGTATCTCCAGGCCTTCAATCTTATATTCTCATGCTGCAGCTGTTTATTCCACAAGTGGACCCATTGATTCCAACGAATTTCTCACTGAATAAGAAACTGCTGCATGAAATTAAGAATAGTAGTTTCTGGTGTTTTACTTAGTGGAGGCTAAATTTCTATACATTCAGCTGTTTAGAAAATCCCTGCAATTATGAAGTGCATCTGCTCTTACATAAAGAATCAGAAGTTCTCTTCTGCCCTCTTCCCATGTTCCCCTGTTGATCCTGTAAATGCTACACCCTCTCCCCCCAAGACCTACCATCTCAACAAGTTGATTGGGGAATTATTTATCAGCACATTCATTTACCATTCTGTACCTCTACTGTTATCAATTGATATCCAGTCCTGACAGTGTGTCAATAAAGTGTATGCCTGTTTTGTATTTTTTATTTCATGTCAATCTGGCACTTCTCTAGCCATCAGGTGTCTTTATACCCTTGGTGGGAAGCCACTTAGTGTTTCCTTGATAGATAATTAATTAATAAATAATTAATCAAGTGCTTGAAGTTTCCTCTGCTCTGTACAAACATTTAAGAACTTTCAATGTAGTAAACATTAATAAAGGAACGGCACAAGGGGTTTATGAGCCATTTCAAGTTCCAGAATTGTCCTCTGTATGAAGGAATGGAATACTTTTCATTCCGGAAGCTATGGCTGACATTTGTTTGTTTGTTTTCTTTTCTTCTGCTGCTGCTCTGCATCCTTTTGTAGGATGACTGCCCCTAGCTTACTCTTTCATGTTTCTGATCATAGAAAGGTGGTGTCATCCAACAGAGAATAAATATGTTTGTTTCTTTTTCAGTTTGCTGAATACACCTACCAACATCTTGATTTTTTTTTTTTTGAGACAGAGCATTGAGAGTATCAGAATCAGGATTACAGAGATGGATATAACTCTTGCCATACCTAATACTTACTGACTGGAGATCAGATCAAACATCCAGAGAAAAGGGCTGTTTTAAACTCTTCTGCAAAACACATTAAGTGTGGAGCTGTGTCTCTGTAAACTCTAGAAGCAAATGTTATACATGCAAGGACAAATTGTAGTTACCAATAGTAAGCCCCAGCTGCACCCATCGATTACCCAGTGCGCAAATTAGAAACGACATCAGATGAGCATTCCTTTGCAGAAGACTTGATTAAACTGGATGCTGTATTGGATAGGGAGGATTACAATAATGTTAAAGGTCCTAAGGAAACATGTAGCAAAATAGACCGTGCTATACCTCTGCCTGTTGACCCTGACCACATTACTTCTGTGAGAAAACCTATTAGGGTAAAGAGAGAGAAACCTGCTGTAGCCTGATTGTTTTCATGTCATTACATAACAATAGGCCCACGGTGGCTTAAGAAATGTCTGCAACACTGTTTATTTTTGGATTGAGCAGTATGACTAATTATTATTTTGGTGGTCTCAGCATTGCCCTAGATGTAGAATCTTATTATATAAATACATTATTCCTACTGTGGCATTCTTTTCATATACTGTGAATTAGCTACAATGCATGAATCTCAGCATGTCATGTGATAGCATTTTATTCATGCTGGAAATACTACATGATTACGTTATGTATTTCAAGCCCAAAGAGACATAGCATGACTTCAGGCAACAGAAATTAACAGTATGAAACATGATTGTTTGTGATGTTGATGTTTTAATTGCTCCATGTTCATCTATGTTCCTCAACTTCTGAGGTGGTGGAATTATAATTAGTCCTATGTGTTTTGTTGAAATGTAGAAAATAATTAGTCTGCCATTAATGATGAGGCATATGGGACCCCAAAACTGAGTGTCAAATCAATGCTTCCGTTGCATAGTGCATATTTTTAGAGTTATTTCTGGAGAGAGTGGCATTTGTTAGGAAAATAACTAAAACCAAAGGAAAATTAACAACTTGCAAGCACTTCTTCCCAAAAAATAAAAGGCTCTACATGTTTTATTTATTTCCATTTAAATGCTAATTATATTATGATATAATTAACATATTCTGGTACAACAGAAAAAGAATTTGGTAATGGATGTTGTTTGGAAATGTAAATAATGCCATTATGGTTAATCAGAAACTAAGTCATTTATTCTCTTATGGATGTTTGTACAGCTCATTAGAAATACATGTACTCCATTTATTCTAGACTATTTTTTAAAGCCAGGTAAAGGTCACATTAATCATAAAATGACACATGTATGATAATCAGTCATGCATATATGAAATCAATTTTAAAAATGCATATGTGCAAAAGTTGTGCTAATTCTGGAACTTCAAATCTGGATCTGCCCTAGGATTAAATTGGTTTTGAAAGTTAGCATATTTTCTGTTCTATTCTCAGCCCTTTATCTGAGAAGTAAAATAGAAAATCACATTCCCCTATGTCATTGCAATAGGCATTGATGCCCATATGATACAATTAGGTAAAGAAATTATACACTGTGTTGCCTGAATTAACCTGGCTCCTTGAACTTCATCCTTAACAAATTGCCCTTCAGGCATCAGCAATTTTTCATTCATGAGGGCATCTTTTTTCCCAATGCCACAGTCTGAAACCAAATTAAATCCACTCTCTATTGACAAACTGCATAGAACACAGCAGGTAGCAAACCTATGAAATGGCATGTGTAGACTGTAATACTGGTTTCATATTGAAAGATAGAAGCATTTAAAATATCCCTTCAAAACACCACTGAATGTTCACTCACAACACACCATAACTCGTCTACAAAAGCCTATTATTTGGCCAGTCTGTCAAATTTAGTAGTGCCTCAGTGGAATAATAAGCTAGTGTTTCTGTATGAAATTGTTCTCTTCTGTAAATGCTGGTGGGCGGGGGGGATAAGAATGAAGGATGAAAAAGATGAGGGGTACATATGTATTAAAAATCCCAGAAAGGAAGCTCCCTAAAGAAATGGTCCTAGATTAAAAAGCCAGTGGTGGGTTGAACAGGCTTAAGAAGAAAGAATTCTGTTGGAAGCCAGAGAAATGTTTATGGTAGCATCCAGTTAGGTGGGTTGACAAAATAAAGCAGAGAACAATTAATTAAATTTAATATTTCTTTATTGCAATGCAGTCATTCAAAACTTTACTATTCTGCTTATTCCAAGGGCTTGTCTAAATATAAGTTTTGTACTGCTTTGACTATATTATTTAAGTAAACTGTCTTTTGAAGCTGTGATTCTGAAAAAGATGGAGAAGCCATGGTGAATTGTCAGCTGAGCATGAACATAATGCAGGAACCAACAAGCAAAAAATAATCCTCCATGAAAAAGAGGGATCTGAACTAAGGACTAAGTACAGACATTCAAAAAGCCTGAGGCAAAAGTGCTCTAAGTATCACGCTTTACTTAAAGCACTCTAGATCAGGTCAGGACCAAACATAATAGTCCTGTGTTGTTTAGTGCAGGAGAAGGGTGGGGGAGGAGGCTTCGAGCCTGCCTAAGTGGCCAAGGCCAGCAGCTTCTGCATGCCCCCAGTGTGCCCCACAGGCTTCCCAGGCTGCTGGCTCTGAGTACAACCAAACCAATCCCTGATTGACTGCCTGATGCAGAGGAAGACCACCTCTCCTGTTGCTCTGCCAGTGACAGGAATCACAGAGAAACAGGGCTGGAAGCAGAGGTGATGTGTAGGGGGTGCATGCGGGTGCACATGCACCCCCTGGTTGCCGCTTGCCACCCCGCTGCTGACACTGCTGGTGGCATCTGCAGGTGGTCAGCAATCCCCGCTGGCTGCCGCTGATGCTGCCAGTGGTGTCTGTGGGTGGTCGCTGACCAATTGCTGGCACTCACCACCCCCACCCCCAACTGCTGACAGTACCAGTGGCATCTGCGGGAGCTCCCTGCTCACTGCTGCCATGCTCCCACCACTGCCACCACACTCCCACCACCACCAGTGCAGCTGTGCCCCCCCCCAGCCACCAGGGGCACATGCCATTCATGGACAAGGGACCTTCAGGGTAGGCTGTGGATGCTGGGGAACCAGGATCCAGGCAGTGGAGCCCATATGTTGAGTGCTGGCAGGGGCATTCTGGACACCAGTATCTCTCCAGAGCCATGATGGGCATTGGGGGCACTTGTTTCACTTGGATCTGGAGTGGATTGGGGGTGGGAAGAGAAGGGGTGCAGGGCAGGATCACCTGGGGCCATGTTGAAGACACACATACACACCCAAGCACACACACACACACACCCCTCCCAAGCCTTGCTTCCTACAGAGAGACAGTGGTGGCATCAGCTCTGCCCCCCACCTCCCTCCTGCACCACGGCCCTGCTTGGGGCCAGACTGGAGACATGCCCCCTGCCCCCAAGCCTCACTCCCTGCTGAGAGCCAGTGGGAACAGCAGCAGCAGCATGCCATGGCCCTGCCAGGCCCTGTGCATACAGGGCTTAACAGCCCACCACTGCCACTCACTCGCTGTGTCTGTCCTGCCCTGCTGCCACTGCCTGCTGAGGGGCCTAATCCATCTGTGGAGCACCCCATTCCTGCTGAGGACCATTGTATAGTGATAGAAAAATATAGATATAGACATTCCCTTCCCCTGCACTCCCTGCCTGTGGCTGACAGCTCAGGGCAGCCAAGTGAGCCAAGTTCCAGCACACCTCCATGTGAGGTGGGGCTAGTGGGGAAGCTCGCTAAGTTACCTGGGATGCTGGGAGAATGTGACCTACCTTGATTCGCAATGGAAGCTGTTACAGACGTTAGACAAAACTGCTGTATCTTGAAGTGCTTTAGTCTGATACCACATCCATCCAGGGCTAACTTAGAGTGGGATCCACCATTTTTAAAGTGCTCTATGTGTCATGAATGTCTGTTTGGTTTTGGCTGTAGAGCACTTCCTGAGTGTTTAATGCACAATAAGTGTAACATCTGTACCTAGCCAAGAGTTCTGAGTCTATGGTACCTCTATCTTTGGCAGCAATGTGACAGCTCCTGGGAAACTGCATGCAGTTCTGGTGCAACAATTCAAGAAGGATGTTGATAAATAGATAGGGATTCAGAGAAGGACCTCAAAATCATTTAAAAAGATTGAATAATGTATCTTGTGATAAAATCACAGGGCTCAGTCCCCTTAGCTTAACTTAGACAATGCTCACAATATCTTGATCACAGTCTTTGAGGGTGCCTACATACACATGCAGTGAGGCTACTCCAATGTGCTGTAATTACAGTGCATTGGAGCAGACTTGATTAATCAAGTGTGGTTATTACTGCACTTTAACAGACTCCAGCATCTCATGCATCAGAGTCCCCGTGCTGAAAAATGGCGGTGGGGGCATTTTAACAAAAGCTCATTTGACGAGCTTTAGTTAAAGCACTCCTGCAGCCATTTTTCAGTGCAGGGATGTTGATACACAAGATGCTCCATGCGCTTTAATTAGAGCGGCTCTCAAAGGTGCTCTAATTAAAGTGCTCCCCCCCACTCCCGGACCATGTGTATAAATGCCCTGAGTGCCTACATGCAGGACAGAAATTTAGTAATAGAGAGCTCTTCAATCTAGCTACAAATATATAACAAGATCTAATGATGAGAAGTTGAAGCTAAAAAATATTCACACTTAGAAATAAGGTACAGTTTTGAGGGTAATTATTGGAACATCTTATTTCAGTTTATGGTGGATTCTCCATTAATCCACAGTTGGATTTTTGTTTAAAGGCATGCTCTAAGTTTGTGCAGGAACTGATTCAGGGAATCTCTATGTGCCCATGCTATGCAGCAAGTCAAGCCCAATGATCATAGTGGTCCTTTCCAGCCTTATACCATACAAATATTGTTTGTATTGGTTGAATGCATGGATGTTGGTTGATACTGTGGGCTGCTCTAGTTTATACTGGAGGAAGCATTTTTCTACAAAGTGGTCTGCCAACCCTGAGTTGCCAGAAAGCACCATGTTCTGGGCCTGTGGCCTTATTATGCCATCATGTCTTCACCCCATCTTGAAGTGCTTCCTACTGGAGTGAGATGAGCGGAGTGAGATGACTTCTGTATAGACAGGTGCAGGTGAAAAGGGTTAAAAAGAGAAATGTCATAAAGGAGTACAAAAACAGCATTTGTTAAAACCTGATTTTAACGAAGACCTTTCTCCTTTAAGATATCACTGCAGCTTCTCTCCACTCACCCTGAAGATCTGTCTATACCAAGGAACTGTAAAAAGAGGATTCTCACCATTGCTTGTGCTGTTTTGACATCAGCCTTAGCAACTTAGGAATCCTAGGAATGATCACTGTCTAGTTCAAGCAGCTGTTTGAAGCCCAATGAAGATATGTTAATTCTAGATATACTTAAAATTGCTTGTTACTGTAAACAGAAAGTGTATTTTTCCACTTTTCTATAGATCAAAATCCTTTGGCTGCTTGTCGTAAGGTCAGAAAAGAAATGTTTCAAGAAGGGCATGTGAAAAAGGGTTATAATGGGAACTATTTTATAGCCTTAAGTATGATTAAGGTGCAGTCTCATAATTGTACATGATACTTTACAACAGGTAAGGTATACTAAACATAAACCACAATTCTATCCTGGGAAACTTCTCATATTAAAGATAAAGACTGGAAGATGAATTTCCATAAATCTGAGGCATTAAAGAAGCTCAGAGCCCTTTCAAGTCTAAAAAGGGAATTGGCACAAAAATCAATGTCTCCAAGTAACCACCTGCTCCCAAACAAGAAGGAATTCCTCTGTAGATATTTCTATTAGACAAAGACCTTTGATTCTAGTCTAACAAACGATATGCATCTTACTAAAGGCTCATTCCCACTGGGTACTGAGGATTTCCTCCACAGCAGGAATCCAACCTTACAGGAGAAGCTTGGGACTTTGCAGGATTGGATCTTTTAACATTCTATGAACCATTCATGCTTTAAATTGCAATCAATTGTTGTATAATACAGACCCTAAGGGAATTAGCAACAATGACAGAATTGGTGTTAGCTTGGATGAGAGTTTTGATCTAAGTGATGATAATGTTCTCTTCTAAAAAGTTTTTCATGAGAACTGCAAAAGGCCAATTCCCTTCCTTGTCAATGGGTGTGTCTACACATGCATTTACGTCACCTTAAATTTACTGTGCAGTAAATTACTCTGTGGTAAGCGGGAATAGACTGGCATCCATACATGCAGGTCTTAAAGTGCATTTATACTGTGTGTGGACCAACTGGGGACTAATTTTAGCTTGACTCCCAACAGTCAGTCCACACACAGTGTTACTGCACAGTAAGGCGTCCACATGTGCATCGCTTACTACGCAGTAACTAATTGGGCATAAATTTGATACCAACATACATGCAGTTATGTAGGTAGGTGATTTGATTATGTAGGCATCAAATTTATGCTCAAGTTGGTGTAAGTCACCATATTTACTGTGCAGTGTGTAGATGCATGTCCATACTGTGCAGTAATTTCAGTTACTGTGCAGTAAATGCACACACGTAGATGTACCCAATGATGCACACCTTCAGTGTCCTTCACTTTTACCAAACACAGTGGCAGGATCTAGCAGCAGTTATTTTAGTTAACTGTAGAAGATCAGGGATTAACCCTCCTGAATATTATGGATAACATTTAGCTTCACAGCTGCAGCTGTGTGCCCCATGGTTTAAACAAAGATAAGAACATAATAGTATCTAGGAAAGATTCTTTAATCACAGTTGTTTCTTTAATAGAACGTTTTTAAATGGAGAGAAAACAACTAGAGCAATCTATCTTTGATATGGGTTTCATGAATACCATTTGTGAACCTAAAAAGGAAACAAAGAAAAATAATGTTTTTACTATTTAGCTCATGGCTACCTCTTGGCAGAAGTAGAGAGACAGAAGCTATGGATGACATGCTGTTTGAAGCACTGCAAACAGTGAAGGTGCAGACACTCATGGCTAAACAAGTGCATAAAAAATGACTCTCACAAAAAAACAAGCCAAGCCAAAACAAAACAAAACCAAAAAAACTTTGGTGTGCTTCATTTTGAAGTACTTTCTGAAACTTCTGCACACTCCAGCATCCCACAATGCTCTCTTTCCCACCCCACCCCCATGAGGGAGGGAGAGATGGGTACATGCCTCTTGAGGGTCCCTCTATGTGCTCAGCTGTTCTCAGGAATCTCTGGTGGCTGAGAGGCATGCCCTCTGGCTGGAGAACTATGCTTTTTCATGTTCTCACAGCCATTTTGAAGTGCTCTGGTGGGGCTTCATGTCTTTACAGCACTGAAGGGTGAAGAATTTGGACCCCTTCAAAGACATGTCTATCCATATCCAAACTTTTCTCTCCTCTTTTAACTTTATTACAGATGTCAGGGATGGTCTCACTTCTGTTTGAGGCCTCTAATCCTCAGCCAAGTTCCATTGCACTTAGAATCTTCCTCTCTTTCCCAGTAGTAGCCATTAATGTTTATGGCTTTTAATAAAGAGTCAGTACAAGTTTCCCTCACTTTATATGCAGTACATGCATTCCTGGAAAACTGTTCATAACTCAAATTCACATAAAAGGATCCCAGTTTATAAAGTAACAGATAGGGATACATTCCCTAAGTTACTGTATAGTAGCAGTGCATGTGTAGACGTATCCACTGGATATAAACTAGGCTTCACCTTTTCCATGGTCTGTTCTACTATAGAATCTGATACCTGTGCCCCTGTCTCGAGACATGTATCGGCGAGTTCAACTGGCAACTTCGGAGCTGGTGTTACCAGGCGGGCCTTAGGTTCTTGGACCGTGACCTGCATTTCCTCAAGGAGGACATGCTCGGGCGGGATGGGCTTTATCTCTCCCCAAATGGTAAGTGTGTTTTTTCTTCCAGGCTGGCTGATCTTATCTGGCGAGCTTTAAACTAGGTTTGCCGGGGGACGGGGATGTAGAGGAACATGAGGACACTTTTCCATCAAGCCAGGTGATGTACACAGGTCATACCCTGGTAAGGGCCAGGGGCCAGGGCAGGCTTAGGAAAAAGGGGTTGACACAGGCTCCTACAGGAGGCCCCAAATGCCTCTACACAAGTGCTCAAAGCATGGGGAATAAGCAGGAACTCACCCTCCTGCTAGCTAGCAAAAACCCAGACCTAGTGGGGCTCATGGAAACCTGGTGGGATTCTACCCACGACTGGGCAGTGGACCTTGAGGGATACAGGCTCTACAGGTGAGACAGTGCAGGGAAAAGGTGGGGGGTGTAGCGCTATATGTCAAAGAGCAATATATGTCCTCAATGATCAAGATGGGGTCAGAGGAGGGGCAAAATGAGGCGCTCTGGGTAAGAATGCAAGGGGGGTTTGGGGAAAGGGACTTGATAGTGGGCATCTACTACAAACTGCCTCACCAGGGGGATCAGCTGGACCTGGAATTCTCAGGCCAGCTCACGGAGGCTGTAAAGTCAAGGGATGTGGTTGTTATGGATGACCTAAACTACCCAGCCATCTGCTGGAAGGATCAGTCAGCCAGGTCCAGCCACTCATGGAGGTTTCTAGCTGGGATACAGGACCTCCACCTTACCCAGGAGGTGCATAGTCCCACCAGGGGAAATGGGTTGCTGGACTTGGTCCTTGCCACAGGCGACAACCTGGGGAGGGGTCTGCGGGTACTCGACCACCTGGGTGACAGTGATCATCGCCTGCTGGAATTTAATATACAGCACAGGGTTGGTGAAAGCAAGCAGCAAGGCAGAGGTACTCAACTTCAAGAGGGCCGACTTCTGTAAGCTAAGAAGGTTAGTAGGAGAGGCATTGGGGTCTCGGAGCTTCAATGAGATGGAAGTCCAAGATGGGTGGCTGTTCCTCAAGGAGACGATCCTCCGAGCTCAAAGAGAGTCAGTCCCAATGCGCACTAAGGGGGCCAGGAGTTCTAAGAAAGCATCCAAGCATACCTGAGGGCAAAAAAGGAGGCGTACTAAAGGTGAAAGCAAGGGGCTATCGCCAAGGAGGATTACACCTCTGTTGCTCAGGATTGCAGGGAGGCTGTTAGGAAGGCCAAGGCAGAGATGGAGTTAGGGCTAGTGACCAGAACTAAGGATAATAAGAAGTCCTTTTTCAAATACATAGGAAGTAAGAAGAAGGCACTGGGTAACATGGGGCCCCTACGGGATAGGCCTGGCAATCTGGTGATTGCAGCAAATGAGAAAGCTGACCTCTTTAAAGAATTATTTGTCTCCATATTCCTAAACAGGGAGCAGGGCATCTCCCCAACTAGTATTGCAAATGGGCTCAGGGGAGGCATAGCTGGAGTACTGCATCCAGTTCTGAGCACCGCACTTCAAGAGGGATGTGGCTAGCACACAAGGGGATCTGGTGGCCATTTACAAACTAGTCCATAATAACTTGCTCCTATCCCAAGTAAGTGGAAGTTAAGCCAGGTAAGAAAAGTAGGTTACTACACATTAGGTTTTTCTTAATATGGGGTAAGAATGTGTACAGTGCCTGTTATCCTGGAACAGGTGATGCATGGTATAGTCCAGCCTCCAGCATAAATTGTTCATATATGCACACCCTTAATGCAATTGAAGATAGACCCTTGAAAACTGACAGATGAATATTGGTTTAAAAACAGATTTAAATTAAAAAGGAACAATTTTGCCATTGGGTCAATTGTAAGCAAACATGGGTCCTGTCCTGCTTCTAGCAATGTCAGTGGACTCTTGCCATTGGTTTCAGTAAGTGCAGAACAGATCACTATTTTGGTGCCAGAGGGTCAGTGTCTGTCTTGATATAAATCAGCACTGTGCCATTTACTTTATTGAGGTGACAGTGATTTATACAAGCTAATAATCTGTAGATTTGAAATGCAGTCCTTGTTTTCCAAGTCACCATTGACTGTTTGTATCTCCATCAGCTAACTTCCTGTACTAGGGAAAACTTAAATTCAAGGTTAGCATGGAAGTGACAAATGGTTCATTCAGAAATTATTTTGTGGACTTCTAAAAGCAGCTGTTGTTTCTGCACTGTTGTCATCTCTGTAATTAATTATGACATTCCTGTTACCAGCAGTCAGCTGAATGTCAAGCTCTTAACGATGGGAGTTTTCAATCATCTCCATTTAAATTCTGTTTTAGAAATTGTAGGTGCAACTAGATTACAAAAGTCTTATGTTGTGATGCAGCCCTTTTCTTATTATAACTGCTGAACTTTTTGAAATGCACTTGCTTTTGGATTTAATGCCATTTCAGCTCAGTCACTGGCCTTGGATAAATACTAATGCTAATGTATGATAGCAACCTCTTCTCTGTGTGTGATAAATAATTAGAAGTGAATAGTTTTGATCCTAAATCTCCTACCCTTTTACAACTTAGTTTTTCACTGCTGAGTTTTAACCTTTATTTGTTTTCTGGGGCTTTGTAAGTCAGGCTGTTCTAAATGTATACTTGATCCTCAAGAACTGACATGTTGAAGATGTCCTAAAAAGGCAGAAACAGACACAAATACACAGAGTGTTTGAATAATATGATAATCTGAAACACAGACAAAATATGGTAGATTTTAGGAGTAACACTTAACTTGGTTTCCTCGAGCTAGCAGGCAGTGTGGGGTTTGAAGATCGAATATATCTAGTAATCTAATGATATGATGAATAAATATGGGGAATATTTGGTGAATTCTGATAAGTCCTGCCATTTCTGAAGAAGATGGACCAGCTGTATGGAGATCTTATGTGCTATTGATGAGACAGAGAAAGTCCTCAAAAGGACTTTGGATATGGTAAAAGAATTTTACAGAGAAATTTGTTGATATGTTCTGGTTTGAAATTTCAGAAGTGAAGAAAATAACATTGGCTATGATATGGTATAATAGCTGTTAAAAGTTGCCTGCAAATGGTGCTCACCCTTCCCAAAATACAAAACAGTTTGAGGCAGGGTATCTCTTATGAAAACTGATGTTGGAACAACACTAAGCATTAATATAACACACAACACTATTGTTTCTTGTTTTAATATTCATTTATTAGTTTCATGCCAATTATGTCCCACGCAAGTAACTGCAGAACCTCTATGCATCTGACCAACCCTTCCTTCATCCTTGAGCATAAGGAGCTGGTATTCTCTGGTGCTTATGCTTATGCAGCCCTCTGACCAAGGGATCCCACATTTCTTGATACAAAACACAGATTGTAGCACTACTTGTAACAGGATATATTTTAAAGATGTAGCACTACTTGTAACAGGATTTGCTTTAACGATTTACTGCAGTTCAAAACAGTGTAAATCCTTTCACTCACTTGCATTTTCTCTTTCTGACTTTTATCTTCTCTTGGAAGATTTAACAGTCACCAGTGTTTTGGCTTTCAAAACAGCAAAACTGGTGCCAAAGCAACAAACCAGTTTGGAATGAAAAACCTTGTCTGAATATAAGGAGAGGAGCAGAAAAATGAGCAGAGGAAGAGATGAAAGAAGAATGTGGGGGGAACTATTTCTTAATTACACTATGAACTTTCTCTCCCAAGTCTTGGATCTCACCCTAATTAAAGCAACTGTCATGTAGTGATGTGATGCAGATGGAACTCAGAAATATACTGTACCAGGCACACAAATACAAATGTTTGAATTCACGCTGCAAAGGATAACTGAATCTTTCCCCTTTTCTAGTGTACAAGTTTGAAAGGAGGAATGACATGGCTGTTACAGAAAGAGCGGGTGTGGGTATAAATCTGTGCATGCTCATCTGAAAGCTCAGTTGCCTATATTGGTTACTGACACGTTCAACCCTAACAGGGTTATCCTGAGAGAGCCAGGCCCCTTATAGGAACCGGCTTGTATTTAATTACCACCAGATAGGTTGGGGGAATATTTTATCTTGTTTGGTATTAGATAAAAACTACACCTACTCAAGGCCAGATTCACCCTTGACGTAATGCTGGGATAAAGTCTAAAGTGAATCTAGCCCATTTTATCTACTTATAATTTCAACTCTTAATCCTTTGCTTCATTCTGTCCAACAGATTTTGCTGTCTTATTAGTTTGCTCTGGGGTGAGGAGGGAGTGAGGGGTTATGGACTGTTCATCTCTGCAACAGAAAATTTCAGCTTTCATTAAAGGAGGGGGGAAAGGAAAACGATTTCTAACTGTTTTCCTTCTGAAGAGCCTTGAAACCATGACTAATTTAAATGGACAGCTAGGGCAGAACATCTGATACTGGTTTTTTCTGAGATATTATTGCCATCCAGGTCAGGTTTTTTGGGGCCTGGCAAAATTGTGGTTATGCATCTTTGACTGGAGGGGAAACCCCAAATCGCAGCACTGTTTCTGGGAGTATTGCAGTCTTAAGATACTGCTGATGGCACTAGAAATAGCACAAGTTCCCTAACAGTCAACTGCCTGAGGCTGATCAACTCCTGCAGGGAAGAGCAGACATAAGCTGCGGTCACTTGGAAAGACAACTGAATAGGATGGCAGGCAGCATACTCTAGTAGACAAAGACAAGGGATTAATCTTAGCTTAGACATGATTCGGTCTGTGAGTCACACAGATCAAAGTTTTCAAACATAAGAGCCTAAGGCTAAACTCCTAAATCCAGAAGTGCTGAGCAGGCATGGCTCTCATTGGCTTCAGCTGGAAGTTTGTGAGCTCACAACTTTTGAAAATTAGGCCACTCTTATTCAGGTGCTCAAGCATGGATTAACTTTTCAAGGACTATAAAGTATAAACCTACCTTTGAAAGTGTGGCCTAGCTTCCCTGGGCCTTTGTTTCTTGCTCTGCAAAATAAGGATGATGATAGATCTCATTGTTGCCTTTCATGTGTGAAGAAATATTGGTTCCCAGGAGTCAAGGGACTGTATAATCTCTCAAGAACATGAGTCTATCTTAACAATAGAGAAGAAAAAAAGACTTGGGTGTAATAAATATGTAGGGGATTTTTTAATTTAGGATGGTAACAGCACAGAGCTTATAGGCCGCTGACTCTCTAGTTAAATTTGTGGAACACAGCCTGTGATTTGCAGTATCTAATGCCCCCCCCTCCCTCCAACCCATTTTTGTCATAGTAAATTTCACAAGAAAAAATAATGATTTGAAATTTTCTGACCAAAAGTCTGGATTTATTGTGTAAAATTTCATTTTTTTTAAATGTAACAAAGGCTCCTTTCAAAATATGTTAAAATCTTTGCTTTTTTTCCATATTTGTTTCAATTCAAAATTAAGATCTGGTTCTTAAAACTAAAAATGTTGAAATTTCAATTTCAGGTCCTGTCTTTGGAAGGATGCTTTCCTTTCCCTTCTCTCTCTTTGTTTAGTCCCCTCTTTCTTTACTATTTTCCAGCTTCACACAGTAGATAATTTCACTTCCCAAAATGTCCTTTCGAACCTTTTAACCCCCAATTGTGGGGGGAAAATAATTAAATGAAAATCTTTCCAAATTGTTTTTTTGCTAAACACTTTGACCCATAAACTGTAATTAGATATTGGAATTAATGCACCATAATTACTTCAGGCTTTACATATGAGATAACGAATTGCACATACATCTTTGTCATCATTGCTGTTAGTGGTACTTATACTGAAGGCTGAGGCATGTAATTTGCAGGGTTGGCTCTTCTGGGACTTGTATGGCTGTTATTGATATGTCACAGTATGTGCAGGTGACTTAAGATATGGACAAATGGACTTGTAAAGCACTCCAAAGTCTGTCTTAATTTGGAGCACTTCAGTGCCAGGCAAACATGAAGTATCCTCCCAGCTACGGTATTTCATACACCAAAGCTGCTGCTATTTCAACTCCCCACAGCTAGGGAGGCAGTAAACAGATATTCCAGCCTGTGTCTGGGCCATAATTTATCACTCTTCAAGACAGCAGAGTGCCAAAAACAGGGTATTATGGGCTTTGGTTTGATGCTTCCTACCGTTGCAGGGCTCATTTTCACTGTGGCTGAGTTACTCAAGGTTATTAATTTTGAGGGGCAGAGAAATTAACGATGCAGGTATAGTATGGGTGTCCTCTTTCCAGCGAGGCTGGTGTCTAGCTGTGTAGCTATTCTCTCCAGGTGGCTGTGCCCTGGATACCGAAAGGATAAAAGAAGGGTGGTCAGGAGGGATGGTGGCAAGAGAACTGTGTGGCGTTCATGTCGGACAACTGTTTGCAATGATGGTAGAAATAGATTTGTGAAGTCCTGATAGGACGGTCAGCTGGTTCTCCCAGAGGGTGATGCCATCTGAGCTGACATATTCCCAGGGCCGGTCCATCTGCTTGGTAGTCTGAACAGGAGAATGGATTCACTAGGATTCTCCTCTCTCCTGAGATAGTGCTCTGGCTGGGGCTTGGGCTGGAGCCTCCTCTCAGTTCTCCAGGTCTGTGCCATCTCTATCATCACACAGTTACTACCAGATTGGTGGCAAGGTGAGGCTTGATGGACTGATCTGTGGACAGTATGTACCACAATTCCTTGTAGAACCACATATAACCTACTAGGTACCCAAAACCTAGTTGGTATCCTGGCTTCCCTTATGCTATATCTTTAGGAAATTTGCCTTGGCCCAGCACTGATGTTAATTATTGTTGTAGCCTTACACTCTTATCTCTACCACAATCTGCCCATATGTGGCCTGGTTTCAAAGGCTCTGCGGGAATTGTGGTGTTCTCCTCACCTTACATGGAAAGAAGGTCCAGGATCTCCACTTGTCTCCAGCCTGTGGAGTGTTTTGTGGATGCAAATTTTTTTTGGGTGCAGGGGTTAAATGGGTGCCCAAGTGACCCACACTGGAGAAGCCAAAAAGCATCTGAGGCATGCCTTTGCACTTAGCTTTAAAAGGATGAAGAAACACATAAAGCAGGCCCTCTGGGCCCCAGGGCAATGGAGCTGGAGTGATTTGCAGAGGATCACCTAAGGTCTCTGTGAGATTTAGCGTGTTTTGGAATCCAAGCAGGTTGACCAACTCCTTATTGTGTTTAGCTGGAAAGTACAACTATAGCATGAAAGTCTTCCAGGTGAATTGCTTCAGAGTTGTTCTTGTTTCATGCAGGGTCATTTTTGATACAGTTCTGACCAATCTGTAGTGCTTCATTCCTGGGCATTTTCTGAACCCTCACTTTTTAGTGCTTTAAAGGCCCTTGGAACATTACATGTTATATCTGTCTATACTCTTGGAGTCTGAGTTGTGAACTAGATACTCAAAATTTTTGTGGTTTGTGTTTGCATTTTTGTATAGGTACAAGTGGAAGTGTTCAAAGCCTTAGAGAATACCAGTAGTGCCTTTCTCTGACTATAAATATTGTTCTGTGAGTGTCAGTGCTCTCCTGGCACCAGCAATAATGTGGGTTCTGCAAATTATTGCATCCATTTGTGCTGGGATGGCAACAGGTCCCTCAAGGCTTCTATCAGCATTTGCTTTAGTCTGGTTAGGTCAAAGGAGAACGTTAAGGCCATGTCCAGACAAGTGCAGCCATGGGGTTGTCCAGATATGTCTGCAGTGCCACATACCCGATATTGAGGTGTTCTGTGCACTGCAAGGGAACAGCACAGGGATATCCAAGGGTCAAAAGATGCATACAAAGCACAGCAGCACATGTGGGGGCCACTCAAAACCAGAGCCATACTCTGACTGGTGGCCAGGTCCCCAGAACCCCAGGTAAGGCTGCTGGGGCTAGCCCAGTACTGGCCCCAGCCTCCCCTACCCCACCTGCGGTAACTTGCCATTTGCCAGAGGGCGCGTGACACAGGTGTTCCCCAGGGAAAACTAGAGTCAACACAAGGTGTGCCACTGCTACTTTCCCCCAGGGAATGAAACATCCACCCTCATGTGGACATGGCCTACGGGTGCTTACAGATGTAAAAAGAGCAAAAAAATATAACCCAACAGAAAAAAAACCATGCTTTACTTTAAACTTAGTGTATTCCTGCACCAATGATTGCCTTAATAGAGAAAGGAAGCCCCATGCATGCCCAGAACAGGCAGTGTATTACTTTCATCTGGTTTGCCTAATGTCTGTAAAGATTGGACACTTTAGGGGGCTTTTTTAGCACTTTTATTTAATGCTGATTGAATCAACTTTTAGCTAAAAGTCCCCAAAAGCCCTGCTGAAGTACCTGATCTTTACAGACACTGCAGAGCCAAGCTGAAGTAATACAGTGCTTTTTCTAGTAAAACATGGTAGTTTTTTGTTTTTTTAAACATCTGCAAGTAGCGTATGATGTCAGTTGATCATGGAGCTTTTTGATGATCTCTGCATGTTCTTTAATGCTCTTCTATTTATCTTCAGTTCCTGTGGAGAACTCCAGGTGTTCTAGAGGCAAAAATGTGCCCAAGTCCTTTCTCTATTAAGGCAATCATTCAGAAATTGAGAACACCTGGGAGGTCTCCTGGTAAGGAGAGACTATTGTTCTTGGGTCACCTCACTGTACAGAAGTTACTTTTTTGCCATTTAAAGCACTTTACTGCTTGACTTAACAGAAATGCACAGCTCTACAGCACTTTAAAAATGGGTGAAGCATTTTAAGTTTACCCTTGTTAAATGAGGTATTATATTTAAAGTGCTATATTTAACAGCCAATCAGGCAAGAAGAAAGATTGCACTGTTTATTTTATCATGTCACATGAATAGTGGAGGATTTTCAGAGATTTGGTATTGTCTCATTAAGTGGTGACACACAAGGTGTGCATATGCACCCCCTGAGAGCGCTGGTGTACCCCCTTATAGCCAGTGTTCCTGGGCGCGGGGGCAGGCAAGAACACTGGTGCCCCCCTGAGAGTGCCGGCCAGGGAGTGGGGGCGCCACGAGAAGTGGCCCCCCCACAGCTGAACATGCTTACCCATATGTGCCAGAGGCGTGCCTGGAAGTGCCAGTGGCGTGCTTCTGTCACTTGCAGGTTGGGTTGGCAGGACTGGTCACAGGGGGACCTCCTCCCTTCCCAGTTGCTGACTCTCAAATGGGGGGGGGGGAAAGGCAAGTGCTCCCTCTGACTCAGGAGGCTCCAGTCGTCCATGGTCTCATTCTCTGGTCAGCAACCTACACAGGAATGCATAGTACCAAGGAGCCTGTGTGCTGTGAGGAGTATTGGGGGGAGGCGGGGGGGGGGTAGATCTATTTGTATTCCTTCTAAGGTGATGACAGGCACAGAAAACACAGCTGCCTGGCCCAGGGACCCTGATGCAAACAACCAAGCACAGTCAATTTAACAAGCTACAAACTGTTGAAGACTAAGTACCTTGTCAAACATGCAGGAACAGAGAGCTTGCTAGTGATATGTAAATCATTGTGAAGTTTATTGTCTTGGACAATATTTCTCATTAAGTGTTTTACTTGATCCTATCTTCTCTTGCTGGGGGAAGGGGAAGAATGATTGCTGATGAATAATTGCTGGAATACATACATAATTTTTATAGGTTTGCCATATTTTGCCCCTGCTTTGGAACAACGGAAAAGCCCATGGTTAATTTAAATTAAAAGGACTGAAGGTCAAGCATTTGTTTAAGTGCTCTTTTGAATTAGGGACAATATATGTAATCCTGTTTTTTGTTTTCTGGTAACACTCTACAGGTTGGTATAATTGGCTATAAGCAAGCTGAATTTGCATTAGATATTGGTTTCATTTTTAAAGTCTATGTTGATTTGGTCATAGTATTCACAAAGAGCAGCTACTGACTGGTTCACTTTTAACACATTTTGTCCTGTTCTGTGCTTGGGCTTTTGTTAGCACCAGTAGAGTTATAATGTCCTGACAACACAGTTTCCTATTGCATATAAAGTGACGACATGACATTTAATAAACAGGTGATTTTTAAAAGCTTTATGCATGGCACTGAAAACTGAGTTTTAGGTAAACAGGGAGCTCCATGAAGGCCTTCAAGATGAATCTCACATTTCTCTCTGTATTTCAGATCATTCTTAGGCATATTTGACACATCTTGCATTTGTGTGCAAAGAGAAAAAGTGTAAAAATAAAAAAGTTAGGAAAATAGCTCCATTGACTCCTGCTAGAAGGCAGCCTCATGCTGTTGTCATTAACAGCCTCTGCTGAGAAACTGGCAAATTGATAAATTAAGCTCTCCCTCTGTGACAGTCTCTAACACATTCAGGATCCAGTCCTGCTTTAGTCTTCAGCAGCTGATAAATCAATCTACTACAGAAATACTTTTACCTAACTACCTGGGTACAAATTAAACCCGGAGTCTCTGTGTGTCAGTGGGTTTAGCTCAAACTCAATCTTTTGACTGACAAAAGAGGTTTAAATTTTGTATTTATGTTGCAATGCATCCCTAATTCTGATGTCTAAATTGCTTCAAGCATCTCTTCTTGAAAACCAATTAATACATATCACACCAGAACACAGTCTTTTTATTAAGGCTCAATTAAAGAAGATATAAGGAGGCCAAACTAGGTAAAGCTTTTGGTGTGTGTTACATGCAATAGGTCTTGAATGAAAGATGCAAAGTATAATTCTACTTTGAATGTGTTTTTAGCCAGTAGCAATAAAAAACCCATCTTGTAGGTACCTTGTTAAGTATTAATGAGACGTTGATAAATTTAAAAAAAAAAAAAAAAAAAAGCTTTCCTTAAAAAAGAGATGAAGTTTAGTTAAGTTCCTTATGGACCTGGGAAACTGATATTTTTCTTCAGAATTTTTTTGTACATGCTGATAACTCACTTCACTGAATATTTTTAGAAGTTAGTAAAATATTACCTTTTGCCTTTTTAGTAGAAACAAATGAGCAGAATTTTTCTTTTCTTATATTACAAAGATTTTTTAACTTTTTACTCGATAGTCATTTAGCCAATCAGTATTATAAAGCTTCAGTTGTAGTTGCAGGAATACTTATGATGTATCTGTTGTTTGACAAACAGAAAAGGATATTTTGAATGAATTTGACAGCCCCTTTCATGCTCAATGCAGGGGACCACTGTTTATCTTTCACTTGCTATTGTTCTCTCATATCTGTTAAGGGAACTATCTTTGTGCCATTTGTTAATAAATAAGTGTGCATCTTTCTAATGAGCAAGATTACTTTTTATGTCATTAGTACTGCTTAGCGATTTTCTATTTGAAAATCCTATTATGATCAGTAGGATGCTTTCATCTGTATTCAAAATGTGTTTTTCTATGGTGATAAATATTAAGTATTTTTTAAAAAAGCCCATCGTGGTACTCTAGGTTTTTGATAGAGGCAAAGGATTTCACATGGAGAAAGATTTGACTTTCTGGTATGTACTGTTTGGAGGAAACAGTGTAGATCTTATTTAAGTGATTTTTTTTAAAACTCGTATATCCAAGTCAATTTGGAAGAATTAGGAATTAAAGTCCCTCCCCTCTACCCCCCAAAAAATAATGTGCTTTGGGGTCATTCCTACTAATGCAGAAATAATGACTCTTCAAGTCTCCAGCTTCACTGTTACTGGTATTTTACAGTTTTCTTTTAGTTGGATGGCTCATCGAGGAATTAATCTTGCCAAGTGCAGAATACTCAGTTTAAAATCCAGCCAAACGCTTAAGCATGTGCTTAGCTTGGCTCTGTGTATGTGTGCATATATTTCACTGATCTCTATACTAACAGTTACATACATACAGCTTTCAGGATCAAGTCTATTTTGCACCTTATCCTGGTTTTCAGAAGTTTGAATTTGATTGGTATTCTGGAAGAGTACAAGGTACCCTGAGCAAGTGTGAGTATCTCTCAACAAAGTTTGTAGTTAGCATATTTCCTAGTGTTTTTTAATATGAAAGAGAAATGGTATTTTTGGGGGGAGGGAGCATTTATTATCACTATGTAGGTTTCCAAATGAAACCTAGTTGGCACTAGATGAAGGTTAAGGATGTGTAAGTAGCTATCAAGATCAGTTAGAGAGACTATAGGCATGATCTATGCCCCCAAACAAAATAAAATCTAACTGTGGCACCATTTAATCATATGGTGATTACAATAACTCTTTAAGAACATGAGTGAAGTCAGTGCTTCTCTCCCCTTTTCTGTCCTGTGCCCCTCTCTTGCAATGCTATTTCCAGATCCCTTTCTTCTCCTTGTTCTGTTAAGTCATTAGCATTTTACTAGCTTTTAGTGTATAAACATATTGGGGACAGTCAAAAGTGAGAATTTTCACCTGATTTAGCCACAGAAGACAGTCTATAGCTGTGGTCAAACACAAGTGCTGGGCTGCAGACAGCTTAAAAATGGCTGATCAGGTGAAAATCTGAACTCTTATTGCATGAGGGGTCAGAGGACGATATTTAAAAACATAGCATCTTCTGTAACTGCTGCCTCTGCTGTCTCCCAGCCTCAAGATGTTTTCAGAATGGAAGAGGGGAAAGGGAGCAGAGGGAGTTTGGTTTGGGGCTCTTTCAGCCCCTGCTCAAGGGTGGGGTAGGTGTATTGGAACCCCCCCCCGCAAGGTAGGGAGGCTCAGTTTACCCACCCTATCCCCCAGCCTGGGCTGGGGACCCCTAGAATGAGCTCCTTCTGTTCTCTTTCCACCCTCCCATTCTGAAACAGGGCCAGGGAGAGAAAAGGAGCCATTGCTCAGAGAAACAGGCTGCAGCCAGCAGCTCGATTCCACCTCCCCGAACCAACAGTCAACACTAGTGTTTGGGGGGGGTGGGGATCATTGTAACTCTAAACGTTTCCTGCAAAGCATTCTCAGTTACAGCAGGGAGCAGCACTTCTCTCTGCACCCTCATTCCTTGGTGTCTGCTGCTTTATTCTACTGTATACATGTATCACAGGGCGTGGACATATGGATGCCTGGAGCCCCCTTTAAAAAGGGAACCTTTCAAAAGAGCAGCAGTTCTTACATTCTAATTGTTACATCTGAATGAGGAGAATGATTCAGATTTAGAACACCTGCTCCAACTTGAACCCTCCTTCAGCTTGTGTTAAAGTTGGAGCAGGTGATCTAAATCTGAATCATTCTTGGCTTATTCACCTATAACAATTAGTCTGTGTCAGCTGTTCCCATTTTGAAATATTTCCCTTTTTGAAAGGGCTTTAAGTGTTTACATGTCCACACCCACAGGTCACACTCTTCTTTTACTTGATTATGGTCTCCAAGATTTACACTGAAGCAGAGCTTGCACCTCACGTAGATGGCTTTCCTGCTTCATAGTTTCGTAGTTGGTAGGGTTGGACGGGACCTGAGCAGATCATCAAGTCCGACCCCCTGCTATGGGCAGGAAAGCATGCTGGGGTCAAACGACCCTGGCTAGGTGATTATCTAGCCTCCTTTTGAAAGGACAGACTGCCCCACCTATGTCCCCTCTGCTACTTACCACCATATCTAGCCAGTTACCCATGTAAGAGTAGCATGTACCTTAATTCTGTACTTCCTGGTTTTCGGAAATCTAAACAGGGGTTAGTCTCAAGCCTCTTCCTACAAACCCTGACTCCCATTGGGTGGGCAGAAAGGGTGGAGTTAGATCAAACTAAGGCGGTAGAATCCCTCTTGGCTCCTACCAGGGGGCAGGAAATGGGATTCATGTTTTCATAACAGCCTTTAGATATCTGTTATGGCAAAAATGAACCTTTGCATCTGGTTTTCCTAAGTAGCTAGCTCCACAACTATTTCACTTCCTCTAACTTCCTCTTTGTTAAATATGGCTGGTCATACTAGTTGTTCAAGAAATAGTTTAATGATACCAGCTTCTATAAGAGAGTGAGGAAGTGACTCAGACCTGCCTTGAAGCCAGGGAAATTTCCAGGTCCTGTGTGTTCAACTCTACAAAAAGGGGCAAACTAAATTTTTTGTTCAATAATGTGCTCAATAGTGTTTCTCTGCAGTTGAAGTGGGCACCATGCACTAGTTTGGGTAAGCATCCAAAGCTAAGACTCCATGAAGTCCAATCAGAGAAATAGTTTGATTTGGCAGGTCAGAGTTTTTGCTTTTATTTGAATTTGAACTTTTTCAAGGTTAAAAAATGCTGTTTTATTAGGGGTTGCTGTATCTTGAGACCCCTTCCTCAAATGTTCTCAAACCATTGGTGATGTGTAAGGGGTGCATGCAGGTGCACGTGCACCCCCCGAGATTTGCAGTGCACCCCTGAAAAAAGCAACACCAATGCTGCTGGCAGTGCCTGCAGGTGGTCACTGCTCATTACCCCTCTCCCCTTGCCACTGACACCCCTAGCGGTGTCTTCTGGCGGTCGCTGATTGTCACTGGCTGACACTGCTGGTGGCATCTGTGACCACCAGTTAGCACTTGCCACTGCCCTGCCAATGCCACCACCACCGCTCTCACTGCCTGTGGGAGCTCCCTGCTTGCCATCACCACACCCCCACTGCTGCCACCTGCAGGCGGTCGCTGTGCCCCCCCACCCCCAGCCTCTGGGGGCATGTGTTGTACATGTCTCAAACTATCCTAAACCTACATCCAATTTAAAAAAAATCTGAGTAAGCATGAGTATCTATAAAAGTTAACCTGCTAACAGGAAAGGAATCTTAGAGAAAGGTAAAGGGATATCTCAATGTGATATTCTCAATGTAACAAGAAAACTTTAAGGAGCTTAATACAGCCTGAAACAATTGCTCTGATAGGTATGAATGGCTGTATTTCTGCCAGTGATTGTTTTCATTTCCCCTCCCCAGTACCGGTGCTTGAGAGACCATGATATGCACGAAGCTCCATAGTCTTAGTACCGGTTACAGCATATCCATGTTCTAGAATAGGGAAAGGGGCTAAGGTTTCCCCAACAGGATGCTCCTACCCTGTTTTTAATTTAAGCATACAAGAAAGGCTCATGCTGCCTTAGACAAGTTCTTCCAGGGCTCAGTTCCAACAGGGGATGTGGAGGGATGCTCAGCTATACTTCAAGAAACAACTTTCCTTCAGTTCTTGACACATCCCTCTTCTCCATCCTATACCCATCTCCCCTTTCTCCTGTTGCCCAGCTATCTATTTTCACACTGTTCCTCCTTTTGGCCCAGACTTCCCAAACCCCTCTCTCTTTCCCTAGCAGCCTTATAGGAAGCAACAAATTTAAGAACATGTGGATTAAGAGCAATTAGCAAATCTACCTTTAAACAGAAAAGGATTCTTAACCTTAATCATTGCAGTGCTGGTCATTGGCTATGTAAGGCATATTGTACTGTTCTGAGACACTTGATAGAACTACTTTAGCTGTAATATCCTGAGGAAACTAGTTATATGATGGATTTGACTTTGAATTTCCAGGATTTTGTGTTGAAATCAGACCCTTTGTATAATTTGACATCAACTTTCCGCATGTAATTACAAATCCATCAGAGAAACAATTTAATGTGTGTCTGGCCACAGATAACTGGTTTTACCTCTGGCTGCCTTTGTAAAGGTTGTTCAGAGGCTAAACAATCAAACCATTCTGAATTCTCTATTTCCATATCTATTCTGCTGAATAGGAAAATTAATCTTCCTGGTTTGGAAAGAGGAGTTTCAAAACCTTTCTTCTTGGCAATTCCTTCCTATGAACAGATATCTATAAAGTGAGGGCACAGAGTCAGAGAGAAACAAATAATACAAGTTATTTAATGCTGAACAATCACTGCATAAGATAACAAAAAGTTATACTGGAAACATTGATTTCTTTTCTTCTCACAAGAAGTTGGCACAGAAGTTCAACAGATCAATCTTCCACCATATTAGATCCTATGCTCTTTAAATGGGTTCACGTCTTGGAACATTAATCAGGTCACAATTATGTTCTATAAAGTTAAATGAGGACTAGTAGATACTGATGGTGGCCAGAGTGAAGAGTTAGCTAACACCGTGACAAGGAGGTAAGATGCTTCCAACCAGGGTTGCAGGGAGAAAAGAAAGTAGGATTCTCTTTCTCTCACCCTCACCGTCTCTCTCTGTGTGCCCTTGTGCATGTGCGCACCTCTCTCGCATTCTCTCTCTCTCACTGCTTCTCTCTCTTGCTGCCGTGCTCTCTCACTCTCGTGCTCTCACTGCCTCGCTCTCTTCCTCTCTCGCTGCCGCTCTCTTGCTCTCGCAACCACTCTCGCTGCTGCTCTCATGCTCTTGCTGCTGCTATTTTTAAATTATTACCTTGGTTGAATTTCTGGACCCAGGACTGACCCCTAGAGACCCCTACTTGGTAATTCCTCCCATCTAGACATTGAGTCATTGATGACTCATCACAAAATGATATTACACCTCTTTTCTTCTTTCAGGGAACAGCCATTAATGTCTATGTGGAAGATGTAGCTGTAGGAATTGGATGAAAATAAAATTCCCAGGTGCCCCTGTTTTAGTTTTGATTAATGAAAACACCTACAGGCTTGGTGGCACCAAACTGACTAGCACTATGAATGAAAGGGACTTGGAGGCAATAATAGACCACAATATGAATATGAGCCAGCAGTGCGATACTGTAGCCTGTTGGGCAAATAATACTCTGGCAGGCATCAATTAGTGTATCTCCAGCAAAACTGAGGTGATTCTTCTGATCTACTCAGCACTGGAGAGACCGCAGCTGGAGCACTGCGTCCAGTTCTGGACACCACATTTTAACAAGGACATGGACAAGCTTGAGAGAGTCCGAAGAAGAGCCACCCATATGATCAGCATCTTAAAAGGCAAGCCATATGAGGAAAGGCTGAGGGATCTGGGACTCTTCAGCCTGAAGAAAAGAAGCCTGAGAGGGGACCTGGTAGCAGCTGACCGCTACACTAAGGGAGTACATCAAGGGCTCAGTGAGCAACTTTTCACCAGGGCACTCGAGGGGAAAACCAGGAGTAATGGTCACAAACCCCTGGAAGATCAATTCAGGCTCAACATTAGGAAAAACTTCTTCACAGTCAGTGCATCCAGACTGTGGTATAAGCTCCCTCCCTCCAGCTCCCTGCACTCACCTACCCTGGAAATCTTCAAGAGGATACTAGAGACTCACCTCGCTGGGGTCACCTGACCCCAAGGTATCTTTCCTACTTGGTGCAGGGGCCTGGATCTGAGGATCTTCCAAGGTCCCTTCTGGCTTTACAATCTATGAATATATAGATCATGAATGTGAATTTGGATGCTTATCTTTCTGGGATCCTTTGACCCTAGCTGACTTCCTGCCCCTGGGGCAGGCAGCTGGACTTGATGATCTTCGAAGTCCCTTCCAGCCCTAATGTTTATGAAATCTATGAAAAATGGACATTCTAGTAAATTAGAGCTCAAATATGCCAGAGTGAAATCATAACCTTATGTGAATCAAAGCTTTGTGTTACTGATTTCAGTCAGTCACCTTGTATCATTTAGGACTGAGCATGCATAAAAATTATAATGTATAGTGTGCAATAACCCTGAGTATGTGCAGTGCCCTGTCAGTTGTGTTGTTGGGTTCCTTTTATTCAGTCTCTACTCCTACAGGTCAGTTACTTATTAGCACAGTCCTCAGCTCTTGTACCTTGCTCAGGCTAATACTCAGTGTATTGTTTAACTGTCTGTATATTTATGGACAGTCAGTAAAATTTCAGCATAAAATATGCCTGTCCCTAGAATCCCTAAAAAATATTGAGCCATCCATAAAAACACTAAGCAGTCAGAGCTGAATGAAAATCCCTGGTCAAAAAGAAGCTAGGCGCAGTGTTGAAGGACAGAATGAGCAAAGCAGCATCACATGGTGTCCAAGCAGAAGCACAGCACCCTGCAGAGATCTTTCTAATAATTTCAAAAGGGATGATCCTCCTACCTTCGTTGCCTTATGGGGCACCAAAATAGGCAGTATACTTCCTCTTTCATGGAAGGATGAAGGATTTAATTGCAAGATAAAACTTGGCGTAGGGAAAAAGGTACAAGTGGAACATGTCATTCCAAATGTTAGCAGTTGCTGATGAGCATACTTAGAAACTACTAGGATGCCCAATACCAGCACCTGTCAAAGTATACAAGTGAAAGCCAGCAGATAGATCTATGAAGTTATCACTTAGTACAGCCAAATTAGTACTTCTGCTCTCTTGCTATATCCATCCTGTGTTGGCTGGATTTGTATTCCTCCCTGCCCTCTTCCCCTTAAATAACACTTAGTTTGCTACTTTAACCACAAGCAGGTTTTCCATTTTATATGCAATTGTTTGTTGTACATAGTTTGGGATAGATATTTGACATAGCTGTTTGATTAATCTATTTCTTCACCAATTATAAGATTTGATTGATAATACCTATACAGCTGTGTGTATGCATGTGTGTGTTGGGGAAGGGGAGAAGAATGGGGGGAACAAGACCATTTGAAGAGTTGAGGCCAAGCTGTGATAGCTTAAGGAAATAAGGCTAGGAAATAAAATGAGAGAAGTGTATGGAATTTAGAGTGCTCTAGGATATTTAGGTGCTAAAAATGTCTGGAAATGTGGTGTCAAACACATGCTAGTTTATTGATCCTAGCATACCATGTCTGGATGTAATTATATTTCTTCTATAACTAAAAGAATATTTGCAGCCAGCTCCCTCACTGGTGTCAATCAGTGGCATTACCTCAATTAACACTAGGTGGGGATCTGGTCCCCTCTCTGTCTTGCAGAAAACCTTAAACATTAGAAACCTACTGTTTTAAAAATATGTAGAATGTACTGATATTACCACTTATGTTCACTGGGCTGGAAACCGCCTGGGTGTAAATCCATTTTCAAGTATAGAACTCAACACGATTTATGTGGAGAGTTCTATTAAAAGTAAACTAGGTATTAAGGAACATTTCCAGAAGTATTACTCAGTGTGGCTAAGCAAGTTCTGTAGATAAACACTTAAAAGGCTGTAGGCAGATTAGAAAAATTCATCACAGCTTTCTGACAATATCTGTTAATCTATTTATTTAGCAGGATTTCAAAGTGAAGTGTACTTTGGCAAGGACTGTGCACTGCAGTTGTTTCTGCTGGCCTCAGAAAATTAAATTAATTCACTTGAACTCCTTTTTTGTTATTTGTTTACTGTCAGAACTCTCTTGATGACATAATCTACCAATAGCACAATTCTCTATGTCATTTATGGGCAGGTGCACTCATGATTTTTTGCCTTCTGAAAATGTTTATTGCAGGAGGCTTGCAATTAGAGCTTTGCCAAAATATTTCTCTTGGCTGGAGAAAAAGAGGAAGATACATGTCTAGAGTTTACAAATAAAGAAATTTCCAAGTTGTGTTCCTGGTTTCATTTGGGGGTTGTATTTAGCTAGCCGACAACACCAAAAAAAAAAAAAAA
>NW_017728996.1:27246974-27277976 GCF_001723915.1 Gavialis gangeticus | reverse complement strand
ATACCAAAGTGAACCATCAGGTCATGAAAGTCACCAAAAAAAAAAAAAAAAAGGCAAATAAAGTACATGATTCACTTCATACATGTGATGAGTCACATGGAAGTCATGAACTTGGATTCTTTGCTTGACTCGAGTTTTGCCAAATAATTCTTTGAGTGCTGAGGCCACATCTATATAGCCTCTCTGCTGAGTATGCAAGCATTGCTGGGAAACAAGCTGTGACCTCTCCTTCCCACTCCATGTACACCCAATATCTGTGATTAGACAGCATAGAACGGTCTGGAGTGTATACTCTAGTGCTGCTCTTTGGCTCTCTGTCCCTGGAAAGACTGAGAGCAGGTACTGTGCTCAGGATGCCTCCAGGCTTAATTGTCAGACTTGGGTACATGTAGGTGAGGCTTGTTTGTCTCAGAGGCTTCAAAAACATTGCCTTTCCTATGATGTCAAGCCCCTGTTTATTGCTCCATTCTAGGGAAAGCAGTACATTTTGGTCTCCGCTGAGTGAGTTTGACAAAGAGTGAGTAACTCCTTCCAGGATTCCTCCCTGCCCCGCCCCCCCAATTTTGTATGGGATGGTTTAGATATGTGTGATCCTAGCTCAGGCAGGGAGTTGAACTAGATGACCTCCAGAGGTCCCTTTGAACCCTAATTTTCTATGATTTGTACCTAGGGGCAAATAAAATCACAATGATTCTAATCTTTCTGGTTCTGAAATACCTGGAGAGCTGAAGGGCTCTGATTTCACCTAACTCCAAGCAGCTTCTGACAGCTTGACCTGACCCCAACAGTCTTCTAGTTAATTAGAAATCCCAGTTCCTAATTCAGCACAGCAGGCATTCTGCACCATCTGGAACTTACTTTAGATTGTGGAAGGCAAGCACATCATATCAACATCTCTTTCTATGGTGAGAACAGCTTAACTTGATTAGGAGTGCAGGGCCCAGTTTTGGTACAGTTCTCCCCCTTTGTGTGATTAAGCATGTGCGGTAGGTTGCACCATTCAGAGAATTCCAGAATGTTGTGAACTCTTGAACTCATGTGGTCATTTGACTTACTTTGAGGGTATGAGCATGTGCAGTGTGTGTGTAGGTTTTGGAAAGAGGAATGTATCCTCCTGGTAAGGTAAACTGATGGAAATAGTGATTGACAAGTAGGGTAAAGCGTGCAATGGAATGGTAGCATATGCACAGGTATATGATTGGTTGATGACAGGATGATGCCTGTTGCTGGGCTATTGGCACATAAAAGCTCATCTCAGAGAGTGAAGAGTGTGTCAGAGAGTGAGTGAGCTTGCCCGGGAGAGTCAATATCCTGCATGTAGTAAGGTTGGAAGCCGCTATGGATGGTACTCCCCTTAGCTCAGCATTGAGTGGCTTTTGGATATTGGAAGCATTCACATCTGAGAGCTGGGGCTGACTAAAGGTGTGCAATGTGGGTGAGAGTGCATTTAAAGGCTGGAATTCTTGAAGATGTGTGTATATGTGTGCAAAGTATCTGTATGAGGCCTAAGTGTCTGTTTCCCCATAGGTAGAGCTATGTGCCTTGCTCCCTTGGGCTAAATACTGAAAGTCAAAAAGCCCAAGGCTGAATTGATTCAGTCTTTGCAGTTTAGTTTAAACTGCAGGGGTTGAATTAAGAAACAATTAGACACGCATTCACTTTTGATTCAGCCATATGCCTGCAGTGACTCAGTCTAGATGCCAGGGGGCACTACAGCATCTCTCTTTGGCACATAGCTAGCATTATCTGTGTATTCATTTCTTCTTCCTGCTGCCCCTGAGGTCTCTGGGATTTGCAGTCCAGAATCACAGCAGCAGGACTCTGCAGGGTTGCTCATCGCTTCCTCTTCCTACTTCCAGGTACCTCTGGGATTTGTAGTCCACAATCACAGCCAGAAGTAAAGTTCAATAAGTTTTGCAGGGCAGGGTAGCTCTGTACTTGGGGGAAGGGGGGTTTAAACTCCCTCCAGAGCCCCAGCCGGGGTTTGTTGGGGGTGGGGGCAGTACTTCCCCCACCTGCAACCCTTCTCTGCTGGAGCAAACAGCATAGCACAGGCTAGAGCTGCAAAGCATGCTGGGGGACTGTGATTTAACTTAAACCAGGAAGGGGTCTGGGACAGAAGTTTCATAACCTAGTTTGACCCAAATCAGTTAAGTCTGGTACTACATTCAAACAGTTTTATCTTAAACGAGTTTCAGCCATTTTTAAACTGGTTTATATGCAGTGAATTTCTGTTCTGTTACAGATTTTAAACCAGTTTCTGATGGCTTAAACTATTTGACATGCAACTTCTGTCCCTAGCCTTGGAGACAGCTTGAGAGACAGAGATTGAGCACTGGAGGGCCTGAGAAGGCCAATGGCTCATCCTGCCAGGTAATTAGAGCAATATTGATTGTGGTTGTTGTTGTGGTTGCCATCATTGATTTGGTTTGTTGTCCCTTTAATAAATATCCCTTCCCCCATTGGTGTGTGGACATGGGTTTTTGTTCAGGGATTAGACCAACTATCATACGGTCTGACAGATGGCCCACACTATTGCAACCTACTCATGCTATAAATGTAATGGTTGATTAATCACACAGTAACAGATCATCGCCTTGGGTGGGCTTGAGGCAATTGGCCTATTTAAATGAGCCCACAATCAATAGATTGGCAACCCTTGTTGTTACAGGGTCTGATTGGGCAGGGAGATCAGAAAGTGTTCTCTAGGCAGTGGCTCTTCAAAGTATGAGCTGATCCCATTTCTCCATGGCAAAGTGATTTGGAGGTGGCCCATCTGTTTTACAGGGGAGTTTGTTGAGGAAGGAGATGCCAACTCTACCCCCTGAATTTTGAGTTATGTGGCATGCCTGACTTCACTGCTGGGCTGTTATAACAACATGGAAGCAATATAATATAAAAATTTGCCGTCACCAGGAGATTCCCTCTATATTTGAGGCCTATCAGGCTTCCTTCGCCATCAGAGCTGCCCACCTTCCGCTACTGATGGCTTTCATAGCACATTCTCCACAGGCTATGGAACAAGTGTGTTTGCTGCTCCTGCCTTCATCCAGGTTCCTTGGGTATATTCTCTGAACCTCCCCCTCCCTCTTCCAACCCTTTAATTAGTTATTTAAATTGCTTCTTTGAAGGAACAGGAGAGTTGTGAAACCCTTCCCTGTCACAGATCATCAGGTAAGAATCTCTAGTAGGATTAGATACTTGCCTCTGGCCTTCCCAGTCTGGTCTTTAAAAAGGTATTAAGAGAAAAATAAAAATTGCCTCCTCATAACTTGATCCTTCAAAAATGCAGTTAAATATGAGGGACTGAAATGAGTTTATTCCTAACTGTGTCCAGCTTTTATTCCTTACTTCCCTATTCAGACTGAGCAGCTTGCAGATGGCAGACTTCAATCCTCCCTCAGGCCTCCTTTAAATGGTGTTTACTGAAAGGATCTGCATCATTTCTAAATACTTCTAATTTTTATAGTTGTCATCCATTAAGCATGTTTCCATAAGAAAATGAAGAAGAGGCAAAGGGCCAAAGAAGAGCTATTGGGGAAACTGGTTAAATGTACTGGAGTATGTGGAGGGTGAGTCCAGTCCTTTTATTTGGCAGGGGGAGGGGGAAGAAATGTATTACAATTAATTATAGATAATCTAGAAGGAATGAGGCTGAAGGTATTGGGCTTTTACAGGGGCTGAGAGAGATTATTTCAATCAGTACAGATACCATGATTGCCTATCTGAATGCTTGGAGAGAAGGCAATGTACTGCTCTGCAACCTTATCAATGAGTCTGTTTTCTAGGGAAATTTTGCTTCTTCACCTTGGGGGAAAAAACATGTTATAAATGGAAGCAAAAAAACCCAAACATCCTAAGAAACAAGGCTGCAAGAATCTGATCATCAGTGTCACTGGACACCAACCTTATTTAATTATATAAACAGGGAAACAACTAGGTTGCCTAGAATAAGCTGAGCCATAGTCCATCTGATTTAAACAAAGGTGGCTGATGCACTTGTATTGGTGACTCAGGATCACTTTCTCTTTGGAGGGACAAGATGCCTCTTTTGCCACAGCCAGCCATCTCATGGCCTATGCAGTGTGGAGAGCAGATGTAATAGAACTGTCAGCTGAAGTTATCTATGAGCTTGGCCATGGTAAAAGAACTGCTGGCACCAAATACTAATAATGGTTTTATACCAGTATCATCACTGAACTGCAACTGGCTCCATAGGTGCCAGCTCTTGTTGGCTGCTGGAGAATAATTTACAAGCTGAAAACATTCATCATTTGCTTCAATGAGGATCAGGCTGCAGGCAACTGAAAGTTAGGTGTGTGAAAGTGCAGACTGTAAGGCTCTAATGTTAGAGATTTCCAGAGCAAAGAGTGGTAACTTTTGGGCAGCAATATTTAGTAGCTTCTTGGGCAGTAAAATATTCCCATAATCCCTTGTTTCCATCTGAACATCACATGAATACTGAGCCTGTGATTTTTATTTTTAAACATAAATAAAAGTCAGCCTAAAATCAGTCAGTCTGAAAAGAGAGTCCTCAAATAAGTCTAATAACCTGAAAAGATTGACTTTTTTGCTGGGTTCTAGGGAGAAGCGTGATTATTGACACTTCTTCAATAAGTTATTGTTTAGATTCTGACTCTGGACCAGCTGTTCAGTCCAACTTCTGCACATCAGAATGGGTTTTGGAAGGGGGCAGTCAATGTCATAAACCACTCTGGGCTCTAATGTAGAAGAAATTACAATGAAAAATATTTTTTGCTTCTACCCCCCACTACTCTCCCCGTCCTGCTGACTGCTGAGAGGCTTTTAAAAGCCCATCTCCATCATGAGTACATGGCTGGTTTTTACCCTTTGTCAGGCACAAGGGGAAGCAGGGCAGTCTTTTGAAATTTCTCAGCAGTCAGCAAGAATAAAGTGGGCATCCTAGTGGCAGGCACAATTTTTAGCTTCCTGATAACAATTGGCAGAATGCTGGGAAAAGCTATTAAAAATGAGGTTCGATCACCCAAGTCTATTTTGGCCTATACTTAATGAGATATGTCAGCTAGAATTTACAATAAGTGGCTAATTGTTAATAATAGACTTCCCTAAAACACTCCTATTTTCAGCAGATCTGCACAATGCAGCCCCATGTGCTTACTCAGTTTTCCAGTTAGGTATTTCAGGTCAACTTATTGCTACAATGAAGGACCAGGATGTGACAGGAACAAAAGCATTGTTAACTATATACAGGTGGATGCCATATATAATACTGGGGTGTAAGTTGTAGCCGTGTTGGGCATTTATTGCAGAGGCATTAAAACGATTTTAATGTAACCACCAAGATATGCATATGAACATTTGATTTTATTATAACTACTGGTTTTCCATTCCCTGCCTGAACTGTTTCCAGAACACAGCCCCACATGGACACAGACTTATGAAGGATAGTTTTGTAAGACACTAACTCATTGTCTAACATAGTCACAAACTTTCTTTATAACCTTGGGCAAGCTGCTTAATCTCTTTATACCTCAGTGTTCTATCTAGAGATGTAGACAATAATATTTTCCCAAGTGGCCAGTGTGGTGTGAATATACATCTGTAAGTAGCTGCAACATGCTAACCTCTTATGGTATGTAAACACACAGATAGGGTACACTCACCTCTTATCCTTACCCTGTATAATTACTTGATAAGAATAAGTCTATAGCTCACTTGCACTCCCAGACAGTAAGATTTCAACATAAATAAAGACGGTATGAAATTAATTTTATTAATTGAACAAGTGACACACTTCATCTGACACTGCTGAGGAACAGAGAAATCTATAACATGGGAAATTTCCAAACATTGAACTTTAAATGAGCTATTCAGTTTCCCCTGATACATCAGGATGGGATAGACAGCGGGGAAGAAAAGGCTGCAAGTAGCTTGAAAAGTATTAGGGTTTTATTTTATCCCTTAGTAATGTCCTAGCACTGTGCAAGAATTAGGATTGGTTTAGAGGCAGCAAGTAAACTGTAATTTTTCTATAGTGATGTTGTTTACTGACCATTATCCCCGTGATCCTTTATGTAGGTCCAATGGCTTATTGCATTTCTGAGGGCCAGATCCAATGATGGACCTGTGTACCTCTAAATTAGGGCCTTGTTCCATGATAGTTTTAGGCGGCTCCTGAAGCTCTTAAGACCTGTATTATCTGCACATTAACACCTGAAACTAGCTTTAAGCACTTGTTACATGGTTCAGATACAGCCACTCCAGAGCATGATTAACTCTGATCTGTGTTTACAATCAGGTTTAGCCACTCTAGGCTACACCTGAGTGTAAACACCCTACTTTCCCGACTGGCATGGATTGAACCCACTGCCCTCCTTCCCTGCCCAGTTCAACCTGGAACAGAGCAGAAACTTGGCAGCAGGGGCCAGGGCTGGACAGGCAGGAGAGACAGATGGTGTAGGCAGCCACAAAAAATGGGAGGGAAGCCCAGAATGGGAGTGGGAAGATTCTTACTTTTCAGTCCTCCAGGCTCCTGCTGGCCTGAATGTGTGACTGCACCAAACTAGAGCTAGCACTAACACTAATCAACTTTTGTGCGGGTCGCATTGTAACATGTAACAAGGCCCTTAGACACCAGGCCTAGGGACATATATACAAAATGCCCGAGCCTGACTTGATTCAATCTTTGCAGGTTAGTCTCACCCACTTAAGCTAAACTGGTTTGTAACCACACACACATCCTAGAAATGCAGGCACATGCCCACAGTGGCTCAGGCTAGAAGCCAGGGGGTGCTACAGCAGCCCTCCCTTCCCTACCACAGTGCTGAGCTGAAGGGGGTATGCCCAGGCCCTGGCAGGACGCTCTGATTAGGGAAGGTCCTACCCACCAGCTTCTGAGCAGCCAGCAGGGAATTGATGACACAGTGTTTATCACCCCTCAGTGTTTATCACCCCATTAAAAAAACAACAGAGGGACATTACCAGCTATCTGTTGATTCTGCCTTTGTCATGTCTGTCATAGCATGGACCGCAGCCAGCACGCAGTCCGCTAGCTAATGCTGAGAGGAGTCTGTGTAAGGCAATCCCTGCTCAGCAGGGATGAGGGAGGGGAGTAGGGAGCAAGGGGAAGCCAGGCAGATGCCTACAGTCTCTGCTCGGCTCCAGAGAGCCCTGTCTAGCCAAGAGAGCATGCCAAGATTCTGGGGTGTCTGATTTAACTTAGACCAGCAAGGGGTCTGGGACAGACATTGCATAAACTGTTTTTCTCCAAATCATTTAAATCTGATACAACATTCAACCAGGTTTATCTTGAACTGTTTTCAGCCATTTTCAAACTAGTTTATGTGCACTGAACATCTGTTCTGTTACAGGTTGAAACCAGTTTCTGATCACTTAAACTGGTTTATGTTTAATGTCTGTCCCTAGCCCAGAAGGAATTGAAAGCTCAGGGTTAAGTGCATAACATGTATGGAGAAAGTTAGGTGCCTCAGAAAGGCACTCCAACAAATCAGCCTGATGAGCAGTGAGTGGCCCAGAGCTGGCTCGTAAGAAATTCTGAGCATTGAGGTATTTCTGAACTCCCATTTCTTTCTGGAGCTTAGACATATGACTCAGGCTACAAGAGAATTGCCTCTATCTACTTGGGATGCAGAGCCTATCATCGTCTCTCATGGTAAATGCTTAAAAGGGTTCTTTAAACACTGAAAAGGGATCACTTTTTCAAAATCCAGCAGGGAGAATTGGTGCTGCCTGTTTTTTTAATTGCTTAGTGATCGGGGCATTCCCACAAGAAATGGGAGGCTTGAGTTTTAGGTCTAGATCAGCCTGTGTAGTGAATAATCAAAGACTCATAGGGCCAGAGGGGCTATGCCCAGACATGAAGGCATGTGTAGTTTGTGGTGCTGCAAACCACACTTGGGGAACACTAAAATGTGCCCCACACTGCATATTTGCATTGTGGGGCCAAAATTTGCTACTGGGAAATCCTAATATAAAAAAAAAAGTGCTAGGAAAAAAGCTGCATGGTGCACACTACAGGAACATATGCCAGGAGATACAGAGGCTCGGTCCTCCAGGGAGACGCTTTAGCTGCCGGCCAGAACATCTCCACTCCTGCAGTTGTGCCCTGGCTTCTCCAGCACGCTGGCAGCCAGGAGGAGCTGGGGAAGGGCAGTTTGCCTGAAGTGGGGCAACTTGTACCTGACCACAGTGCATGTGCAGGCGCATACACTGCTGCAAAAAATAGCGGCGCAAATTTGTGCCACTACTATTTTTGCCACTGCAAGGACACGCCCCTGCACATTTGGACACAGGCCATGGAAAGCAAGCAAGAGGGAGCACAGCATTGTTGCCTAGTGGTTAGGACACTCATCTCTGGGAGGGGAATCCTGAGTCCTGGTCTCTTCTTCTGTTTTTTAACCAATGACTGTCTACTGTACATAAAACATTATGGGAGCAGGGATTAGAAACCAGGATTTTTTCCCTACCTCATCACTGCATCACTTTGCAAGCTACAGAAATGAGCTCTCTGTTGGTTACTCTCTTTCTGGCCCCAGGAATCTTGTATTCTTGATTCCAGTGACCTAGCTTCAACAGGAGGGCTTCAGGGTACTTCACCCAGAACATGCCTCCTGAATGTACGTTCTCCTGTGATTTAACAGTCACACTACTTAATTTCTGGATCCAAAAGGCCTAGGGCTGGGTGCCAAGCTGTTCAGACCAGCATAGTGCTGGGCATGTTCCAAATCCAGAATTACAATTTTCAGGTGAAGAAGGTAGTGTCTGATGAGTTTATGCACCTTATGATTAGGTGATTATTGTGCAGGGAACTTCTGGATTGCATTTTGGACGTAGGCAGGCTTTAGCCCTCAAATCTTTGCGATTGTAGCTTTACAGATTCAGTTAATTTGCAGAAAGGCCATCAAATTAATCATTAGCACTAACTGTGGTGCTTTCCACTTCATGCATAGCTTGCCTCTTTTTTTTTTTTTTAAGATCCGTTGTTTAAATTTTCCCTAAATGTTAAGTTGAACTTATTTAACTAAATAGGAATATAAGTATGATTTGAAAACTGACTATTGCTAGTATGTACTTTTTTGATGTAGTGTCTTGCACTGATTTTTGTTAAATTAATGTAAAATGCTCATATAGGCAAGGTGACAAAGGAACTCAACATTTTCTTGTTAGGCCAGTAGTTAATATGACTGAGATTTACAGCAAGGCGGTTCTTGTCTGGGTACAACAGGGAATATAATAATTTTATTAACCTAGTCCATCAGATTGCATCATCATGAGTGGCACTTCCCAAAGCAACAATTGTGTTATTTTTTAAGGGCCAGATTTTCAAAGGTATTTCAGTGCACAAAGAGGCAGATAGGCACATAGGTATTGAACTCCTATGGAGTTAGAATTGGGGGGATAGATAACCAGACACTTCCAAAAACTCAACAACTTTAAAAATCTGGCTGCATATGCCCACTCCTGCAGTCAAAGAGAATGGAAGTGTTCCCCCTGATATAAGGGAACACTTGCATAAGGAAAATTGCTTTGTGATCCATTAAAGGAGCACTCACACCCTGCAGCAACTCTAGCATGCAAAATCTTATGGGCTTGATTGTGCCACCACTACTAATTCTATGCAGTTCTTCACGTGTGCGAGTAACCCATTGACTTTTTTTGGAGAGAAGCATTGCTTATTGTCAGAAGTAGGCTCGGGGAGGCCTCTGGGGTATAATACACAAAGTGCATGAAGGATCCATTTCTCCCTAGAGAATGAAACTGGCATGTAGTGACAGACAGGGTACACTGCTGCTTCCATATCTGTCTTGCTTTCCTCCGTTTATATTGGCTCCTTTGACTCTTTTTATGCTTTATTTTCTCCTATGGTTCATTCATATTTTATCATCTCTTTTCCTTTGTCTTCTCTCCGTTTAATTAGATTTTTTTCCCTTTACTCTTTACTGCCTTATCACGGATACCACTTTTTCTCTCATTGCTTCTTTAGCCTCCTTTTCTCCTATGAAAACAAAAGGAAGAATTTGAAAGACGCTGGAAAGTCATAAGGCTAAAATTAGCGAGCTGCTTCTAATCTATAAAGGGGTACAATGATAAAAATAAACTTGACTTCTTGGGCCAGTATCCTGGGCTTGTGTATTTAGTTTTTAATTTCTCATTATGGAAACAAATGGTCAGTTAATTATTCATTGTGACACTTGTCCCTCTTTGCTTTACGTATTGCATTAAAAGTCCTTTCAAAGATTAAGGTAGGTGGATTTCTTTATCTTATTAATCCGATTAGAAGCAATATTCAGGATACATCGATGCCCTCAAAAAAGCATACAGAACTTGTCAATTAATGCCTTCTTGAAAAGCAATCTAGATTTGATCTGACATATTTAAGAGAAGAAAGAAGACAGAAAAAATATAATGTAGCATTAATCCTAATAGTGAACATCTGAAATAACTCTGAAGTAATGCTATTTCATAAGAGTTGCATTTTTGGCACAAAGACCAGAGCTTAGCAACTACCTTCCAGATAAGCAGTACATTCAGCTTGGGTTTGCACTAACTTCAGTATTTGACATTTCAGTTGACATTACTCAGCAGTAAGCAAGGGTGTGAACTTAGCATTCTGCACCTGTTCTGTATATGGATAGTCTTAATGCACATTAATGGAATGAAGAGATGAAACATCTACACCAGCATTATCAACATTAAACTGATATTAAAAATATCAAACAAGTGATGCAAAGCCCTAATCTTACATACATGCACTGATTCAGGTATGTAATTACCCTGGAATGAATCTGGAGTTTACCGATATCAGTACATGTAAGTGTATGTTTCATCTGTCTGTGTGCCCATGTTGGTGTAGTTGAATGGTCAGTTGCACAAAACCCCATAGTACTTTACAGGCCTCCACTAGATGCTTGCTAACCCCACCACCCATTCTCAATTGCTCTGGGGTCAATGCATGTGACCTAGTCCAGTATCTATAGGACATACACACACCTCATTTTATGCTAGGCCATCTCCACACCGGTATACCCACCAACAAATGAAAACCCCTATCAACCAACCCATCACAATGATGTCAACCAAAAGAAGGCTTGAGAAAGTTGTTGACCTATTAGCACTCTGGGGTGAATCTGCCTGGCAGTAGACAAAAAGTGAATAATCTATATAGCCATTGGGTCTTAGATGGCACTCCATGGCCAAAATAAGGACTGGCAACCAGCAAAAAACAAATGTAAAAAACAGTATAAAAAGGTTCAGGATGCCAACTGTTGCTTAGGTGCCAGGAAAATCTCATGCCCGTTTCATGGACAGTTGTTTCTGACACTGGCAGAAGACAGCAGCAGGCCATATTTTGTCATGGATTCTGGCCTTTCACTGGGGGGTCAGCAAGAAAAGGACTGCAGAAAAGAGAGCATGAGGGAAAGCTTGCTCCTTTTGGTAACACAGGAGCAAGAATTGATCTGACTGTTCTGATGACACCAACATTGGTGAACCCTGGACAATCAGCTTTCTATAAATTAGACTGCCTTCTTCCCCACCCAAATTGTCTGTGATGCCAAGGTCACTAGTTCAGGAAGAGTAAACATCTCCCCACTCCTCAACGATCCATGCAACTTTGTCATGGCTGGTGTCATGGATATCCACCCACTCCCATCTACCTGCCACACACAGGCCAAAACAGTTCTAGGCCTCAGTGGCGACACATAGGGGGTGACCAGCCGTGCTCACCATGTAGTTGGTGGGGGGGGGGGCAGGCAGGAGTGTTGGTGTTCCTCCTGTGAGTGCCAGCTGCCTCGCGATCAGCCATGGGGGTAACCCCCCCCCACCCTGGTCGTTGAGATTGGCCATGGGGGAACCCCCCAGTCAACAAGATTGGCTAAGGTGGCACCAGTTGCCCATGCTAGGCCTTCTCTGGGATTTGATCACCATGGTCATTCCGTCACAGTTCTGGAAAACAGCTCATACAGCAGGTTGAAGATGCAGATTAAGGACGATCAAATAACTATAAGGGCTGTGCAAAGCTTCGGTCCCTGATTCAATTCAGTGGAGATTCAGCCCTATTCAGTGGCTGAATCTCCAAATCCAAATCAAATAAGGAGACCTTTTAATCTCTCTGAATTGAACTGGAACCTTCAGAATCAGTTTGGAGAGATTTAGAAAGATTTGTTGATTCGGATATAGACACACCTTTAAATGTTTTTTCTACGCACCTCAAGGTACCAGGTGGTTCATCAATGCTGTGATGATGGAGTATCCCACAGGAGCATGCAGAAAGCCTCCGTGTGCTTAACAGGAGACCCAGAAGTGGACCAGAAGCACTTCTGGTCCATTTCTGGGTCCACCGGGGAGGACACTGGGCGCCCCCCCGCACCCCCTAGCTCAGCAACTGGTGCCTCCTGGGTCTGGGGGGCACCTGGGGCCCCCCCTGCAGCCAATCACTGAGCCTGGGGAGCACAGGGAGCCCCCCAAGCGTGCTCTCCAGTAGACTGGGAAGTGGACCAGAAGTACTTCTGATCCACTTATGGGTTCACCCCCAAGCACGTGGGCCCCCTGCCCTGCTCCTGTGGGATCCTCCGTCAGCCCCAGCATCGCAGTGTTCACGAGCCATGCCTGGTACCTCAAGGTATGTAGAAAAAACATTTAAAGCTGTGTCTATGGCTGAACTGCTGATTCTCTAAATCAGCATCAAATCTTCAGACTTGGACTCAGCCAAATTAAATCGGGGACAGTGATCCAAATCAACTAATTGAATCACTGTCCCCAACTGAAGCTGAATCCAAATCGAATATGGCCCATTTTGCACACCCTTACTATATATACTCCTTATTGAGACACCCTGAGCGCTGCCAGGACCAAATGGCATTGTTCAGCCACTGCCTACAGGAATCTGAACCAATTCCTGTCCTTTTGCACTGTGACAACTGCTGACGGAACCCTTGGCACAATCTTTTGCTCAGTGGGTGAATAACCATTTGGGCTGTGTCAGTGTGGTTGTCTTGGATCAACAACGTTGTGTCATTTGTTTAAGAAGGCTCAGGAGAGGCAGGGCCTCAAATGGTAGATGGAATCTACCCTCCCATAATGCTTACCAGCAGGGCAGCATAAAGCTGGTTTAGTTGGGGGCTATTACTACAGAAATAGTAGGTGATAACTACGGTTCTGTTCATTGTTCCCCCATGGTGCACTTTTCCATTGACACATGTATCAATGTGAAATACGCCAGTCTATGTTCATCTACAAAGTTATTCTCCCACTATTTATAGAATACTCTTTCTCTGGAGATTTGGGGCTAGACTCCTATGCAGTTTTATGTAGCATGGATGTAAGTGAAGATAACTAAAGTGGCTTATAGCTAGTAATGCCCTAATCCTTTGAGTTCTACCAGACATTTTCTTGAACTAGACCAGTTTCGCCCACTCCCGGCTGGATGAGTAGCACAGGGCCAGCATTAGGGCATGATCCCAGCCCTGTGCACTGACTTGATCCCACATGCTGATCTGGCCATGCACTGGTCCAACCATGCTGTCAGTGCTTCCCTGCTGCCATATTTGTGGACCAATGGGGAACTCCGCCAACTGGATGATAGAGCTCCATAGGCTGGATCTGACCTGCAGGCCAGAGGTTGAGGAACACTGAACCAGACAATAATACAGTGTAGTAATGTAGAGAGATATTTGAGATGTATTTTAGATGCATATCTTTAACATCACGAACAGTAATATGGTGGTAGAGTATATAACTCCCTGTGCTTAAAAGAAAAGATGACAATTCTCACTGAATGCATACAAGGAGCATTCATTTCCAAGTCAATATCAATCATGTGGATGCAGGGCAAACCTTTTATCCTACACTGCTATACAGTTGTGGCAGATATCTGGCTAATTTCCAAGCCAAGCATGATTTAAATCCTCTGTCTTCAACAAACAGATTTCATAGAATTAATTTAGCCTTCAAAGCCCAAAGAGGTTAGAGCCAGGTCAACTGACATCTCTCCTGCACAGCAACATGGTTTAGGATAATTATGCTGTGTTCAGCGCTGTCATACTGACTAAGCTAAGCCTAAAAATACTAAAAAGTCGCTTAGATGATTGCACACACTGCCAGCATGGCTTATTTAATAGCTTGTTCAAATGGATCAGTGCAGGGTTTCATCTGTGAGCCTCTTGTCCAATGCCAGGGCAGATCTATCCTGCAAGCAAAATCTTACCGAGTATTAATAAAGATTACAATGTGTTTCAGACTAAACTTTACTGAAAACCATACAAAAACATTAGAATATCAATTCAGTTGGAGTTACACCTTTAACAGTAAGGTCTGCAGAATTACGTATGCATTATTTTCCCATCTCAGCTAGTATACAGCAGGAGATTTAGTAAAGATTTTTGTTTAATTATTAATCTATGTACATAGACTGTTAAGAATATATGCATAGTTCTTAAATTATAACAAGCTAACTTTCTGCAAGAGGCATGATGTAGGCACCATACATATTTTAATAAAAAGAAAATAAATGCTTATATGGATAATAGATGCATGTCCAAGGCCAAACCACCAGTCCAATCAACAGTCCATTTCCTAGAACAAATCTAGCAATGGCCAGCACGTTCTGCTCATTTTTTGTGTATGAAAGCAAGTAATCTTCTACCCACTTTTATACATGTGGTGTACAGGTTTCCCTTGCTTTATGTTCATTCTGTATGTGTGAATTTGCTCTTATGCAATGACCCTTTTTATACCAAAATTTTGTTATATGCAAGGTCAATTCACTCTTATGTGATCAGTATGGTGGAAGCCCACAGTCAGCTGCTTTGTGTGGTGCATTTCGGGAGTGACACGCACCAAAATATAGTCTCCTGTGTGGGTCTGTGCTCCTTGCTTGTTGTCTGCATTGTGTTTTTGTAGTTGCCATCGCCATTATGGCTTCTAAACATCCACAGTCTCGGGTATGAGTCAAGAAACTCGTCCATAGGTGATCCTACCCTTCCCTGTTCTGGTGGCTTCAACTGTTCTTCACTCTCCCATTGCCAGAACAGAAGGACTTTGAACTTCCCTTTTGTTGTTCAGTTTAGTTGCCTTGAAGAGTGCCAGCACAGCTCAGTCTATACCTGCTTTGCTGGTGCTATCATGACCCCCTATCCACAACCTTGCAGTGTGTTGGACCAAAGGGCACAGCAGTTAGCATAACTTGATTATGCACCAGTACAGGCTCCCCCAAGAGTGTGTTTTGGTACTAGAAGTGTGGTGCAAGCTCCTTCCATTGATACAAGTATGTTTTTGCATGAGCAGCATGTAACAGAACTTCATGTGATGCTGGGCTGCAATAATTTCCACCCTTGGAGGCTATTGAGAAAAAACAAGTTGCACAGTGCACTATTGACTGATTTCTAAAGGTCTTGAGCCTGCTTAGGAACATGGGATCGATAACATCAAGACTTATCTAGCTGGGAGGAGGGGACGGTAAATCACATGACTTGGGTTTGGAGGCTGAGCCACAGAGCAACTTTGAGTACCAGTCAGTATAGATATAATCAGACATTGCTTCTTTCATTAGCAAGGTAAGTTGGGTGTTGTATTTTCATTATTAACATTAAATAAACCTTTATTAAATATGAACAATGTACTGTCTGTCACAATGTACATACTGTGCCAAGTTTCCTATCCCATAAGGCACAAACAGCACCTTGTCGGTATAAGCCTAAAAGCCCTGCTCTCCTGACTATGCCTTATGCAAAGGCTTGCAGTCACAGTTGAAGTAACAATAACTAGTCTCGATTTTGTTTCTTAATGACAGGTGGTTCTTGAAACCTGCACATTTGGTAAATTAAAGCAATTTTGAAAAGAGCATTTATAAATGTAGAAGAGTAGACCTTAATCACTGCTCCAGTCAAATGCATTGCTAAAAACCAGAGTAAAAGTCTCTTTAATGTAGACCCTGATTCAGCAAATGTTTTAAGCATATTGCATGTAAGCATATAAACATGTTGCATTCAGCTGGACTTTAGTTACAAATATGCATGAATATAAAAGGCTTTTCCTTCCCCCTGTACGTGTCTATCATCCACTGACATCAGGAGAAATTGCTCACACATGGTGTGAAAGGAGAGGACCTTTATATGCTGAGCACAAAGGAGAAGGGAAGCTGAAAAAAATAATAATTAGAGGAAAACAAAACAAGAAACTCAGTCTGGTTTAAAAAAAAGAGAAAAAAATAAGGCTTCTCCCATAAATTACATAATTTGTTTGGCAAAGTTTGCATCCCACTTTTAATCTGTGAAATGGCTTTTCTGGCTAACCACAATAGATGAGAAGAAATGAGAGTATGAATGTGCTGAAGTGAGTTAATGTCACTCCAGGAGTGACTCTAGGTGCCTAAGTGTCAATGTGATTGCATTACTGAGCATAAGTGCAGCTACTGTAAATGAGAGAGATTGAATGTTGCCTATGTGCCCCATTTTATTATGTTGTGCTATATTATTCAATGAGGCAATTGTGATGTCCTGTCAGAAACAAATACCCATTTTAGCAGGTACCTAATCTGTAAATTGCAACTATTTCAAGTTATACTCAGACAGTTTCAATGTCTGAGCAATTTGCTAGCCTCATACAACAGATATTATACATCTTTGAGGAGCTTTGCTAATAACAACATTTGGCTGTGATAATTTTTTTTAGATACTCAACAAACTGGTCATCTTACTGATGCAAACATGTAGGCTATATTCTGTTCCTTTGCATAGAAGTGGCTGATTGAAAGACCATGCTAATGCCTTAACTACTTTCTTTTGAAGTCCCTTGAGTTTCCATATAGGAGCCAGGCACAACTATCTCCAGATGATACTGAAGTGTAATAATTTCTTCTAATAAATTTGCAGGAAAGGAATTTAATTTAATTTTAGTTTTAAAAAGGTTAGAGAGCATTACAGCATTATTATCCTGACTGGCACAGAAATTTGAATCGCTTTGCTGAGCTGAAGTCAGTTATTTTAAGGCTGTCTTTTAGAAGCTAGCTTTTACTTTGAATTGTTCAGGTGTGTTAAAGTTAATTGTTAGGGTAGGCAGTTGCAGGATTTACAAACCCAGATATAAAAAGCAAGAAGTGTTACAGGCTATAGCTTAATTGCACTGACTCTCAGAAATTGAACTGGCTTTGCAAAACTCAGTGGAATATTTCAAAGAGCTGTTAACACCTCTTGGAAAGCTTTTAGTTTAGACAGTTTGCTTATATAGTACATGTTTTCTCCATTATTTTTTCCTATTTTGTATTTCCTAAGTTATCGTTATAAAGATAGAGGACCTGGTTCCCTCTTCCTTTATTCAGGCCCTGAATACAAAAGACCTACAAAATATAACTTTTAGATAACTTTTTTTTTTTAACGTACCATCCTCTGGAATGTTATATCCCTGCTATAGATTTTTAAAAATTCTCTATAAATTCTCCAAGTCTTAAGAAGAATGCTTACGTACTTGCACTCCATTGTTTCACTCTTATTAATATGTAGAGCACTTTTTCAATGTGGATAGAGTACATATATGGATATGAAATAATCGATTGAAGCTATTCAGATGTAGTAACTGATGAAAGGAGATGTAGTGTAGATGAAAGGAGAAAGAAATGCAGAGCCTTGCCTTTTTGTTCTTAATTCTCAATTATTCTGTGTCACTAAAACAGGCAAAGGCTTAGGACTGTTCCATTGAGAACCGTTAAATCACTGTTCTGGACATTTCCAGAAGGAAGGCCAGCACAAGCCGGTCTGTGTACAACTTTAATTCTACATAGGTTTTCAGTGGAAGGTGAGCGGTGCACAGGCTTTGTGCAAATCCTCTGGAAGGGGTGAATGTTTTCTGAGTCTCAGATTTGCCAGTTTTTGTTCAGGATCCCAGCCTTAATTCTTAGTGCGCCTGGAAGCCAATGCCAAGCCTAGCTTCTGTATAAGAGGTAGACCAATAGATCCTTGAACTCTGAAACTGGGCCTTTGGGGTACAGCCAATAGCCTAGCAAGGGGTGGGTGACCATAGCACCAGGTCTAGGTGCCTACCCTGGGTTGTGGGGGGAGCACAAAAAAATAGCAGCAGCTGCACTGTGGTCCTTGATGCTGCCCTATAAAATGCTGTTGCCCAAGGAACTCAAGCATCCCGTTATGCTTCTGTTTACAGCCAAATCTGAGTATTAATGCAAAAATAAAGTGCAGCAAGGCTGTCAGACTTTCAAAAACAAACAAGCATTTACTGATCAGCTGCAGTGGAGAGTCCTTAGGCTAGAGTGACCAAGCCAACTTTAGACACCACAGCAGCAAGACTATCTTCCTTTGAAACTGGTGTTGGCTCTCTGAGCATGTCTGTTTTCTTCAGCAAAGCTTCAAAAAAAGTCTTCAGACCTTGTTTTCTTTCATTCACCATTGGGCCCCAGTTATTAAAAGGTGATATATAGTGACTGAGACTTCCATTGTCTTTGCTAAAGTGTTGCCAAATACCCATCCAGTTTTGGGTGGGTGATTTCATACTGAGCCAGACCCCTAGGCATTATTACTCATGACTTAACTTTCAGCCTTGACTAGACTTTAGCCCATTCAATCCCAATGGATAATAGTACACATGCAGATGAAAAATAGAATTCTGAATTCATAATTATCATAAAAATAGTAAAATCCTTGCATTCTCTATCACCCTAGTGGTTATCACAGCCAACCAAAATTTAGATTGGATTATCATCGGTAGCTGAAGGACACTGGGAACTGGGAATAAAATTGCATGAACCAAGCATGCAGAGCGGATGTAGCGAGAACTCTCCCTAGGATGAAAGACAATTTTACGTATGAAATCACTCATGCATCTCTTCCCTAAAGCTTCCATAATGTAAGTAAGCAATGAAGAAGAAGGAACTAAGATCTACAAAAGATATTGTTATTGGAGGCTCAGTTGTGTGCCTGGAAAGTTGACTTATTCTTTGCTCTTAATTTTACTGCATTATTACTGTACAGCTAATTATGCTGCTCCTACCATTGCTCTGTTCTAGGATGAAGAGCCAAACATGCAGATAATTTGCAAATGCTCAAAGACTTCAAATTCAGAAGCTCAGAAACCCTAAATTCAGATTGAGAGGCCTCTACGGCCTGTCATAAACAACAGTAGCCATGGTGCCTTTCCTAAAGTGAAGAGTCGTTTGATTTCATGTAACATTATGCTGCTGTTTCATTACTATATGAAACCTGGTTTGGTCCCCAATTTAAATCAACCTGCTGTACCAGTTTTAGTGCCATATAAGGTATACCTATTACTTCCAGCCTGAAGGTCATGGCGAATCTGCTTCTCAATAAATATTGCTTCATTATTTCTGCACTACTAGTCTAGTCTGATATTCATCTCTCTGCTTTCAAACTTTGTAACTGGAAATATTTAAACCCTAACTCTAATTTTGGTAGCATCCACTTCTGGATCTGAACAGGTAGGTGTAAACATACTGCTATTCTAGCTAAATACATGGAAGTGGTTGTATGCTCGTAGCAAAGAGGGCCAAACCCCACAGTCTTTGCTCAACCTTGTGCAAGCAAAAATCTTGTTGACTTTGGTAGGAGTTTTAGCTGCAAAGGCTTATGGTTACAAAAATGCAAGTTCTGAGTAGGAATTTTGCAAAAAAAATAGTTTTTAATTGCAAGCTTTTGGGCGCACACACCCTTCATCAGGCATCAGGGAAGAGACTGTAAAAGTTTTCTTGGGTAGAAATGAAAGTTCATATTTCATAGGAGAGTTCAAGGTGTAGTAAAATCTCCTGTTTGGAAAAGTTCATTTTATATGCAGAGCAGGCTCAGAGAACTGTTGGAATAGTCTGCTTACCTCAAAGTTGTTTGGTGGCAAGCAGGATGTATTTGTATTTCCTTCTGGTTATGATGTTTTGTTTTTCACAGAGGAGTAAATAGATGAAACGCTCTTCTGGCGGGCATTTCTTATCCAGTGAGGTGTCTCTGAGCTCTGTTGTGAGGCTCTGTGATGATGGAAATGACCTTTGTTGGAGAAGAGCAGTCCATCTATTTACTCCTCTGTGTAATATGAAACACCAAAAATCTACTTGGTCTAATAAAAATCATCACCTCTACCACGAGTCCTGATTGCTTTTTCCTTTAGACCAGTATGGCTACAAACTGGCTACCCGACAGTTTGAGTAGGTGACTCTGAAACACCTGAACATCCTGAGGATTAGGCCTCCTAGACTTGCTGGTTTGCAGTCACTCCATGCCTACTGCATTCTGTTTCTGCATGTCAGCCCACTGTGCAGGTGAGCACCATGGAGGGGCAAGACCATGACTGTCTCTCTCCTCCCAGCAAGGAACAGCTGAGAGAGAGCATTTGAAAGAAAATGTGGACCAGGATTTAAATACAACTGGCATAGAAGGAGCACGCTTCTTGAGCAGCCCTCACCTCCACCCTCTGCATATGTGAAGCAGCTGCACAGAGTATGATCCTGAATGAGAAGCTGACCCAAAATAAGTAGAAATGAAGACTTTGAGAGACATGACCCATTTGAAAGCGGTTTCTGAATGGGAAAGCTATGGGTTTTTTGTGTTGTTACTGTTCAGAGAGGAGAAACAGAGCAGCCAGTCAAGGGAAATGGAGCATGTTTTTTTTCCCTGGGAAGGACAAAACAAGCAAATGGACAGTCTGAAAGTTTCACAAATACCTCTGTGCATACCACATATACGTTACACACATCTCTTCCCTCTGAAGCTTCAGAAGCAATTAATTTAATTGGTTGTGGTTGGTCTCATAGCTTTTATTATGTACAAGTGCTATTCATTTAAAAGGTCAAGTGTAGTCTCTTAGTATATTAGCTGTAATTCTCTTATGCATAATTTAGTTATTTACATGTAATAACTAGACACTGTTTGAAATTCCATAGATATAACTCATTACAATCCATACACAGAACTATGGATACATTTAAAAAACATTGAGCTGTAGCTCATATGGCGCTATTTATTATTGAACAAAAGTGTAAAAACATAAAATAGCCTATAATAAAATGTTTTTGAACTTTTATTTACATACTTGATTAACAAGAAATCATATGCCTTTCTTTCAGTCACAGAATAGAAAGAATTAAAGGGTCAAAAGACTATATTCTAACCTAACATTTCCTGTAGTGCTCCTTATAATAGGAATGAGTGTAAGCACTGAAAGGAGAATGTATTCCTTCCAGTTAAAAAGGAAATGGTATAGACCAGTGGTTTTCAACCTGTGGTTTATGGCCCCTTGGGGGTCTACAGACCGTCTCTGGGGGGTATGCAAAAGATTACTATGATCAATCAAAAGCATGTGAATACCCACACTTACAATTCAAAGGGGTCTGCACCTTCATTAGAAATTTTTTAGGAGTTGGCAAGTAAAATGTTGAAAATCTCTGGTATAGACTAGAGCGGGGATGGCCAACTTGCAGTGCACTTGCCTCAAATGACATGAGCAGCCATTTCTGTGCATCTTGCAAGAGATCAGGGAGGGGACAGGCAGCACAGCAGCAGGTAGGGCAGGAAGCAGAAAGGGTGAGCAGGAGGGATCAGAGTGGCACTTGGGGAGGTTGCAGGAGTAAGGTGGCATAGCAGCGGAAAAGGCAAGCCGCAACTTTACTGGAGCGTAAGATGATGCTTTATTACTCTTTCTATCCACAAACAGTTAATGAAAGTGTGATTGAGACAATGTTCCACCATCAAATTTCTATCCTTGTCTCTCTACTGTTGCTGAAAGTGATTTTTATTCTCTTTATAGTAGCAGTTGGATCAGGTTCAATACTAGCTGACCAGTGGGTACCCATTATTTGAATTAATCATTTGGAACAGGTGACCTGATGCATGGGAGGCTTAAAGGAGTGAGTGGATTAAGAGGAAAAAGTGAAAGACAAGTATACTGCAGAGTAGAGTTTCCTGGGGTTTTTAAGGCATGAATTTTAATGAAGAAAATATAAGATGATAAGAGGCTAGTTGCAGATTCTTATAGTTGTGTTTCAGGACAACATTGAACAGATATATAAAATGGTTATTCCTCAGATACTGGCAATATAATCTAATAAATAAAGCAATAAACAACTTTATCATGCGCTAGAAAAAGCTCCAATACAAAGATATTCTGAAATAAGTGTAGCATTAGCAAAAACATGCAATGAACTAAAAGCTTCCCCTCATTTCTTCTCCTGAGCACTGCACCTTCTCACAGTGTCTGGGAGAGGGCAGATAGCATTTTCTGGTAACCTACATTTTCTTTTCCTAGCAAAGAAGTCAAAATTGCTTTCCTACTTTAGTCACCCTGAGTAGAACTAAAGTTCAGTGTTGCTAGAAAGATATGGTGGAAAACAAGCTAAGGTATGACACAATTATTGTAGTAAGATATGGGAAAGACTTATTTGATTATTCCATCTATTTTCTTGTCAACATAGATCAGCCATCTCTAGTAGAACCAGTGAAATTTGTCAGCTGAAACTCTTTATCTAAAAGGCAGATTTGTGTTAACTTTGTGAATCAATTTAGTCACACACACAAAAAATTCAAACAAAGCAAACCAACAAAATCTCTAAAAACATTTTCAAAACAGTGTTCTTGTTGCTTTATGTGGAATGGTACTGTAGTTTAAAGAATTAAATACTAAAAAGGCTGGAGTACAACTTTTTTTGGTTTGTTTCAGAGCAAACAAATAGGTTTGTTCATTCCAAAACGCTGTGCTTTTTGGCCTAATCTCTTATTTTCTGGAACTAAAAAACCAGGTAGTTATCTAGCTCTGCTGTTTTCTAGCATCTTTTCCTTTTAGAAAGAAAATCTTCAAATAGTAAATACTATGAAGTTAAATGCTGTAATTGGAAGGTTTCTATCCTCCCCTTTCTATTTGTGTCAGAAATAAACCTGTCCTTAAAGTTCAAATCTAACCTGTGGATAGGTTTGAACTTCAGATAACAAAACACTATGTAGCTTACAGCAGTCACAGCTGGTTCTTTGGTGTGGGGCGAGTCACCTGAGTCTGAACTTGAATGGTTAAGATTTTGAACGCTTACAGAACAAGAAAGTATGTGTATATTGTAGCAGGGGTTGTGTTAACAAGCTACAGATGCTGAGTTAATTAGTGTGTTTAATAAGCAGATTGGGGTGGGAGTGGTTCTGTCTCTATAAGGGAAGCAAATAGTTCCATGGGGGAAGACAGAAAGGAGCAGAGTTGGGCCTGATTGGGCTGCTGGTATGTGGTAGTATATGGAACAGAATAATTTACCAGCATGTAGCCTTTTTTAGGAGGTGTTTTGTTAAAATCCAAGCCCTTATTGGTTTTCAAATTGTAATGAGTATTGTTTGGGGATGCAATCAGGGAAGTGTGATAAAATAATTTGAAAGCTATAAAAGACTAAGGACGAATGAGCCTGGAGACTGAATTACCCTTGCAACCTCTTGATTTGAGGTTGTGTTTAGGTTCTTAATTGAACCTCTTTGTCCGGGGAATTCTATCAGAACAGAGCTCTCCTCCTTCTAGGAGATTTCTGGTTGAAAATACTGGGGGAAATAGCCTCTCACTAATGAAGATACAGATACTGGAAAAGGTCTAGTATAGCTGATGTACCACATTGCACGCTGCAGATCACTTTATACACAGCATCCTATCACTCGGATTACTAAACTTGGCCCCTGTTGCATAGTGGACTGTTTAAAATCTGGTCTCGTTATCTTAATCCGTAGCCCAGTTTTTTACATGGTCAGAAAGCCTTTTTAAATTTTTTTTCCCCCTGTGATCAAGGTCTACTATGATAGTGCTGCCCAGGGTATAATCTCAGGAATCATGCCGTGCAATTTATTAAGTGAGTATGAGAAGGTGAGTTTCTTATATATTTACTAAGCTGCCAACTTGTGTTTTGGTGTGGAGCTTTTTATCTCCTCCTTTCACATCCACGTTGGGCTGAAATTCCAAAGGGTGGATGCGCAGCCCTCACAATAAGAGGTCTTCAAATAGAGAGACACAAAGAAATGACAAATTAGTTACCTTGCGGTAAACAGATGTGAGCTCCAAATGTGCAAGCTAATTTGCGGTAAATGTTTTGCAGGTTAATGTTTTGTGTGCTCCTACCCTAAAATAGCTCCAAGATGCAGCTTTTCTTCCAGATGACTTGTTGCATTGCATAAGAGTGATCTGCTGAGCAATCAGTAGAGTGCTTGGCTTTTACCTCAGGTTGAACCAGGTCTTACAAAGAAAGACAGGAGCATCACTAACACACGATAAATAAGTTGACCAATGAACTGGATGATACGGAGCTGACGGGGAAAACTTGAGTCTGGATCTGTTGTTACGTTTGCTATCGACTGTGTGAGTGATTGCTTCACTTCTCTGCCTCTGTTTCTTCATGATTAAAATAGGAACAATATCCAAGGCACAAGAAGTATTTTGAAAGCTCATGAATTGATGTTTGTAAACTGATCATTGGTCTCTGGCTAGGCGGTTTTTATAATCGTATTTCTTGGCAATGCTATTAGTGTTGTTGCATATTACTACTGTATTTTTCAGTTTAATTAATCAAATGCAATTAGCGCACACAATTTGAACACGCGGATGCAGCCCTCCAATCGCAGTGCCCTTCTCTGCTGAGGTAATTCCAAGAACTGCTTCAACAAGTTTCCCAGTGCCTCGTATTGTCCAGCCCCCGCATGGCTGCTTTATTCTTCCAGCAAGAGGCAGGGGAGCTCTTAGAGCTGCACACAGTATAGTTCCCAAGAGAGGAGAGATTGGGGAACCTATACTAACATGGCTTAAAGTAACAGCTCTTGGATTATAAAAGTCCTTCTTGCAAGAGCATTTAATGTTGTTGTGTGATAGACATCACATTTTGCTTTTTATGCAAATTAACTGTCTAATTACTGAGATTCACCCAGTCAAATCCAGCATGGAAGAACATTCCCTAGCTTTTTGACATGCAGAACCCTGCTGAGTGAGCTGTCCAAAGAGAGAAGAATCCGTCCTGGGACTGCGCCTTGTAATGAAAAATAATTTCCTGCCTCCTCCAGGCTTATGGGGTGGTTCTGACAGATTATGTGAAAACAAAACAAGACAAAATTCAGTTTCTTCTGTGCAGCGTAGGGTCATTTGAGGGATGCTTCATAAGAAGTGAAGAGATTAAAAGATTCAGGATGATGTTGCTGCAAACTATAATTTAGAGAGCTGCAAGCTGTGTTCTGTAATCGGCAAAATTATAGGCACACAATTACTGTTTTCTTTATTAAAGCTTGTATTTTAAGGTACTGTGGAAAATCCATTTTGTTTTGCAAAAAACATCAGCAGCTCATCCAATCCTGTCAGTCTTCATGAGGGCAGAATTTGTTTGCACTTGATACCGTTGAAGTCCTATGACTGTGTGGTGTGGACACAAGTGGAAGGGCCTGGCTCTGCGGGGGATTTTCCCACATAAGTGTCACAGTGCCACTCTGTGCCTGGGGCAGTTGTAAAGCGCCTGGGGCATCACTGGCTCCTGCCTGTGGTGACATAAGCAGTTACCACCCTGGAAATGGTGACTTGTGCACCCTCCCCACAAAAGTGGTGCCCTGGGGCTACTGCCCTGGTTTTCCCACCTCACTTACGCTACTGTCCTACATGGTACAGGATGGGAACCTGAGGTGACTCCAATATGTTGTGTATCAAGGAAACTGTGGAAGCAGGAAAAAGTTCAAAAATCCCTTTAGGTATGTTTATCAGTCCCAGATCTCCTCTGCACCTTACAAGTATTGCACAATTATCTGGTTAATTGCACAATTACTTTGCCTGTGAGACTGGCTACGCATGAAAGTACGTAGCGTGCACAAAAAAGTTCCAACCAGCGATGAAGTTAGATCTTGAAACGGTGTATTAACTTTATAATTGGTTGCTATCGAGCTTTAATCAGCCCCAGCAGCTGCAGACTGTGGGTTCGAGTAGTACCCACAGCTGTGAATACTGGGTGCCCGCAGCATGCCTCGCAGTGCTGGGACCCAGCTGGGCACAGTTATGATCTCCCAGCCAAGGCAGATTCATGCACCCCCAGGTTGGGGGATCACTGCAGCAGTGATCCATGCACCCCTGAGGCAGGGGGGACACTGCAATGGCCATTTCCCAGCTGTAAGGGGGTACATGGGGTGCTCCTGTCGCTGGAAGCCCCTCAACTGGGGGGGGGGTCCTAGCCATGAGAGTGCACACTGGCAATAAGGTGCAATGGGATCTAATGCGTAATCCCACAGTGGCATGGCAGGAGGCATGATTCTGTGAATCGCTCATTAGTTCCCCTTGCACCTTTACCTGCATGTGTAGAGGGGGCCACAGTTTCATCCTTATGGAAGACCTTGTACTTGGTCTGTGAATTAAAACTTTTTTTTTATACCCATTACCTCTTGTAAGGATTACCTATGCATTGCCATGCAAAAATGGTATTGTGAATAAACTAAACAGTATGAAAGTATGTCCATAGTTACACTGATATAAAGGTGCTATACTAGTATAGCTATTCTTGTAAAGCTATACCATGAAATTGTGGCAACTCCATGGATTTTATAACTGAGTAATGTATCACACCAAAATATTTATATTAGTACACAATTTGTGTTACCCAGACCTCACTATCCAGCAAGCTTTCTGAGAGAGAGGCTTTGAGTAGGAGGTTGAATTGCACTCTGAATTACGATAGTATACTACTTACAAGGAACTAACTGCCATGAAGAGGATTTTTAATTCTCTAACAGTTCTGTCTGTTTGGTCAAAAATGAGGTTATTGGCACTTCTGGAAGTCAGACATAAGGCATCTCAAGTTGATCACCCAGTAACTGAGATACCTCAGGTTAATGAACGCTTTTGAATTATTTGGCTACATCACTCATAAGGAAAAGGCTGAACAGCTGGCCACAGATTGATACTGATTTGAGAGATCTGGTTCCCCACATGCATGTAGCAGTTCCTGAGAATGACACACGCTGGCAACTTTGCCTAATGTTGCTCTTAATAAATGCCAGTGCACTTCTGTTTTGTTAGCTACGATCTTTTTAGATGCTTTTGAAATACTGATCTACAGGAGTCGGTGCTTTCAATCTCTTCTGCATCCATTAGTCGCTAGATTGTTGTTACAAATTTCCAAACAGGCGACAGGCATTCATATGCAAACTAAATTAGGGGGTGAGGCCTGAGAACATACCACTTCTATTCATGTTCAATTTTGGGGACTGAGAAATCATAAGATGCACAAGAATATCTCGGAAGTGCTCTTAACTGAGCCAGCTGAGAATGGTTATTCTGAAATTCAGTCAGGCATAAGACTTTATGCTGTCAGCCTTGCCTTAGACTATCATTTTAACAGGAAAGCAGCAGAGTTCAAAAGATAGTTAAAATTTGAAATGAAGCTTCAAATATAGTAATTCTGCAGTTTTTTTGGAAGCTCACCAAAGGTTTCCATATACTGTACTCACCTATTGTATTGTCTTTTCCAACAAAAATTGGCTCAAAATGACTGCAGGAAATACTGAATCACTTTCACTTTAAAAAATGTGTTTTAAAATGAGTCTATGCAAACAAATATAGAATTCTGCTGCATTGGGTTATATCAATCGGCTGGTGCAGTGTACCGTGTATCTAGAAATGTTACTGCAGCCATGCAAAGCATTGCTCCTCATTAACCCAAACTCTTGAGTACCAGAGATTGGTATATTAAATGCTACATTCAAGTGAAAAGGAAGAAGGAAATGCTGATTTGATTTTTAAAAAATCCCTTTACTTGTTGCTCCATCAACACACACACAATTCAGTGACTGATTTGCTTCTGGACTGTCTTAACTTGAAAAGTAGATGACAAATTGTAGAAATTGTGGCTGTACTAGAGAATAGGTTCTATTACTGTGTTCCCAGCCATATGAAAGTATATCAGTATTGTATAAATACACCAATATTCTGGCAACTCCTATTCCTGCTTATGAGCTAAATCTTTCTAGTATTGCGTCTGTATGCATTCACTCTGCCAACAATTTAGAGGGAGATCTGGGAATAGTGGGACAGCGTAGTAGGTGGGGCTATGTCCTGCGGTATGTGAAGTCTGGGTTGTATTTGTGGGTCCTTCATAGATTTCCTGTGTGACCTTGGAAATTAATTTCCTCATTTGTAAAATAGAGGGAACCTATGGGGTTCCTCAGAGGGGTGTTACAAGAGCAAAGAATGTGATCTGAGGCTCTCTATTACTAATGTGACCAGGAACATAGAAGTAGCTAGAGTTAGCAAGCAGGATTTGGCTCTGTTTCCTTTGGGATGCTGTTTTTTTTTTTTTTTCCAGCGAAAACATGGGATACGTGAATAAAAGCTCAGTGGGGTGATGTTCTGTTTAATAAAAATGTACTTCACAAGTTATGACATGCTGCTGTGAAAACTGGTTTTGCTGTTTCTCATCTGTTTTAATGAAAGTTCTAAGATGTTAATATTTATAAAGACACAATTTAGGTCTGATGAATATTGAATTGTGATATTTTTATTAGTTCTAGAGACGCATAAAAAGATTAACATGTCACTCATGGTAGCTGCATTGTGGGCAAGGTGGGCATCTGTACTGTGAATGTGTGCCTGCAGGATCTTTTGTCTGATCTTAAGCCTTGCGAACATCCCCTGGATCAGCAGGGGTCTGGATTTCTAACAAAACAGGGTTTCCAGTGAAATGCCCTTTTCATGCCCTAGCCAAGAGAATGGTCTTCCCCCCACTTCATTCCTGAGTTCTTCTGAGTTTCATTGATTAGCTGCTTGGTATTTCCCCTCTCTGTTATAAACACAGTTTGTTGCAACTTGTAATATATTTCCTATTTTCTTTTCTGTGCATTATGTAACCCATGTGTCATTTCCCTAATCCATTTATTTTTATTTATTTATTTATTTTTTAGAGCTGCCCTTTCAGCTGTTTTAAGCCAGCCTGTGGCTTAGCCCCTGAAAGAAAAAGATGCATGCCAGCTTTGTGTATGAAAAATTACACACCTTGATTGGTATAGTGAGGTGTCCACCTCCCCACAACAAAGTAAGTTTATTCTAATGGCAGTCTGCGCCAGTATACTCAAGAACCTAATCCTGTTAACCTACCATGCTTCCTTGAACTACTGTCTTTGCCGGGATGATTTAGAGCCCAGAGTCTGTTTCAAGCCCGAGCTAGAACTGGCTGGAAATGGGATTTTGATGAATTTTTAGCCTCTTTTTATCCTAAATCAGTTTCTAGGTCCTGTACCTTCCCTGGAGTCAGAGGAAATTGGCTCTGAGGCAGCCCACTTGGAGGGCTTTTGAGAACCCACAAACTGGAAGTCCTGGGAGACCTGGCTGCACTGCAGTCCACCAAGAGCCCTGCCAAAAAGCTTGGATGCCGGACCTTGCTGAAGAGCTCTAGGGGCTGCAGATCCCAGAAGCCTTGGTAATGTCGCTGCATGGCAGTCCGTCTGGCAGGCTGGGCCTGTGGAAGCTGTGACTCCACAGCGGCTCACCAGGCTGGCTGCTGGCAGATGAGGGAGATAGGCAGGTGGGTGGGAAAGTAAGCTGGTGGGAAAGCAGGCAAAAGCCAGGTTTTTTATAGAAAGTGTCTACCGAATTGACGTATTCCCATGGAGTCCGCTGAACTTGGCTTTTCTGCTACAGCAGCTCTTCTAAGGGAAAACTCCAACTGGCTCTAGCCTGAGCCCTGACCGTAAGAGTTATGTGCATCTTGCAGGCAGAAGAATCACTACCATGTACTTTGGTGACCACTCATAACGAATCACAGGTGGGAAATCCTGACGGCTCTGCAGTACTTACAGTGAATCAGGGAATTAAGAACGCTTCACAAAAATTGATGGAATAAACTCAAATATTGAGTCATCTTCAGTCTCTCCAGGTGTATCCCTTGCACAAGAAAAAGACAAGCAAATTTACTACAAATTATTCAGCTTCAGTGGCTATTGCACAGAGCTGACCTTTGGGTAGATCCCTACTGGGACAAGGGAGATATCACTACTATCCCTGATATGAAAGTTCACCCTTTTGTTACTGAGACTTGACCTTATGGGTTCACTTGCTCTCAAACAGATTCATCTCTTCCTGGTTTAATGCAGGGTGAGAAGGAGAAACAGACTGGTTGCCTTGAATTTTGCTCTTTGTATGAGATCTGAGGATGAGGTTGTTAAGACGGAGTGAAACTTCCCTCATTGACCAGGGGGTGAGCATTGTTACATAGGGGGTATTTTCAACGCATGCTGCTTTGTTGCATTCTTCCAAAGTCCAGTAGGAATAGGAGTCCTGCAGTCCCCACCTTGTCCTGGTTTCTCTCTTTTGCTGTCATGGTGAAGTAGATAAGGGACAGTTGTTCCAGTGTATCTTCAAATCAGGGGAGGATGCGAATAGAGTGACATTTTGTTTTAACTTTATTTCTGTGTACAGCACTAGTGAGACTAAAGCGGGAATGCTGTGTCCAGGTGTGGTGTCAACATTTTAAAAATAATATTGGAAAATTTAAGTGGTAAAAAAGAGGGGTAAAAGTGATTGGAAGGCTGCAGAAAATATTTTACAGTACTATGAAATACTTAAAGAGCTGAGTATTTAGTTCATCAAAATGAAGATTGCCAGGTGGCATGATTAAGGAGAATAATTTCTTCATGAGAAGAAAATGCTGTGTACTAAACAGACCTTATAGTCTAGCAGAGAAAGATAGAACAAGAACAAATGTCTAAAGTAGAAACTAGACAGATTTAAACTGGAAATAAGGCACACATTTGTAACAGGATGAAGGCTTTGGAACAGCCTTCCAAGAGAAGTAATGGATTCTCCATCTTTGGAGGTCTTCAAATCAAGACAGGATGCTTTCCTGGCAGGTATGTTTTAGCTAAACACAAGTTATTGGGCTCAATACAGGGATAACTGGTGAAATCGAATGGCCTGTGGTAGACAAGAGGTCACATTAAATGATCTAATGGTCTTTTCTGGCTTTAAACTCTATGAATGAGAGTTGTGACAATATATTGCTTTTAGCTCCTGTATATCAAAATAAGG
>NW_017728996.1:27232038-27241974 GCF_001723915.1 Gavialis gangeticus | reverse complement strand
AATGGACTTTTCTGGCTTTAAACTCTATGAATGAGAGTTGTGACAATATATTGCTTTTAGCTCCTGTATATCAAAATAAGGGAATTCTTTATGCTGTGTCTCTGGCTCAGTAACTGAAATTGCTTCTTTAAATTCTACAGGGGAAGCACATCACTCCCGCTTCTGTATCTGTGATACTGGCTGTTTCTATGTTTAATACATGAGAGCAGTAGCTTATGATTTTTGGGCCCTGGCTCTTTGTAGAATGCATCCCTGTGCCTAACAGACTTATCTTGACCCAAGCATGGAACATAATACCGAGCATAATGTCTTTTAAGCTAGACAAGCTTTTAAAGCCTTTAGTTTTCAGAGTATTTTTTTTAGTCATTTTACCATCAGAAAGCATAAAATTAAGTGTGTGTGTGCAGTACGGTTGTTTTTAACCAATATGAAAGGATCTTGGCAAGGAAACAAAAAAAAAATATGATGTTTGTTTTACAGTTATATGATGGGGCTCATCCCTCATGACTTGACTGTCAGGGAGTATGAACCCAGACATTGCTTTATATCATGACTCATGTCTGGGAAGAAACTGGGAGAGTTTAAATGGGAATTAACCCCTTGCTTGCTGTTTATGGCAATGGACTAGCATCATTTTAGAGAAAAACAGACTGATGAAAAGTGAGAACAACCCTACTGAGAAATAACACTTGGGTGGCTGCATCCAAAATAGAACCACGCTCATTTTGTGTATGGCACAACAGGCTTATTTGCAGAGGTAAATTTGCTGTCCTAATTATACTAGTAGGATATGCTACTCTGGTTGTAGATGTAACTCCTTACATGTGGACATGTTTCTTTGATCCACGTAGAAAGTTATATTGGTATTACTATTGCGATTTAAAATTATACCAAAATAGGTATGAAAGTAAATTCTGTCATGTAAACAAGCATTTGCTTAGGACTTCTGGGGTCATATCCCATATGTCTTAGAACTGTAACAAGTGATATGTTCTGCAATATATTCTGAATTACTTTGTACAGTATAGTCCGGGAGACTTTGTCCTTTTTGGGTACATGGAAAGAATTGTGGGAAGGCGTTGAATAACTTGTATGACGCTGGCCTGCATCCTATGTCATCCAGAGGTTGACAAGTGATAAGTGGTGTTAATTCAAAAGTTAGTTTATACCCCATTTTGGTGCAGCCATCTGGAGTTAAAAGCAGCATCATGCCCAAATTAAAGGATATGCTATGAGGATGGGAGCTGAGTTGAGATGAGGGCTATGCTCAAATTAAATTGGTCATGAGGGCAAGTCCTAACACTCTTATTACCTTTAAGATAAAAGAAAAAAAGCTAATTGTGAACACCATTGTGTTTGGGAGAATGATCTTCTCTATCATCCCACTGAATGGTAGCGAAAGAGCTCACCTTTCCTAAGAGACTAGTTCATGGTATGAGTAGCTTGCACAATCTGTGTTTGCAACTTGGCCTCTTGAGTGAAACTGCCAGCAGGTCCCAATTACAGTGATGGCTTTTTGATGTGGATAACTGTCCACTAAGATCTTGACTATGACCTAATTTCACACAGGTCGCTGTAAAGCACCTTGTACCATATATTTCTGTGATTAGTGTCAGTCATGGATTTGAACTGGTAACTTAAAGAGCCTCATATATCCTTACAAGCCCTTGATCCATCAACAAGTCCCTCCAGTAAAATTGTCTTTAGTCACATTTTAGTTTTCAAGTGGATATGGTTTTCACCACTAACTTTCTCACTTTAAATGGAATCGACACTATGACAAAATAATTGGTGGTAATTGTAGTACCAGTGTCAGTTTTAATAAACCATTCAAGTAGCAAATATTTTACAGATACAGCCATTTCCTATGTGTCACCAGATAAAACTTTCACATCCTTCAGCACCTGGCTCTTAATACTATTACTTGTATTTTTCTTTCATGCTATATTTTTTTCTTGTTAATAATAGAGCTGTCATTTCTAATAAAATATGAAACAACCATCCAGGGAAATAACACCAGTGATAGATAGTGCAGGCTGAAACATTAGACTGAGTGAACACAAATGCTCAACAGCTTGGAATAGGATTCCATCGTTAAAACTGAACCTGGGTAGGCACTACAGCTCAATGCATTGGGGTGAAAATACTCTGTACTTAGCCTATGTTTCAGCTTCTCTTGGCACTAGTCAGGTCACTGGAGTCGGCTCAGGCTTCTAAGATTACTGCTTCTTCTGAATGGGTCTTGTAATGAGGGCAGAGAAAAACAAGAGGATAAATTGTTTCATCACGTAGAAGCTTTTATGAGAAGGGACAGAGGGTTCTTAGTGAGGCTCCCTTCCAGAAGATTGCTTTTGCCCCATAACCCTCTGATAGAACAATGTGGTATAGAATGGAAACTTGTCAGGCCCAATTGGAAACCTGGCTCGTCTCCAGGGTTCATTGAAAGATCTCGTCTGATACCCTTTCCAGTAGGGCACCGCATAATGAATGGAGCCCAGCTCAGAAAGGGGTCTTTGGAAAAGGGTATGTTGATTTGGTTGTCTAATCATGTTTTAACAATTCTGTACTGGGCTCTGGCAGCAGGAGAAAGGGGGTAGAAATTTATTTAAGCTTCTGCATTTATGTCCTGGCTTATCCAATGCTGCTTTATCTCCCTGTCTACTACAAAGACATTTGGCCCTACAGATACTCTTTACAGGCTCCAGTACAGGAGTGGGTAGCACGTCTCTCTGTTTATGAGAGACATGATCTATGTATCAGTAATTCCCACTGCATATGGGCATGACCTCCTGTGCCCAAATGAGGTTCGTCAGATAACTGTTTAAGATACGTTGTCGTAAACCTCGTGAAAATGGAGACCTTGAAAAAGTCTTTTTACTCTGCCTCAGTTTTCCCATCTTTAAGATACTATAGTGTTAATATACTTCCTTCTTTTGTAAAACACATTGAGATCCTTGGCTGTAGAAGATTTAAGTACTGCTATTAATGATGTTCTTTTTGGACCCAATATGAAAGGCTGAAGGGGGAAAATGGAAGTGGAAAACAAAAGTAAAACTGCCTGTTCGAATGATAATTATGCTCTTCTCATCCTCCAAATAACTGCTAAACTGCCTGCATTTTTTTCCCATTGAACAGTCTGGTTGGCTAATAGACTGTGTCTATTTGCAGTTAAAGCTATTGCAGTGTTGACAATTAAGCATACACGTGGAACAGTATAATCGGCACAAATGCAGTTTTATCACCCATGTTAATTATCTAATATTTTCCAACTTAAAATAACATGGAAATTCCTTAGGCATAAATGAAAATGAATCCATTGATTACAATTTTTCTTAAGATAACGGCTGACAGAGCATTTTGCTGCCACGCAGAAATGGAAACGAGAAAAATTAACAAAATTAACTACTTATTTGTTCAGGCTCTGTAGTATATAATTGTAACCATATATTACCTGATATGCCTTCTCATTTCCTCATGGGGGCACATTTCCAAATCAGTACCTGGAATTGCTCTTACAAATCTCCCTTTTAAAGAGGTCTGCATGAATAGTCACCTCTAAAATCTCTAAAAAGTACATTGTTAAATCCACTGGGCCAAATTCTACTCTCAACTGTAGGTTTGCAAATTCAGGCAGATGGATAAAATATCTGGTACTTACCGTTATTAATTCTTCTATGCTCAGTAGACGTGGTACCTAGAAAACACTGGTTTTGTGAAAAAATGAAACTAATACCATTCAGCACTTGAATGATGTGTCCACCTACATTCACGAACAATTTGTTCTTCTCATTCATTGTATTGATTTAGAACTTATCCCAGTTACGGCGATTTCCTCCTATTCTCTAGTGGTCTTACACACTTTGAGGGAGCCCCTGAGAAGATTATTTGGTAAGCAATACCAAACTTAAATAATCTTTTGAAGTTAGCTGGCAGTGAAAGAGACTCTGAATAACCAGTAATTTTTTGGCGAAAATAACCTTGGCAGACTTGCAAGCCTAGAGATTAGTTTTCATTTTAAAGGTGGGCTTCACAATGAAAAGGGTTGATACCTAACTACCTTTGTAAATGAAAACTAAGATTAGCAATTGGCTTTTAAAGATTTCCAGAAATTGGGTAGCCATGGCTCTAAAGGACAACACTGGACTTTTAGCTGCTTCTTGCATGCAACACCAAATGTTTGGATTTTAATTACCTTCCATGCCTAATCTTCCTTAAATAATTAAGTTCCTTGAGCAAACTGCAGGAAGCTGGCTTGAACTCAGCAAAAAAACCACAAGCGAAGTGCCTGTTTAACATTATTTTAGCTACTTCATTACAGCAGACAGCACTAATGCAGAGCATTCAGTGATGTTCTACAGAATTTCATGAACTGATTCCTTTGGCAATCTTAGAGTCTTCTTTGTCACCACTGGTCAAATAATTGAGTATTTGTTGGAGGCATACAATATAGTTGCTTAAATGAATTGTTTCATCCCAGCTTCCTTTCTGTCACTTTACCAGTAAACTTTTAAGAGGCTTTAGTTCAAAGGTGTTGCACTCATTCAGCCCTGCAGGCTGGAGGAGTGTCCCTGAGAAGGACTGACCCCCTCCCTGTGGAGCAATTGTAGGGCCAGGTCCAGCCCACGCCCTGCACGAGGCATGCACCAGCCTCTGGAGCTGGCATGTGGTATGGGACCAGAACAGGCCTTGTGCTTCATGTGGCACCCTGCTGACTAGTTCTGTGCTCTGGCTGTGGGGTAGCTCATGGAGCATGCACCCCATCCTGGCCCCCATGATACAGACAACCTGCACCAGTTTCAGGGCTCGCTGTGCACATGCCCCTAGGGCTGGCATGGGGCGAGTGCTTTCCGCAGCGCATAGGCTGGACCCAGCGCTGCATGTAGCACTAGGGGTCCAGGGCACAGGCTGTGTGCAGAACCCCAGACTGATCCCCTGTAGTGCGGGCATCCTGCATGGTGTGTGGTCAAGCCCCCACACTGTATGCAGTGTGGGGTGAGGATCAATGCATAGGATCAGTGTAGTGACCTGTGAGCCAGATGAAATGACTCCAGGGGCCGGATCTTTCACACCCATGCTTTAATTTATCTTATTTTCATGCTCGCATCAGGCATTCCACAGTCTTGCTCTTCAATACTTGCTGGACAAGGTCATCACTTGGTATACAGTCTTTTTGTTCTAATGTCCATACAGCCCAGAATTTGTATTAAATTGCTCGTGACAATCCTTCTCTCTGCATTCATGCAGTCCTGTTTTTTTTTTTTTTTTCTTCCCCCAGTTACCTGTATGGTAGATACTTCAGTATGTGTGCCTGATGAATTCCCCCTATTTAATTGAGGAAACTGTATGATCTTACTGATGGCTTCTGTGCAATGTAATCCAGTCTAATCAGTCTAATTTTATATGCTACACTCATTCCACTGCACTCATCCTGACTGAACTGTAGATATTAAACTACCTTGGACATCTCTATTTCTATGCTGTTACATATTTATAACAACATACTGCATTTCTGCAGTCCCTTCTACCTATAGTTTTCAAACAGCCATGAACACCTGCTTTGATTAAGTAAGGATCAGTGTATCTCCGAGTTTCAGGCAAGGAAGTTGAGGTATCTAGACTTTAAATGAGGTCACACCCGAAGTTTCTGGTAGATCAGTGAAGAACCCTGTGTACTTTCATCCTGTCTGTGAACCCTTAGGTAGGCTTAGCAGAATTCAATTTTTATTTATTTTTTTTTAAAAAATTTTGACTGCTAAAATTTCTGTTTATTTTTAAGCCTTTAATTCGATTTTTATCAATTGGACTTTTCAGGATTGTGTGAAATTAGGCTCATTTTTCACTTTTTTTTTTTTTTTTTTTTTCTTATTATTATGATACATTTAGCACATGTACACATGCATACACGGTGGCCACTGCAGGAGTTGGGGTCCATGCCAATAAGGCTGTGCCGTGGTGGGGGGTTGGCTGGGCCTCTGTGGGCTTTTGGACCCTTTCCTGATCATGCAGGTGCTGGGCTGCTGGGCTTTGTGGAAATTTGTCCCCTGTCCCTGGGTCAGCCCTAGCATGATCAAGGTAGGGGCAAAACTCCAGTGGAGGCTGGACCAGGCTCCATGGGAGTTTTGGCTCTTGGCCCATCTGGGACCTGGTCAAAGTGAGTGGCTGCTGGCATTGGGCTCACTGCTGTTATCAGCCCTGCCCCTCCATCCTCCACATGCATAGCCCTCTATCCTGGATTTCCTTACCTCTGTCCCAGATTTTTTTTTTTTTTTTACACCTCCTTTATGTAAATTTCAATGATTACTGATGGGAATATTTTTCCATCTGGCTGCAAGTGTCAAGTTAAATCAATGTTTATTGATGCCTATCAATAAAAAATTGAATTCTGCCAAGCCTACTCTTAGGCTATGTCTTTTTGCCTGTTAAGCTTGATCAAAGATGCTTTTACCAGATTTGGTCAGCTTGATCAAAATGTATGTTTTATAACTGCATATGGAACATGGCAACTGAAAATCCAGCATTGCGTCTGAAAGCACCACCCAGCTTTGGTGCAGGTAAATACAGCCCCTTTTACAGGGAAGGAAATGGAGGCACATAGGCTAGGGACAGACATTCAAAAAGCCTGAGCCTGAATTGATTCAATCTTTGCATGTTACTCTAACCTGAAAAATGTGACCTGATTTGGAGGTGGATAGACATTCCCCTTTCACTTCAGAAATGCAGGCACATGCCTGCAGTGGCTCAGATTAGAAGTTGGGGGGCATTAGAGCAGCCCTCCCTTTCCTTGCAGAGTACTGAGCTGAGGTGGGCATGGCCAGGTCCCAGCTGGATGCTCTGATTAGAGTGGGGTTTTAACCCCCGTCCTGGCCTGCATTCCCAGGATTTTCCCTGCTGGCTGCTCAAGAGGCGGGAGTGTTGCCAGACTCTGCATCTGTTGAGCTTTTCAATCCGTCTCCCAGCTGCTTCAGGCTGTCTGCTAACCAAGTTGTTTCTAGTGCCTTTCTGTGTCCCCTCTTGAAGACTGACAGATTGCAGCCAGCAGGTTGTTTGTCAGAACAAAGTTTATCAGCCCATCAAGCCCTACAAAAGAAAACATCTTTCTCATTAGTTTCAAGCTCTTCTTATTTACTGGGTTCATGTGCATTTGCAAGCCACTAGCTGTCTGCCTTTATTCCAGTGAAATTGGAGACCCACACACACTTCTCAGCATTAGCTAGCATGGGGTGGGGGACATGGTCAGATGCTGGGTCCCTGCACTGCGATCCCTGCTGTGGGATAGGAGTGGGAGGGGGGATTCCTGCTTGAGCAGCCAGCAGGGAAGGGGGTGAAGGGGAGGGGAAACTGCAGTCCCCCAGCCAGCTGGAGCAGCGATAGTGTGCTGGCTAGGAAGGAGAGGGGTGGGGTCAGCCCTGCTATGCTGTAGCCCAGCCCAGGGCTACAAAGCATCTAGGATGCTGGGGGACTCTGGTTTAACTTAAACTAGCAAGGGGGCTGGGGCAGACATGGCACAAGCTGGTTTGACCCAAATCAGTTAAGTCTGATTCAGCCAGGTTTATCTCAAACCAGTTTCAGCCATTTTCAAACTGTTTTATGGGCACTGAATGTCTGTTCTGTTACAGGTTAAGACTAGTGTCTGATCACTTAAACTGGTTTATGTGTAAGGTCTGTCCCTAGACATAGAATTTAAGTGAGATCACGCGCAAGAATAAGAGCATGATGTGCAAGGTTGTTGGAAGAAGCAGAAATGAACACCATGGGCTTCTCCTGTGAATACAGTATCGTATTGTATTGTATTATTTTATTTTTTGCTGCTGGAAGTGATGCAAACTCATTTTTGTCAGGAAACTCAGCAGAGGGAGTAGTTCCCACGTGGATAATGACAATGCACCACTTTTACACTTCCATTTTTTCTCTCTTCATGCACCTTAGCTATAAGTTAATACTTGATGTTTGTACACCATGGCAGTCATCCTTGGCTGTCATGCATTTAGGAAGGTTGCTGGACCCTTGGGTTACTTCTATTTTTATTTATTTATTTATTACCATTTACAGTCCAAAGCAGTAGCAGTGTTTCTTCCGTTCTACTCGGTGTTTCTACCCAGGAACTAGAGTCCTTATCGGTGCCCTTTGTTTTGTTTTTTTGTTCTCCTGACTGAATTACTCTAACACATGCTATATTAGTCTATAAATAAACATGTAACCAACACTTCTCTGAGCAATCGGGATTATTTTCTCCACTGCGATTACAGTCACTTAATTAATTTAATGTGGTGCATCATCTACTTTTGAAACTTTAAGAAGTATAAACATAGGGCAAAGTTTTCATGATAATCTGCCTGAGTTAAATGCATAAATACAGGAATTTCATGGCTATTTGTGAAGCAAATATCTTTACACAAACTTTTATGTCCTCAGAAAGTGACGGTAAAGAGTAGCAAAAGGAAGAAGAGGGCGATTTCCAAGGGAGTGACTACAGGCATAAATAGGATTCAGTTTTGTTAGGTAGTGGGATTTTTGCCTCGGGCACGCACACAGAACATTTGAAGGGTCTGAGAGATTTTGCAGCCAATGGCGGATCTTTGGCAGATACAAATTATTATTGCCAGAGGGGTACTACGGGATATGCTAAAACTCGCCAAAGAAATCTCATTTCCTTGCCATAGAAGTGGGATGCTGAAGTGTCATGCAGTTTGAAGTCTCTAATTTTAATGGGAACGCTGTCAGCATGCTAGAATTGCATTTCCCTCACAATGCTGATGCTAAGGTTGTCCAACATATGGAAATGGAGACTTGATGAAAGCATTCCTTGCCGTGCCTCTTCCCATAAAACCTGATTATTTTAATCCCTTTAATCAAAATTTTAATCAACTTATCATGTGGCCCACCCCATGGCAGTAATTACACATATGGATTTATTAGACTCCAAAAACGATTTAAAATCCAGGATTCGGGGCACAAATACTCTTCCAACTTTTCCATTTTTGCTCAATTGGATGCAATTGCTTGTTTGCATGTAACTGCTTAAGAAACACCAAAACACAGTTCTGGAGACAGACAGACAGAAAGAATACAAATATATGATGCACTTTAAATGTGGAGAATAAGGGAGTCATGTAGAAATTTGACTAGAAACCTCCCAGTGGTATCAAGTGTGTACTTCTTCATAAATCGCTATCATTCTAATTTGCCAGAGCTTTAATTTCATTGTATGATACAGATATGGTATGCAGCTTTTATAGCTTGTTGGGTGGGGTAACAACAACACAGAATTGCACATATTTGCAGTCATTTCTATAGTGAATAGCACTTATTGTTGTGCCTGAATGCATCACAAGATTGAATCCTGTTTTTATTAGATTTGTAAAGAGTCATGCCTACACTCCTGTTGTATTTTAGGTTTTAAAAGTGAAGGTTTGCAAATGCTAAATATTGACTTCCATTAGTGGATTGCTGTGGCCCATAGACCTTTTGGTTTCTTTTACCCTTCTTTCATTATAGATAGATAGAAATGTAAGACAGTATCTCTGATATTATTTATTCTGCTTACCCATATGTTTTCATGTATCATAATTCTGTTGTGGAAAAAAAGGTTATAAAATACTTTAAAATGTAATAACCCTTTCAATTTTCACTTTCATGTAGACTGAATCATAGATATTAGCAATGGCAAATCTGTTTCAGGTTATTTACTCCCAGAAGTTATAAGCTGTTTTTATTTCTCGAAACTAAGCCTTCTGTTGTTTTCTGTCTGTACCTAAGCTGTTTATCTATGACTGGTAATGGCTATTACTGTCAAAACGGGGAAAAACTTCCATCAAATTGAGTCCTTATTTCCTATCTCTATTGCTTTGGAAGCTACAAGGTTATATCATTTGGATCAACTCTAGAATGTTTAATGCTAACAAAAATATTATTCCTCTGTGGTTCTGTGATAGAGCT
>NW_017728996.1:27226367-27227038 GCF_001723915.1 Gavialis gangeticus | reverse complement strand
CATTTGGATCAATGATTGCAAATACTCTGTGAATCTTAGGATAGGTCTGCTGCTATTTAAAGTCAACCTTGACGTTACCTTTAGCCTGCCCCAGCCACCTGAACTGTCATTCCCAAGTGACAGCTGTAGTCTGCACCAAAACTAGCCCCACTGTGCTTTGTTTTTTGAGCAGGGCACTATCAGTATCTCAGCCTAGTTTTCAAAGCCCTTCTAGGAAGCAGTCTGTAGATTTCTTCTTTTCTTTTGAGCATGCCCCTATTTCTAGGGGTGCCGATAGTTTGGAATCCAGGAATTGCTGCTGGAAGACTTCCCCTACTTCAGGGGAAGTTTCAAACTTGCATGTGTGTCCATGCAAGTTTGAAACTTGCTGCAGAGAGTGGCTAAAAGGCAGGTAGGGTCTGGATTCCCCCGGCATCCAGAAATTCAACAGAGCTTCACAGGTTAGGCTGAATTTCCATCAAGAGTTGTGCTAAGGCTATTATAGTGGCTCTCAAACTTGTTAGACTCAAGGCATCTTTCCAAACTTTTTTGAATTCAGCAGCACTGCATTCTAAAAATGAATATCACTCATTTTTGACCACAGAAAATTAATAGGGCAATTTCTCTGTTGCAAAAACCTGAGAGAGACCAACTATTTTTGACATTATGGATTCCTAGTTGAAACCTCTAGG
>NW_017728996.1:27220727-27221367 GCF_001723915.1 Gavialis gangeticus | reverse complement strand
AGAGACACCAACTATTTTTGACATTATGGATTCCTAGTTGAAACCTCTAGGTTTATTTGTGAATCATGTGAGGTGTTTGCATCCCTAACAATGCTAATATTGTGCAGGACCCCTCAACATCCGTAAAAGGATTTAATGGTTGACATGGCAACACAGGTGAGAATCACTGATAGAGATGGCTACAGGGTATGGGTTTCATAGCAATCTTAAATTTGATCTTAACTATCATTACTGACATGCCATTACAGGGAAACCGTATCTGTCTGTTCATCTGAAACGTGCCAGACATAACATGGCCCTGATCCTGATTGTGGCTTCAAGAATGTTGTTATTACATTGGCACTAATTAAACTTATTAAGGTTGGAAAGGATCTGATTTCCAGTTGGTTAATTACAGAACATGGTGGCTAAATGGGGGAAAAGAAGAGAGATTTGCATGGATGAGTTAGTGTAATTTTTTGAAAGAGTAATAAACTAGGAGGGCAATAAAGTGAAGTTGCAGTTTTCATAAGAGACCAGAAAGTTGAAGGGAGACTGATGCATGCTGAATTGTTTATATGTAAATCAGGGTTTCTTAATTGGCTATGAATTTAAAACACCTTTATATGGAGAATTTTCCCTTTATATTGCTGGTTTTTTG
>NW_017728996.1:27215332-27215727 GCF_001723915.1 Gavialis gangeticus | reverse complement strand
GGGAGCCACCCCCCTTGCCATGACTCCTGGACAAGCTGTGGCTTTGCCCTGCCCTGCCCTGGCTGGGCAAGTGGCAGCAGTGGCAGGGCATGGTGGAGGCATGTGCCCTGGATCCATATAGGGTGGCCAGGGCTGGGGCTACGCTGGGCTGTGCTCTGGGATGGCAGCGGGGGCTATGGGGAATTTTAGGCTGCAGCCCTCCATAGCCCCCACTCCACCTCCTGGCCCACACAGATCCAGGGGCACATGCCTTTCCCATGCCCTGCTGCTGCTGCTCATCTAGCTGGGGTGGGGCCAAACCACGGCTCATCCGGGAAGCATGGGGAGGCCCAGGCGGCCCCCGCTGCTGCATGCCTCGTCTGAGGCAGTGCAGCGGCTCCATTTCCCCCCCCCCC
>NW_017728996.1:27214236-27215010 GCF_001723915.1 Gavialis gangeticus | reverse complement strand
TTTTTTTTTTTTAAATACACAAGAATAAAAATCCCGAAACAAAAGTAATTTGGACCATATTTGTTAAAACAATTCTTTAATCCCTCTCTGAATTTGCAGTTAGTGTTAGTCAGCAAAACAAATATACTGCTCAATATTGTAGGCAATGATAACACTGTGGTAAACACAGGAAATGCTTTTATTAATATGATCTAAGCATTTAATTGCCTCCCTTGTAGTTTAATCTTATCTTTACACATTGAAGCAGTTCATATTGTACATTTGTGATCCTCAAAGGACAGCTTTTCACATGGCATCGTAGAATAAGACATTATCACCAAAACCCTGACAGGCCTATAATGTTGCTTGTCAGCCAAGGGGCTAAAAAGTTTGTTATAATTATGAAAGAGATGAACCAAAGATCAGAGTTTGCAAAAGGTAATGCTGAATTCTGCATAACAATTAAGGGGAAAAAGTTGTCATCTGCTGAGCAACAGGTTCTCATCAAAATGAAGTACAGGAAGTCCTTAGATTTATGACACAATGCCGTTTTCATGAACCAATTATAAGTCAAAACATCGTAACTCAGAACCAATTTTCCTATAAGAACAATGTTACAAATTGGGGATTGGTTCCTTTACCACGCTTGACACAGTTGCATCCAGCTGGTAAATCTGTTGTGGTGGGGGGGAAGGAAGGGGTGTGTGGGTGGGGGCAGATCAAAGCCCCACAGCGAGGGAGGGATTGGGGCTGGGACAGGGGATTGGGACTGTGGTGTGAGACTATCCTTCCCCC
>NW_017728996.1:27207730-27209236 GCF_001723915.1 Gavialis gangeticus | reverse complement strand
CCACTCTCAGCACCTTCCACCTGGAGTGCAGCCCCAGCCCCATGCAGATCTGGGGGCACACACCCCACCTTGTCCCCTCCTAGACTTGCGGTGCGCAGTTGCAGTGGCTGCCCCCTCTCCCTGTGCCCCCCCACCTCAGCTGAGCAGCTTGCCCCAGCCCAGGTTTGAGCCCCAGCCACAATCCCTTGCTTGTTGAGGGGGTGTTGATCTACCCCCCCTACACCTCTTCTCTCTTCCCTACCCCCCACTACAACAGACTTACCAGCTGTAAGTCAAGTGTCATAAAGGCAAAAACCGCAGCTGTGCCAAGTGTAATAAAGGAGAAACCCACATCAGAACCTCAAAACAGGGTATCAATTTACAAATGTCATAAATGCCATTTGTCGGAACTTGAAAAGTTGTAAGTTGAGGACTGCCTGTATCAGAATCCAGTAAGGACTAGATCAAAAAAAGTTCAGATTGCAGCTCATAAATTTTCTACCAGGTTACAACTTCAGAAACAAAATTTTAAAGTTCTGAATACTCGAGGGGCACTAGGTAATTTAGGGCCATTATTATTTTAAACTAAACCACAAATATAAACCCTGTGACTTAAACACTGGAGGGTAAAGAGCTCTCTGATCCTATGTATTTATAAACAGAGGGAAGAACATAACTGCATAATCTCATTTCCCAGAAGCCTAGATGGACATTGGGCAGAAACAGAAAAGACTGTCTCTTCCATTCCTATTGGTTAGAAAGGGAAGTACAGTTAAAGAGAGCATAAGCTTTCTATTCAGAATGCCTCCAGTGATGCTCTGGAAGCCATTGCAGTGGTGCAAGTTCAGAATTTGTTGGGGTGGAAGTGCACTGAGAGAGGAGGGCTGAGATTTGTCTTCAGTGGCTGGCAAGAGCCAGAGGCATGGATTTCCTCAGCATTTTCTCATGAAGAAGAGTAAAACTGCAATGGCTTATCTTCTTTATCCAAGAGTTTGAAATACAAATAGTAAATAGCATAAAGAATGTAAAGGAAATTAGATGGTAAGTATTATTATAATGAAGATGGTGTTGCTATAGCAACAGAGAAAAAACATCCCTTTTAAAATATAACCTTTGGTTTCAGTATCTCCATATTTTTTTATATTTGCAATATATTTCTTAACCACTTTAAACATGTATGCTTTCATTTTGAATGTTGCCTTTTGTTTTTTGCCCAGAGGTCTAATAAAGCATTCAGTAGACTAGGGAGCATTTTCCCTTGAGTTTTTAAAAAAGGTTGTCAGAGCTGAGAGGAGAATTAAAGAAAAATCATGTGCCAGGCCTCAAAAGTTATGAAACTGCTTTAAAAATCATGCCATTTTTAAAAAGCAATAAATGTTGCCTTCCTTCTTATATTATATTCTGCTTTCTGGGCCTTTAGGATAAACTTGATTTGTGCGTTCTGTGTTTAGGATATATTCAGTTCAGGTAGTCAAGGTTTTCCCTGAACATTGAGAGCCTAAAGCTTTTTTTTTTTTTTTTTTTTTA
>NW_017728996.1:27192407-27207412 GCF_001723915.1 Gavialis gangeticus | reverse complement strand
TTTTTTTTTTTTTTTTTTTTTTTAAATGGTAATGCAAAGTAATATTTTTAGAAATGCAGGCCTGGAAGAGGCTCCTCAAGATGTCATCTAGTTTTCCATCACATCATCAAATATACCTAGAACATCCCTAATGCGTGTTTGTCAAACCTGTTGTAGAAATATCCAAGGGAAGATGTTTTCCTTGGAAACTTGTGTCAGTGCTTTACTGTGTGTTTGCACTGAATATTTCTTTAATATAAATTTAAGTCGGTTATTTCTTGTCAAATTCCCCAGTGCATGCGAAGAACAATTAATCACTGTCTCATTAGAACACTGTTATCATATCTCTTTTGAGTCTTCTCTTTTCTAGATTAAACAAACTTTATTCTTTCAACCTTTTCTCATAGGTCATATTTTTCTAACCCTCCCTTTTTCTTTTTGTTATCCAAAAGTGTGTTACCTAAAGCTAGACACAATACTCCAGCCAGCCTAGCAGAATGGTCCACTATACCTTCTTCTCCCCATGTTCTTTTATGTGGTACTCAGTTATTCACATTTTAGTGTTTGTGCATCTGATTTTTTTTCCTTTGAGTGTAGTACTTGTCTCGATTTTTAAATTTATTTTGTTGATTTTTATTTTATTTTATGGGACCAGTTCTCCAGCTTATCAAGACTATTTTGAATTCCCTTCCTGTCCTCCAACCAATCTCATCTTGGTGTCATCCACAAATTGTATAATTGTGATGTCTATGTCATCCTCCAAGTCACTAGTGCAAATATTGATTAGAACTAGAATAAGGACAGATGCCTGCAAGATTACACTTGAAGAGTCCGTGTTTAACGCTGAATCATTGAAGGCCTTTTTAAGTGAAGTTCTGCAAACAATTGCATGCCTGTCTTCTTACATTGATCTTGTTTAGGTTGTATTTCCATAGCAGGGCTGTGCAAAGCTTCAGTCCCTGATTCGATTCAGTGGAGATTTGGCTTTACTTTGGTGGCCGAATCTCCAAATCCAAATTGAATCAGGAGACCCTTTAATTTCTCAGAATTGAATCAGAACCTTCCAAATGAGTTTGGAGAGTTTTGGAAAGATTTGGCGATTCAGCCATAGACACAGCTTTAAATGTTTTTTCCCAATCGCTGAGCTGAGCTCCGTGTATTCCCTGGCAGACTCCAGAAGTGGACCAGAAGTACTTCTTGTTCACTTCTGGGTTCACCGCTGCGCACGTGTGGGCCCCCCATGCTCCTGTGGGATGTTCCGTCCCCACCAGCATCACAGCATTCACGAGCTGTGCTTGGTATCTTGTGGTATGTAGAAAAAACATTTAAAGCTGTGTCTATGGCTGAATCGCTGATTCTCTGAATCAGTTGAATCTTCAGATTTGGATTTGGCTGAATTGAATTGGGGACAGTGATATGAATCAACAAATTGAATCACTGTCCCCGATTCGGGCTGAATCTGAATTGAATATGGCCCATTTTGCACACCCCTATTCCTTAGTTTTGTTTCTGTGAATGTGAAGCTGGCCTTTAACAAGTTTTACCAGCATCTTACTAAAGTGTTTCATATAATCAATGGACAGCAGAAGCTAGAGCTATAAGATTTAGCTGTCATAGCCATGTTGTAGGAAGTTAAGTTTACCCTATGAACATTAACTCATTGACTCTGTTTTCAATCTTTATTTGTTTTTGGGATCGTTGTTTTGGAAGGAACCTCCTGGGTCATTGCATCTACCCCCGTTATCATGAGTGGCATGAAAAAACTATGCAAGTTGGCAACACTGCACTGAAGAGTCTAATAACTCTATCCTAAAGATGTGGAATATGTGCCCCTGAAGCAATAGGATGCAAAGAATAAAACCGAAAGTAGAAAAGAAATCCTATTTTTGGAATAGTTTTCAGAGCGTGGGTAATTATATCGGTTGCTTGGGAGGTTTCGTAGGACACAAATAATGTTGGTCCTGGGTTCTGATTTTCTTGTGGCATATTTGCTTGTAGGTAGTTATCTAATAAAAGATGTAAAATTGGTACATTTACATTAGCAACAATTAGCATTTACAAACTAAGATGATGAATTGTTTATACACTGACATGGGGTTTGTATGTAATGAATTAGTGACCACAGTAAGACCAAACCTATAACGCCAAACATTTTTTAAAAGGGCTGAGTGGGGGATCCAGGACAACATCCTTTATTATGATGAAGAGAAGCTGAAAGGTAAATTTCCTCCTTTTTGTAGAAGAGCTGCCATCTGTTCCACTTGAAAGTTCTTCTGTGGCACCTGATCTCATAGGCAGGGATGTGGAATTAGGGTAAGTAGAAGAAAGAGATTTGGCACCTTTTCTGATTATAATACCATTTCTTGAAAGCTTGATAGGTGTTAACAAATCGGTCTTTTCTCAGAGCCTCTGAGTCATTCAGGTGCAAAGCAAGCAGGTCTAATTTATCACTCCATCCTGGCAAAGGAGGTCAATCAGTTGAATCCTCAGCTTGAATATGCATAGGTTATGGGGAGAATCTAGAATTCAGCATTTAACAGCTCATGATCATTCTGGTCTCTCCAGATAAGTGAGATTTTAGCCCTCAAAAACACTGTGAGGAGTTAAATTTACCCTCTGAGCGTTTATTTAGTGATTTTTATTATCGACTTTTATCTGTTTTCAGGAGTATAGGGCTCTTCCTGGGTCATCAGTACAGTCCCTTGTTATTGCAGGCAATGATGCCAAATCATCCTTTTGATTTCTTCCTGTGTCTCTCAAACTGCTCATGCCCATGGCTGGGAGAAGCTGCAGTGGGCACTGAAATAGTTAGTGGTTGGTAAATTACAGAGAAATTGCAACCCACTGCTTACACTGCAGCACTGATGAGTGTCAGTGGGATGACCTAACACGAGCCTGTGATGTGCATGTTCACACAACAGGTTCCAGATTAATGTGGTAATATGCAGAAAAAAATAATGGCTTGATGAAAATTCCATTCTCAGATTTGCTGAAATGAAGCAGAATTATTAACCTTAAGCATTGTGAGCATATTACTTTCAAACTAGATTGCCTTCCTTAGTCCTTTCAAAACTACTTTTAGAGTTGTTGTGAAAATAGTGTATTATATGGTAATTTTTTTTAAATAGACTGTAAATTATTTGTATTTTGGCCTTTTAATTCACCACTTTCCAGGAAAATGCAGAATCACATAAAACATTGATTGTAACCAAAATATGCTTTAGACCATGTAGCAGACCTGAGGCAACTGATCTGGTGTCAGAGGTCCCGCAGTGGTTGGACCTGCCTGCTCACAACCCCTGGGCTCTGCCTCACTTCCTATCTCTTGCCTGTCACAACATGATCTTTAAGAGTTTCTAGTTCAAGTGGCTGGTGACAGAGATGGGGGGGCCTCTTCCTAGGTGTGCTATATTCTGGGCTCCCCTGGTTCCTCACTCTGTGGGGTGGATCTTTTTCCTTTAAGTCAATTCCTCAATTACATCTTATAGACAATAATCACGACTTCCAGCCACCACCATAGTCAGGCCCATGCCTTCAAGATGTTACCATTTAACAGTCAAGTGAGGGACTCTCACCCTCCTTGCTGTCTGGCTCTCTGATCTCTGCAAGCTTTGTTGAGGCCTCCTCAGCCTCAACCCCTTTTCTCTGGCTAGGGATGCTAGCTCAAGATCTACTGTTCTGGCCCCCGGCTTCTGGGCCCCAGCCCACTCTTCCTGCCTTCTCTCAGTCATGGGCAGATTTTCCCAATCTGTAGCCTCCTCCTCCACTTAAAGTTAAACTGGTGAACTGAACATGACTAACATAAAAAAAGCTGCTGCTTTTCAGTAGAAACTTCTGCCGTGCTTGGGTACAACACAACAAACAAAAAAAAATATGAGTGCTACCACTTTATTCAAAGCCCTTCCCCTATGAGTGTGCAAACTTCACAGGAGGGGATGACGCACCCTGACAGGCAACCCCTCACTAGCCCTCAGCATTTGAGTCATGGCGTTCTGGTGCCTGAAACACACCAGCTGCCACATCTCTGCCCTTCCCAGAAGACACCTTCTCCTGTTCCTGGCACAATTTCTCTCCCCTCCCTTCCAGGCTTAGGCAGGGGTGTATGTATTTGAATGCCCCCTCCTCCTGCCTCCTCTCACACTTGTTTAAGAGCCTCTACTCTCCTAATTACAGGCTAGCCCTGTCATGGGCGACTGGTGCCAGCTTAGCTGGGGGGGGGCGGGGGCACTGATCACAAGGTGGCCAATCACTGTGGCTGCTTCTGGGAGTGCTGCTCCCTGGCTGGTGCTTGCAGGGGGGCCGGTGCTCCTACCTGCCCTGCCTGCCCATTGCATAAGCGGTAAGTGCAGTCGGTCAGGGTGTGCACAGGTGTTCTCAGGGGGTGCACTTGCATCCCTGTGCACCCCCTACGCATTGCCATTGAGCCCTGTAGTTCTGATGCTTTGCTTTCTTAAAGCAGCAGGACCCTGGTTTCCTGATATGGGTCCCTCTCTTTCACCCCAACTGCTCCAATCCTTGCCTCTCCATCTCTCTTTCCCCCTCAATTCAATAGCAGGGTTAGGGTCCCTGGTCACAGACCAACATCCTAAATACAAGCAGCAGCACAGCATAGTATGACCTTGGATTTCATGTGCTATAATAATAATTGTTGTTGTTTCAGTAGAAGAGCATGGCAGGGACACTTTCTCAAGGTTCTCTGGTATATCTGATACCAAATAACAAAAGCAATTTTGTCTTATGGTTTATTTTTACCAGCAGAGTTTAGAATTAGGACCTCAATTTGAACTTTGATTTTTTTTTTTTTTTTTTTCAGGGATTATATTCTTTATGATTAATGCAGAAATCTCATTTAACTATTAGTTTGTGTCCTTATAGTTAAAGTATCTGTCAAACAGTTCCTTTATACCATATACACAAGACTGAGAATTTCTTAATATAACACTTATTAATGTTGTATGAAGGTCAGTCACAAAATAATGGCTCTTATTTTTTTTCTCAGTCAAATATTTTTGAGAGAACTTGCACAGAAAATGTGTACATCAGTGCTGAACACTTAGTTCATTTTCAACACAGCTTCTTCCTTCTCCATCAGAGGCCTTTCTCCACTGGTGTAAAAAGTTGTGTATCCCAGCATGGGACGTCCTTGGCCTGTAAAGCAGCCTTGTATACACATGTCCAAATGACCTGGGAGAATTCTCCTGGGTTTGTTCTCCCGGTAGAAAATTTTACCCAGAGGCACCTGAACAGACATTTATATGCTGAGCCCCTGAAGAGCAGAGAGCTTGCAGTGCTGATGCTGCACAATCAGTAGGCCCTTAAACATATATTTCAGCATACTATGCAGGCTCTTTCATTGTGTCTGGTGACAGATTGTACTGTAATGTATTCTTTATGATCATTGCTCAATTCTCATTTAGCTATTAATTTGTGTCTTTATAGTTAAAGTATTTGTCAAAGAGTTTCTTTATACCATATACACAAGAAATATATGGCAGCAGCGCACAGGGAAGCCTTGCTGGCTGACCCAGATCAGTTTGCCGTCTGTTTTCCTGCAGCATAATGTATGAGTTGTGAAAGGGACAGGTTCTGTTCCCTGGGGGCTGGAGCAAAATAGTCCAGCCTGAGCTGGAGGCAGTAGGGGAGGGAAGGAGGCAGGAGCAAAGCACCCTGGGAAGCTGGAGGACTGTTCTGTGGTTTCTCTCAAAGATAATTTATACAGACATTCATTTTCACAGGAGAAACTCTCGTGGGAGTGCTTTGACCCTGGTTGTTCCCCACTTATTTTTCTCCTGGAGCAGCTATTTTTGTACTGGGAGAAAAACTTTAACATCTGTACATTTGTGGTTTCTCCTGGGAGAACAGCAACTCACGCAGGAGAAACTGAATGTCTGCATGTGACCACTGTTGCACAGCTGGTGCCAGTTGGCAAATGTTGCCCTTAGAAAAAGAACACCTATGCCCATGGTTTACTCAGGAGATAAAACTTAGGAGTCATCACTTTCTGACTGACCTTTAATGTCAGAATTGTTTACCAGTGGACACATTTTCTGTGCAAATTTAACATTTGGCTGACAGAAAAATAGGAGTAATTCTTTTGCAATTACTGAAATATGCCATGGTGTTCTATAATAAAAGCTGCCTCCTGATCTAAGCATGGGGCTCCCATTATCATTAGTGGAAATTAATTGTACTCAGGAATGCAGTTGCAGTACCTTGTACTAGAATTATATACTCCATACTTGTTTGTATATTTTAATGTTTAAGACCTAGGGTCCTGATCCTCCTTTCATTTACAAGGCTTTCTCACTACTGCACCATCATTGACTTCAGTGGATTTCTTCCTGATTTTACAGTGGTGCAAAGCAAACCTTAGAGGAGAACAATTTATTTGGTAAAAATTTATAACAACAAGCATCATTTCTTGGACTCGGACCACTCAGTACAAATATTATATACAATAAAGGTGAGCACTTGGGAAAGGTGAAAACAGTATTAAAATTACTGTGTGCTTGTTTCTGTACATGCCTCCTGCTAGGTTTTTGAACTTGAGATGCCTACTGGGAAATTTAAGAACTTTTATCAATTACTCTGATAATAAATTCATCAAGACACAGCTCTTGCAATTCTTTGTTCTTGGTTTTGATTCAATTATTTTGACATTACTGAAATGAACCTAGAAATGTCTCTTCGCTAGGGAATACAAAGGCAAAAAGAACAACATAATAAAGAAGTCATGAAGAAAGCTTTGTGAAGAGCCAAGTGATTCAAGAAACAGACAGGTGGAACGTTTCTCATTTCCTGCTGTCCCATCTCAATATACTTCAACAAGTGAACCGTATTTTACCATCAGCATCTCCCATTCAAGTACAGCAGTTTGCTCTGATCAGTGATCCTTTGCCTTTTATTGAGCTGAGCCTAGAGGATGACAAAAAGGAAGGAAAAAGCAAAGAATTTCTCCAGGGACGAATCATCTTAAAATACTCCAGTGTGGAACTAGCTTGCATGTTGAAGAAGACTGCACACTTTTATCTTCTTTCATGAACTTGGATAGAAAGTACAGGAAGGATGTCAGAAGGAAAAAGGAGATGGAAAATGTTAAGGAAAAATTAGATTTTGGGTTTCTTGTGGATACCAGCTTGAAAGACTGTTTGTTTTTAGATTAATAAATTTAAAGCCTTTGTTATGCCAGCTGCTTAATTTTGCCTGTTTCTTAAATCACATATTCACATCAAAAGGTATGGTCATTTCTGTGAGTTTCATGAACAGAGGAAATTCAGACTGCATAACAAAATAATTGTCAGCAATTGCTGTCTTATCTGTTTGGCTCCAATCCCAAAGCCCTTACTGAGGTAAGCTCTCATTGACTCTGGTTTCATAGATACAAGGATAATAATAATCTAAATTGTGCTACGTGGGTCATTACATTCTGGCCAGCTGGTGGGGAGAGAACTCTGTATTAACTAGTTATTCTTTTTCATTTCCCACCCCTATGTTGTTACACACTTGCTGAAGCATGACGATGCCAATGCAAAGCAAACCTTACTGGTTTATGTATATACGTGGTGTGATATAAACTGCATATGCCCTGGGCCTTACATTTTTAACATAGAATTGCACCAAGTTTTCCTGAGGTTGTTTTAAAAATATTGTATAAGAGTTAATTTCTTGAATTGTGGGTACATGTCAGATCTGATAATGAATGACACATTCCTGGAGAAGAGACAGGTTCTCAATTAATAATAGTTTACAATTCTGTAATGTGCTTTGAATGTCCTGGAGGATGGATATTATACAAAACTGTAAAGGTAAGACTCTGGCTTTTAAATATTGGACTGTAACGCATTAAGTAGCCCAAGAACCTAGCTGCCATAGAAAATTTAGACCTAGCTGCCATAAAAAATATATGCTGGTATATCTATACTGTCCAGGGATGCATACAGTTTATGTCTGCAAAACAGTGCTTTTACTAGCATGGCTTCTTTCTACTTTCTCAAATAAAATAAACTGTATTGGCAAAAACACTTTTTATTGGTACAACACTCATGCTGGTCCCTTTTCTGGTATATAACTGTAGTTAAACAAAATAACTCCTCTAAATGAAATTAATATACCTGCAAACATTTTTAGCACCAAACTGGCCTTAATTTTGGGATCTCAGCTAAGTCCCTAGTGCAAAATACTTCTAATCACAACTCTAATGCGTGTAAGTCAGTATCCTTTGACACTGCTGTTTGTAATAGAGCTCAAAAATGAAGCTACCAGGCACAAAATTGTCTCTTTTCTAAATATGCCATCTTTGCATCAGCTCAAGGTCACTTGAAAGACAACACAAAGGAACCTGCCTTGTAATTCTATGTACACCACAGCTGACCTATTGATAAACAGGAGAATTCAGTTTACAGAGGTGTCTGTCTAGAGCAGTACAAATATTTATTAAAAATGGACTTCAAAATAATACATGACTGAGATTTCCTTTTGGAGTCTCTGCACATCTTTTAGTAGTAACACCTGTAGAGTCCTTTTTTTTTTCCAGGCAGGATTTTACATCAATGAAAGGCTCTGCTTCTCTTTTCCTGTCTCCTTAAAATTGAACATGAAAGTTCTCCTGACATTTACTGTATCTGATCAGAAAGTAATTCTTGACAGTGAACCAATTTGTTATGTTTTTTTAAGATAATGCCATATTATTACTGTACATACCAGGATCATTAGCAGTAGATCCAAAACCAAATTCTGAGAACCAGTTAATTCCCTGCAGTTCCATTATGAAATGAAATTTGTTAAGTAGATGGGGAAACTTGGCTTGCATGGATAAACAATGGCTGGCACACAGAGGACAGAAATTGTTGTCAATGTCTCCCTATAGGCCTAATATATATTCTTTTTAAAATGAAGTACTATATATGATTAAAATAATCACTGAAAAAATGTGTATGTACATTCCACATTTTTTCAATGATTATTTTAATCATGTATAGTACTTTTATTTTAAAAAGAATAAAATAGAATAGACTTTTGGCATTTTAGTGTCAGATTTATTCCTCTGTAGCCCCCTCTCCTCAAAGCTCCCCCAACCCCTCAACTCTTCAAAACAAAACCTCGTGATAGCTGTTTCACTTGAACTTATTAAAGTCCTAATCCTATTCATACTATGTCAATATAATGGAAAGCATAGGAGGAGTTATATTTCTCAAGTTAAAGTGGACCTGCTTCTTTCAAATGGGATTTGAACATCCTGGAGACAAAATGGCTCATCTCTGCAATAAGCTGAGTTTTACTGGACTGATCCATTTTCACAGATAACATCTAATCCACAGACCTATGAGAATCTGTGTAGCAATACCAATGACATTTCTTTTTGTACCAACTGTTTTGTTCTACTGTTTTTCCCCAATTATCAATGGGAAAAGGAGCAAATTATAGCACCAGAGCGGGGGGGGGGGGGGGAAGCAGATTCCTCTACAGACACTTATTTGTTTTATTCAGGATGTTTTCCATCCTCTTTGTTTCACTGTCTGCCTTCTCTCACTTCAGCTGAGAAAGTAATTATAGACAACACCAAAGAGCCTATAAACACTTCTAAAGCCAATTCTTTTTATAAATGACCCTTTCGGAACTCTGCAGCTTTGCAGTATTTTTCTGTCCCTGAACTTGGCTTAGATGTCAGGCCTAAAGACTTGATTCATACAAACAGAGAGCCATACAGCCCCATGTAACATGTAGGTGATGTGTGTGAAGTTTATGCTGGAAACATCAGCAGCATGTATCCTATACTGTATAACTATTTAAATCATGTGATCATAAACATAGTCATAGATTTCAGACCATTGCTCCTAAGGACCATGTACAGCACAGTTGTCAAACATTTGGCTCATGAAGGTGAGTCCTCTGGCCTGCAAGACTGATCATGGGCTGGATTCAGCCCATGGGACTCATTGTTGCAGCTGTCAGAACCCCTAAAGTGGCAACATTAATCCCCGTGGCTGTCAGATGCTGTTTCAGCACAACTCTGTAACCCCAGCACTAAGAAGACAGACAAATACCTGAGGCTAAATTGATTTAGGTTAGTTGAAGAAGCATAGATTGAACAAACAAGCAAGTGAACAAGCATTCACTTTTGATTCTGGAAATGCAGTGGCCAAGGCCAGAAGCTGGGGGGGCACTAGAGTATGCCTCCCTGCTCTGCCGGAGCAGACATCTTGGGCCAAGGCTATTCCACCCACTCTGCAGGAGTGGAGGTTTGCGTGGGACATGCAAAGCGCCCTGGGATGCTGGGGGACTGTGAGTTAACTTGAATCTGGAGGGGATCTGGGACAAAAGTTCAATAAACTGATATAACCTAAATCAGTTAAGTCTGATACTACATCCATCCAACTGGTTTTGGCCATTTTGAAAGCGGTTTATGTGCATTAAATTTTCTTTTGTGTTACAGATTTGAACTTGTTTACAATCACTTATACTGGTTTGTGTGTAATTTCTGTTCCTAGCCACTTTAATGTTCCGTAATCACCTGAGGTGACTACGATAAGTGAGAGGGGAAAAGAGAGGGGCAAGTAGCAATGGCATTAACTGCCTGGGTTCTGGAGCCATGCTCAAACAGCAGCTCCAGCAGTTGAGGGATTAATGTCACCACAGCTGCTCATGGATCATTTGGCATGAGAGAAGTTTCATAGTTTGGATTCAGCCCATGGGGCCAAATGATTTTCACACATTTGATACAGAGGACTATGATATTGGGATTTTTATTTCTATATTTTTTTTTTTCTGTGACTTTTACCTGCTATCTTCAAAGTTTCTTTCTAATAAGACTGAAAATGCTGTATAGTAAAGCTGGGGAAAAGGTTTGTTTTTTTTTCAAAAAGGGATCAGTGAGTTGAGAGAGTCAAACAGAGATGATGGGGTTGCTAATTATTTTGGGACTGGAATTTATCAAGAAATGTCTTGGAGAAAACTAAAGAAGATATTCTGTTCTGTTTTAATACCTGGTAAGAACACAAGCTCCTTCAGTCCAATTACAGGAGTCTCTATTGGAGCACAGTTAACTAGAAGGTGGATCCAAAATTAAGTCTTTGAGTTACTCTACTATAAAGAGAAATTGATGGGAACTTGGGCATAATTGGTGAAAGCTCCACCCACAAATAAGCCCCATCTAAATGAGATACAGCTCATGCTACACTGTGTCTCTAGTGAAAGAATCATCTCTGAGATTCACTGGGCTTGACTTTTTTTCAGCTTGGCTTGACTGTACTCAACTATAACTCCCCCTGATGTTCTGTTCTTTGCATTTGGCTTTTTTGGGAGAAAGGAGGAGAGAGTGGGCAAAGAAGAAAGGGTGATGGTTCTGGTGGATTAATAGATGTCTGTAGAAGCCTGTATCAAGTTATGACCCTCCCCTGACATTATAGCCACCGTTTATCAAGGACATCACTTGCATTCTGAGTATTTAGCCATGTGCTGCCCAGAGATGGCAAAGACGGACTAAGGCAGCTCATTTTTATGTTGGATACATTTCTGAAGTGACTAACAAGGTGATTCTCTGAACAAAGGGCCTGCTAAATAGAAGGACAGGTTAGAGAAAACTAGTTAGTCTCCAAGGAAAGCTGGAACTTGAATGATCTCAGAGACTTTGCCTTTGATTAGGGAGTGCTGTGACAGAGGGTAAAGGAAACTTTTATTTAAGAGCAGGATCATCTTGGTTTTTTTTCTCCAGGGCATGAACAGAGATGATTTAACACGTTGAATATGTTGTAACTCTGTGCCTGTCTTGAAGTAAGTAGAAGTTAAAGCAGGGCAGTTTAGGTCTGAATAAAACAAGGGTTTAAATTCACTTATTAAGGGATAGAGGTCTAGAGACAAAACAGTTAATGCAATAGATTAGTTGATACATGCCTATGACTGGTAAGTCCCCACTTCTTTTAAAGCAGTGTAATTGTTCATTTTGTTCCTGTTTTCAATGGCCAATCATCAGCTAATGACAAAATGACTGTAGGAGGAAGAGGACGGGAGAAACTTACCATCTAACATGTGGACTGGGCCTGAGGATGATCATGTATGCTTTCACTTTTAATATAAAGATCTGTAACTCCTGCTTCCTGTTCATGTAGAGGTATGTTGTGGCTGTAGAAACTCCTATGCAAACCCTGTGTTCCTTATTTTCCCTTTCATATGGCTCAAAGGAGTTAAACGATAAACCAGAGAAAGCATACAAGTGGATCTCTGGGAGATTGTGCATATACAATTGGGGAGGGTTAGGATGTTAAAGCACTAGTATCTATTTTGGGTAGCTGGACTGCAAAACCTCACATTCCCAAGGTTGGGGGGATGGGTTTAGAGAGGAGTTGAAGGAACATGTCATAAAGGCTGGAACTGAAACAGTAGTAAAACATGTCTTTAGAGGCCTGATCAGCTCTGTACATAGCATTTAAAGAGTGGTTCCAATTACAAGGGACCCAATAGGGTGAATCAAGCAGGTCTCTAACTGTAACTTTCTCCAAAGCAGCACCCACTTACCCAAAATCACTCAAAACATTAAGCTCATTTTCAAATGCATGTGTCCCTTCTTTTCTTGTGTGTTTTGATAAGCATAAAAGCAATGACATAATGACATTTTAAATAAACAACCTCCTTATGTTGGGATACATGATGAAGCAAGACGACACCACTTGAGCTGCTAGTCTAGACACTGCGATCTCCGGTCTTGGTTATACATTGCTTAAATTTTCTTCACAACTGTACTAGCTAGAAGTTGTTTTTTTCTTTTTGTATGTATGTATAAAATGAAAGCTTAGATTCTAAAACACAAGAGGAAGATGACTGCTTGGACAGCTGCTACTAAGTTACATTTCTACATAACTCCACCAATTTGGAGCCTGGAGCTTACTTGACCTCCTTAGAGCTTTCTAGAGGTGAAGAGGACTAGGGCATCAATAAACCAGACTCTGCAGCCTGCTCTCATATACCAGTTTTTTGTCGGAATAATGACTTCAGGACGTGACCCCTTATCATTTCTTGGACTCGGACCACTCCTGTGTTACCAGTCAACCAGTTAGCTTTTCAATAATGCTATTTCTGTAGAAACTATTTTATTTTCCTGTTTCTCCTCCTGCATTTGGGTCTTAAAAGCTGCATTAATAATGCACTGTGTCTCATGGAAATTCACTCTTAGTGCATGTTTTGAGGATATGCTTACTATAGCATGTTAGCCACTGACAGCTGTTGAGTCTGTGACTCCACATTAATTGGCACAAACAGGAGAATAGTTTCTAGGGTCAGAAGGGACCTGAACAGATCATCAAGTCTGGCCCCCTGCCCTGGGCAGGAATGAATGCTGGGATTGCAATGCCCCAGCCAGATATCTAGCCAACCTCCTCTTGGAGACCCCCAACATAGGGGAGAACACCACCTCCCTTGGGAGCCCATTCCAGAGCCTGGCAGCCCTAACTGTAAAGTAATGCCTCCTGATATGAAGCTTGAACCTACTCTCAATCAATTTGTGGCTGTTATTCCTTGTTATCCCAGGTGGTTCCCCAGGGGAATAGAGCCTCACCTATTTTCCGCTGGTCCTCCCTGGTGAGTTTATAGACAGCCACCAGATCCCCTCTGTCTTCTCTTGTGGAGGCTGGACAGATTCAGGCCCTTTTAATTTATCTTCATAGGGCCTGCCCTGCTGCCCCTTGACCATGTGAGTGGCTCTCCTCTAGACCCTCTCAAGGCTAGCCACATCCCCCTTGAAGTGCAGCCCCCAGAACTGGACACAGTACTCCAACTGGGGCCTGACCAGTGCTGCATAGAGGGGAAGCATCACCTCCCTGGACCTGCTTGTGATGTATCTGTAGATGCACGACACGATGCGGTTAGCCTTACTGACCACTTCCTCACATTGGTGTCTATTAAGGTATTTACAGACATGCTCCAGGAGCGGGGTAGGGCACTTTAATTAGCAAAGCTCTGAGAGCCATGTTAATTAAGTGCCTAGAATGTCATGTTGAACAAGCTTTAGTTGACGCACCCCACCACCATTTTTCAGTGTGGGGATGCAGATACACATGATACTGGTGCCTGCCGGAGTGCAATAATTACTGCACTCCAGCAGACTTGATTAATTGAGTCTGATCCAACACACTGTAATTACAGTGCATTGGAGCAGCCTCCCTACACATGTGTAGGAGCCCTTATATTTTACTCTCTTTCATTTTTTGGTTCTGGAGGATAATTTACCCCAAATGAAGGAACACAACAAGGAAAGAACAAAAGAAAGAATGAAGGGCTAGCCTCTCTTTCTGCCTGGGATACACTGGGCCCAGCTCAAGGAGACGTGGGTGATGAACCTTCAAACCTTCAAAAACCTTCAGAGTTTTTGATGAGTGATGGGCCCGCTCCAGGCCCCAGCATGAATTGCAGCTTTTCTAGGGTTCTCCTCTGTTCCCTTCCTTTTTGGTTTGTTTCCTTCTAAATTCATAGCACAGGTTGGAGCGGTAACCTCTTGTACAAAAAAAAAATCAGGCTTAACAGATTATATAGGTACATGCTTTATATACAAAAAAGGATGTTGATTGCTCCAAATTCCTGAGAGATGTGGGAAACCTGCAGTAAAAGCAAACTGTGCTGAGACCTTTGGGTGTTGATTTTAATATGCATGTCAGGTTTGAAAAATGTCAGCAGAAAGGGACTGAATAATACTTGTTGCGTATTCATCTGAAGTACATAATTGCTCCAGCTGACATGTATGAATGCACTTTCATTATTGTGTCAAGAGGACACTTTGTGCTTGCAAACGAACAATGTTTGGAAGAGAAATAAAATAGGAAGCACTTGCTTAAATAAAGTTTATTACAGCTTTTTAGAAAAACATAATTATGAAGTGTTCATCTTGGGTAAGAACATTGTTTTTGAAGTGTTAACTTTAATATATAAATGGAATTTTAATTTAAAGGGAGGGCTGTATGGTATTTAGGGTTCACTCAAGTGCCATCAGTCAATAATGCTCTTTCTGGTTTTCACATCCATGTAATGCCAAATGGCTATAT
>NW_017728996.1:27187561-27192396 GCF_001723915.1 Gavialis gangeticus | reverse complement strand
TTATTCACATATGCCTGCATTTACTAAACCCAATGTTCTGGTTTTCACATCCATGTAATGCCAAATGGCTATATGAGGATAATGTCTGAGGGAGTCTAGAAGCTAATGGTAAATTAACACCACACTGGATCCTTTTCCCACAGCAGATGTAAGAAATAGTCTTCCTCTCCTCTTCTGATTTAAAATATTTAAACCATTCATTTTTAAATTTGTATCATTAAAATTAAAACCGTCTAAATGCCTGACCTGATGTGTGTACAGAACATTGGGTTTAGTAAATGCAGGCATATGTGAATAAGAGGAACATAAAAGAAAATTTTAATTGTGGAGCAGTAAGCACAAGTCTCTGTAATCCTTTAATCTCTCCAACTACTTGGCTAGCCGCTCCCTATGTGAGGGACCATCTCCAAGTTCCCAGCTTCCTTAGTCCCCTATTCGGAAGCATCTCTAATTTATAGCTCCTGTCACTACAATGCTCATAAGGGCCGAGCAACTGCTGATTCAAAAAAGAGTCACAGGTCAGCACTTCTGTATGTCAGAGTAAATATTGAGTGGCTGTGTATTGACATAGGTGTCTAAGTTTAGACATTTGACTTTGGAAATATTAGCTCAAGTGTCCCATCCCTGTCCCCAGGACCTGGTATCATTCTTGGAATTAGAATTTACGAGCTCCTGGCTCCCCACTCTATGCTTAAACCTTAAACAACATGCCCTTCTGCTCACTAAACTTCTCTCACACATGCAAATTTCAGTATTGATATGCCCTAAGATCCATACATGTCCCAAGATCCTTGGAGAGGCATTTGATTGAATGCCTGATTAGTAATTTTCCAATACCCACCCCACAAGGGAGGCAGGCTGTGAAAAGAAGTACCAGCTGGACGGAGCAAGGAGTATTACTGTCCAGGGACTGTTATTTTAGCTGATGGTGGAGGCAAAGGCAGCAAGAACTGGGAGGACAGGGTGATACACCCATCTGTGATCTCAGAGGGTGTTTAGCAAGGAAAATACGCCATTTCATTACATCCTCCTGAATACCTTTTGCCAACAGGGCAGTTCTGCAGCTCCTGGCAGTGAATTAAAGCTGTCTTCTTGTGGAAACCCTGAAGGAGCACAGATGGCAGTACTATTTTCCACTGAGATGAATTCCCCCACATTGGTGCTATTTGCACTGCCCGGTGCTAGCAAGAATGAATCTTGTCTGTTCTCTTAACTACAGTATACAGTAGCTTGTTAAGGCTGTAATGCATTTTGGGATACTTCAGGATGACAGTTACTATATAAAGAGAGGCCATTATTCTTTAAGATAACACTCTCCAAATAAAGTGTTCTTGATTCCATATTCCCCTTTGTTCTTCTAAGAGATTTTTCAGAAATTCCAGCTACACTGCTGTGTTTAAAAGAATAGGCATTGTGCAAAACTTGCTTTGCTGCTTGGAGAAAGGAAACAATAAGTCACGTCCCACTAGAGCTTTGCTGGCCATACTCAGAGACATTTCAGAGCTGTTTCCAGCAGAAGCTCCTGTATTTTTGTTTGAACTTGAAAACTCTTACAATTCTGCACTGTCTTTCTATTTATATAAGGTGTGTTAGCGGCTTAAAAAAAAAGAGAGAAAAAGAAGCAAAAAAATTCCTACTTTTGAAAACCTCCTCCCCCCTTCCTTTAGAGTGTAACTTTTCAAAGGATTTGCTCTGCTGTGTCTTCCAGTAAACTGTTTTCTTTAGTCTTTGTAACTTCAAGCTGGTAGATCATTTTAGAGGTGCAGTGCTCCTACCTGTCTTTTCCTATAGCCCCTGGTGGCACTTAGGCCAGGTGCAGACATTCAAAAAGACCAAGGTAGAATTGATTTAAGTTACAGTTTTTGGTAAATAGAGTAGTTTAGATTGGTAGCAAACAGAACACACATTTGCCTGTTGGTGGGGGCAAATCTTAGACCACGTTCTGCCCTTGTTAAGCCAATCCATGCGTGCTGGACCTTTGTTCTGTTACAGGTACAGACCAATTTGTCTGTACCTGGCCTGAATCAGGTGAAGGCTTCCACTGATTTCAGTGGGAATTCTCCTGCCAGTGGTGTTTGTTGTGATAAATTATTGCAGAACCAGACCTCTGCAAAAGGCCTCAATCCTGCAGGTCACTGAGGAACTGCAGGAAGGTGACTCAAACTGGCAAGGTGTACAGACACTCAATGATAAAGAGGACTGGCAGACCACTCAAAGAAATCATATGTTCATATTTCTGTTCCTTTGTGCCTCGTCTTTCATTCTGACATACTGTTGCTTTTCTCTTCCTCTCCTCCCCCTGCTGTCAGTGAAACAGACAATGATATATGGGTGGCCAATCACATATGGTGTTAAAAATTCATTTAAAAGGAGTGAACTTTTTTTTTTTTTACCTTGAGACTTAATTACTACTGCAGCTAAAGAGAGGCAATCCTCTCCTGGAGTTAAGTTTATTTCCCTTGCTGATGCTAAGCAGTAGATGCACTGATAGCAAATACAATAATCCCTCTAATGAAAGTGGAGTATTACTATTAAACATAACAAAATCCGTGCGAAGATAATGTATTAAGCATCTAACTTCAACTGGTGGAACCAAAGAAACGTAGAGCTAAAGCTGCCGCTCCATTCTTAACTCCCTTTGTGTACGTACAGTGCCTATTACAGAGATCCTATGCATTATTTTTGCTGTATTTTTCAGGCATAATGAAGGGAGCTAACAGTGGAGTGCCAGCCTTAGCTTTGAATAGCCTTGGTATTGTCAGCTTAAATTGCATAGCACTAGTATAATCTGAGATTTTTTTGTATTTATTGTCTGCTTTCTCATGACACAAAGGAAAATAAAACAGGCAACACAACACATCCATTGATATTGTAATACTAGGTGTGAGGTTGTAACACCAATGAATACATGAAAGCATTCTATTGACATCATAATAGCTCCTACATATAGGAAGAAAAAAAGGCATATTAGATGGACCACATCTATTGACATTTTAATGGATTCTTCTGTGGATAAACATTTAGGGGGGAAATGCCCTTCTATACATATTACAAACTGCACACTCAGTTCATACCATAATAGCTTGCTGGGATGTGTTATGATGTCAGTGCCAATGTTCAATATATTTCCACTGTACAGATAAGGGGAAAAATCTATTGGCATTACGCGCTCGCTCAGTGGACATGACGTTTTACTACTTGTGATACAATGTCGCTGGAAGGAAAGCACTTTGAATGACCTTCAGGTAGGTCCACAGGGGACTGATGTAAGATGCAAAATCAATGGAAGTTTACAGGTTTATCATGGTTTATTTGCTGTGTTAGCCATCGTGCAGGGAATGTTATGAAAAACAGCTTCTGGATCTGTATAACTGAATTTAAAACTAAGTATGCTATCAATTCTTATTTTTTAAAATTCAGAGGGAAGACACCAACCTGAATTGATATTGAGCTATGTGTCTACTACATTTCATTTTATACAATTTGTGTTTGTAGTCATTTTTTAATTGAAGCAGGCCAAATATGTAGAGTGAAATCCTGATTTGGTTGAAATGAATAGCTTAAAAACCCATTGATTTCAGTTGGCTGACTAGGATTTTATCCATAGCATATGGAAAAAACTCCTAAAGTGGCACAGGGCAGGATGCATCTTCTAGTATCTCTGTAATTTACCTTTTCCTTATCATGTTTTTAGGCCTCCTACAGCACGTGGAAGGGATTTATTATACCATCTATTCAACAGATCTATTTATATTGAACCATGTTCTTAAGTTTCCTTCCTTAAAATAATAAAGTACAATGAGATACCATTATAGTTAATTTATTTTGGGGATGGGAAGTTCTTGATCACACTGCAGGGTAACTGCATGTTGAGCAAAATGGTTGTATGCATTGTGGTTTTATTTGTGGCTACAATATAAATTCATAGATATTTAGGGCCAGAAGGAACCATTATGATTATCTAGTCTAACCTCCTACGTAAGACAGGAGATAGGATTTACCCACTGATTCTTGCTTCGAGCTCAATAACTTGTGGCTGAACTAGAGCATATCTTTTAGAAAGACATCCACTCTTGATTTACTAGGTCTAAGTGATGAAGAATTTACCAAATTCCCTGGTAAGTTGTTCCAATGGCTAGGTACCCTTACTATTAAAAAGCACTGTGCGTCTTATTTTCAGTTTGAACTCAGTTTGACTTCAATTTCCAGCCTTGGGGTATTTGCACGCCTTTGTCTCTAACCTTGGAAACTGCTGCCATCAGCCCAAGAGATCTGCACCTCTGTTATTGACATACTTGTAAGTCCTGCCTTTTGGAGACTGTGACATTGAAAATTACAGTCTAGCCCTTAGCACTGTACATATGGCAGAGTCAGTAATCAAGTGCTGGGACTCTCAAAAATCTTTATCGAGTAACTCCAACCCTTCTTTGCTGGTAGAATGAGAAAATAACCATGCCTCTGTATGTTTTTACATCTAATACAGATCAACTTTTACACGTATTTTTATCAACAATCATAAAAGTTAATTACCATGCAGCCCAGGGTAGGTATTCTTCTGGTACTGATCAGAAGGACTGAAGTCTGTTTTATTAGGAATAGTCATGGAGGAAGAATGGCTGCAACGTCAGCTATTAGTTTAATGATTGTGCATGCATTTGTCTCATTATTAGCCCCTACTGTGCATTATGAATTTGTAAGGAGAGCGAGAGAGTCATAGTTATATATATTTTTCCTGCCTGCTAATGAGGAGTGATTACACTGCCACACAATGTAGTCAGTTTGTTAGATACTGAACACTGTGGAAAATAAAAAAACTGGTATAATTCTCTATGGGC
>NW_017728996.1:27180863-27187550 GCF_001723915.1 Gavialis gangeticus | reverse complement strand
CTGTGGAAAATAAAAAAACTGGTATAATTCTCTATGGGCCAAAAAAAAGCAACACTATGCTATGGAGCAGACAGAACTGGAAGTACAGTAATACAGTGACTGTTAAAAATGATCTATTTGTTTTACCTGTAAGAGCACATAGGAAAACACAGCTGAACCACACCCATTAGGCTGCCCCACTAAGTTGTGGCTGGTTTTGATCATGAACTGATCAGAAGTTTGTAACGGGAGTTATTTTATCCCTTGCTTTTTTGAAATGTTAATTTAGATTCTAAAAAAAAATCTTTCACGAGGAAGGCAAATACTAAAGTGTCAGTGTGGGCTTTATTTTTGCACTAGCAAACACCTTTCTAGGTGTTTGAAGCATGAATTCAGCACATCTCCATGATTAATAACAACAGCAGGGCAAGAGTGGGCCGATTGAAATATAAGGAGATGGAGGCACGATAAAGAAAAGTTCAAGTTAAAGTACAAAAGCACAATCCACATAACTCTGTAGAACATTGTTAACACTCCCCACAGCAGCCAGGGGGAGCATTTGTAGTTTTTCCTTATTCTGTTACCCAGAAAACTGAAGAAAGAACTAAGGATATTTGTGGGTAGTATGTTTTATTGACCAACTACATGGTTGGGATAAAGTTAGACAAGCTTTTGAATGCAAGGCATTCTTCATCAGGTTATCTTCATTATAAGACTCTTTATCAGTGAGAGGTTATTCTTTCAAAGCAGACTATGGACATTGCCTGCCAGAAAGAGTTACGACCAGTAGTGTTTCAGAGTGCATGCACTTCCCTGGCTGAAAAGCTGTTGCAGAAAAGGGTCTATTCCAGCAACGTGGGGATGCAGTTGTGTGTCTGGGGCACAGGGACAGGAGCCATTTCTAGTTATTGCCACTGCAATTTCAATTGAGATTACTCAGCTGCTGGAAAAAGCTGCTATTTCACCTCCCCTATCCCCACAATCAGCACCTAGGGTGGCTGCCCCATTCACTCTGCCCTAGTTATGCTGCTGATAAATTCTTCTTTATATTTCTGGTAGTATTGGAATGATGTTGTGATGTTGATCCCCCACCCATCAAACTTTCTTTTCTTCTACTAGTTTTATGCCTGATACTCCTAGGAATTTCTTTCTCCTCCAATATCACAGCCCTCCATACTGTTGTTAATCATTGATGTGCCTGCTACTCTCTTCAGACCTGATAAAGAATGCTTTGCATTTAAAAGCTTGGCTAAGTCTATCTTAACCATACATTTGGTCCAATAAAATTGATCACACACAAAAATCCTCGTCTCCCTTTTATGTTCTGGTATTGTTCAAGACTTGTAACTCCTTAGAGGAGAATGATCTGTGTGCTTTCTACCTTTGACTGGAGCTTTGGAGAAAGGGAATGTGCCAGCCAAGGAATCAAGGTTTCATTTCAGCTTGACATAGCACGTTACCTAGGAGCAGAGACGGGTAGTTAGTAGGGCTCCGTGAAAGAGAATTGTTTTGTTTCGACTTTTGTTCCGCTGTTTTGAAGGGACAGTATTTTGTTTCATTGTTTCATTTCATTTCGAGAGCAATGGTCCATTTCGTCTAATCAAAACTGTTTTGCTGTTTTGACATATTTTGAAGCTTCACCCATAGGCTATAATGGGGAATCATGAAAATGCCTAGAACTTTGTCATTTTTTGCCTGATTCAGATGAAAACTGCAGGAATGGTACCCCCTTCTGAGGGCACAAAGCATGCTAAGTTTCAAGGAGATAGGTGTGGGAGTTTCTGGGAAACTGCACCTCAGGCTGCTGACAAGCAAAACTTTTATTACTTGCTGGCAGCGGCAGCTTGCTGTCATCCTGCATGCAGATCTGGGGGTGTGAGGCTGTGCCGGACTCTTCCCAGCAGGTGCAGGCTGCGCCGAGCAGACTCAGGTCCTGGTGTTGGCCCCAGCCAGCAGCCTGCTGTCATCCCGTGCGCAGATCCGGGGGCCTGCGACCCCTGGGAGGGCTTCGGGGTTGTGCCAGACTCCTTCTGGGGGTGCAGGCCCTCAGATCTACACGCAGGATGACAGCAGGCTGCTACTGTTGGCTGGGGCTGGTTCTGGGCACAGCCCGTGCTGAGCGCCGGGAAGCCTGGTGAAGCTGCTGGCCCCAGAAGTCAGAGGCAGCCTGCTGTCATCCCACATGCAGATCCAGGTGCCCATGCTGCAGCAAGATTGGCCTTGAAACATTTTGAAACTTTCAAAATGTTTTGAGTGCCCTTGTTTTATTTCAAAGCTGTTTTGAAGCCTTTTGTTTCATTCCAATTTCACTGTTTCAAGCTCAAAACGCGTCAAAACTGCTTCGAAATAAAACACCCATCACAATTTCACACAGCCCTAGTAGTTAGCCATGCTAGTATGCAGTCAGGCAGGGTACAGATGCATCTTAGAGATTAACTGATGAACTGCGCTCTTGCTCAGAAAGGTGTATCCATCTCTGATTCAGTTAGTCCAGGACTGTCCAATTTCTAAGTAGCCACAGGCTTCACGCCACGAGGACTGCATCAGTGTAGGTTGCACATCTTGGGGGCCACATCAGTGTGAGCCACAAGTCCCTGGACTGCACTGCCCTCCCCAGATGCAGTGAGCACCTGGGTGCCCCCCCACCCCCGCACTGCCTGTGCAGGTGACTCCATCTCAGCTTCCATGCTGCACCCTAGCTCCATGAGTTATACCACCTGTCTCCTGGGCCAGGAGTAGGAATTGAAAGCTAAAGGAGGGAGGGGGAGCCTAGAAACCTCGGCTTCAGCCTGGTAGGCTTTGTGGCCTCAGCAGAGGCTACCATCCCTGCAGCTTTCACCCTGCTGCACCTTAACACGTACAGTGTCACCCATGTCACAAGTTTTGCTTGTCAGCAGCTTGAGGTGCAGTTCCTCCCAAACCCCTGCATCGATCTTCTTGAAACTTGGCAACCTTTGTGGCCTCACCAGAGGCTACCATCCCTGCAGTTTTCACCCCCCTGTAGTGTAATACATACACGTGACAAGAGTTTTGCTTTCAAGATTTGGGGTACAGTTACCCCCAAACCCCTGCACTGATCTTCTTGAAACTTGGCAAGCTTCATGCTCTAAGCAGAGGCTACTATCTCTGCAAGTATCATCCAAATCATACAAAAAACAACAAAGTTGTAGATATTTCATTGATTCCCCATTATACCTTATGGCTGGATCTCCAAGGTGGCTCTGAAGCTTTGGAGCGGCTTTGGCTGGATTGAAGTGGGAACCCGGTCCAGAGCTCCAGATCAGATTGCTGGCATCCAAAGCAGCTGGATCCGAAGCCAGATTGAATAGCTGCCTACTTGCACAGGCTTAGAGGCCACATCCAGATGAGTGAGCACGTGCCTGTTGCAGCATCTCAGAGCATTTTGAGGCCTGCACTGCAAATATGCAGTGTGGACTCTAAATTGGACTCAGGCTGTCAGGGCACTCATGGCCCACTGCAGGCACAGCTTCATGGTGGCATGGTGCCACCTGATTCCTTGGGGGCTGCACATGGCAAACAGGATCAGCCTGGCCTGGTGGTGTGCACCTTCGTATAGGACTGGGTCAGCTTCCACTGCCACCTGGGGCTCCTGGCACTGTATGCAGGAGCTGCGTGCAATTGGGCTGGGCCAGGCCGGGCTTCTACGTATGTAGTGCCCCCATATCAACTGGCCAGGCCTCAGAAGCTTCTGAGAACAAGTAGCCCTGAGCTGCTCACCAGGGCAGCTTTTTATACTTCTGGGGCCAGCTCAGGTGCTGGCCCCAGCCTCCAGCTTCTCCTGCCTGTAGATCTGGGAGTAGCTGGGCAGGGTCAATTTGTCCCAAGTGGCACAATTTGCCCCACACCAAAGTGTATGTTCAGGCACATGTGCTGAGGCACAAATCTCTGCCACAAATGTGTGCTGCTATTTGAGCTGCTGCAAGAGCATGTGCTTGCAGGTGTGGATGTGGCCAGACAGGCACAGAGATAAAAAGGAAGGATGGAGACTTAGAGATACTATGAAGGAATTTGGTAACAGCTTGTATAGTAGAGGAAATGGAGAACCAGGAGTTGAAGATTAGGAGGAGGTAGGATGGGGTGATTTGGGGACGGAGATAGTGAACAGGTATAGGAGAAACCTAAACCTTAAGTTTTAGTCCAGTTTAATTTAAGGTAGTTGCAAACAATCCTGGCTGATGTGTCAGATAGGCAGTGTGATGCAAGGCTGAGTAGGCTGGGAAAAGACAGGTATAAAGAGGTGTCTTACTAATGTAGAACATGTCATTGCTTAAAACATTTACCATTCACTATTCCATAGATTAACTCAGTGCTACACTACTTTTCTATAGCTGACAGATGTGGTTATAAAGTATGTTACTCACCCATACAAGTTCTACAACTTCACTGAAGACAAGCTGGCATATATTGGTCAACCTTCTCTTATGAATGACAGCACTGAAGGAGTGGAAGAAAGAGTGAGACATGCCTTTTCATGTGCTTCTAAAGGTCATATGCTTAAAGGCTTTCAAGGTGTACCTTTCTCTGTACATAGTGTCTTTTCAAAATCCCTGAAGATAATTATCATTGGCACTGAAATCAGTCTTGAGCCTAGCCATGTCATGCAAGCACCTAAAATTACAGGCTGGTGTTTCAGTGTCAGAAGAAGTGACGTTAATCTTTTTCATTGTATTGCCAGATTTTGTCACTCTTCAGTGTGGTAGTTGTTACTGAGAGACCATTCAGAACAACAGGAGGAGTTGTAAAGGGATTTTAGACATGTCTGAAGCTGTGAATGTCATCTACTCCTGAATATTAAGTTGTGTAGAAAAGGATGACACTTTTGCCTGTCACAGTTCATTTCCCCCTGTGTCTGGCTTTAGGAAGATACAATGGCAGTGCAAATCCATTCCAAGGATTTTGTCTATGGGATTTATGCAGTATTTGTGTGCATCCACTAATTGCAAGTGGAAAGTTGCTTCCACAGCAACGTAATTAAGAGAAACATCAGAGAGAAAGAAAGATAAGAAAGAAAGCATATGGAGAAAACTAAGAGGTGGGTGTGAATGCTCCATTGTGAACACTTACATTTTGTCATGGTAAATTTTATGGAAAATCAGGCATTGTCACGGTGGGATGTTAGAATTCATGGTAATCTTAGAAAAATTATGAAGAGTTTATTGTGAGACAGGCTGGGTTGTTTGCCTAAAACAGACAGTATACAACATTTCAAAGGTCATCGTGACATAGGGTCTTAACTACCAAATATCTGTCCCTTGTAGAGCACCTCAGGAATTTTCTGACAAAGAATGGTTTCATGGGAATATACTGACTTGGCAGAGTCAAAATGTTTCATGGAAATGCATTGCATTTGTTGAACTGTCAAAAAACACCGAGGGTTCTTTCAGCAACCTGCCTGGTTTCCTACCAGTTTCTTCCAGGCCCTGCAGCTCTGAGGCAAACTTTCCATGTGAACTGCACTGGGGACGTAAAAGTTCCTGCTGTGCACATTGAGACCGTAGAGGCCATTTTAAACCAAGTGAAGGCTTCTGTGCTGCAATCTAGTGACCTTATTGCTAGTAAACTAGCATGCATACAAAGCAGTGTTACGGAGAAAATGGTAAGCCACTCAGTCAGGCCATGACAGTGCAGAAGGCACTGCGCCTATTTGATCATTTGAAGGCTCAGGAAGGCGAGACATTTGTGGCTTCCTGTGGATGGTTTGAGAAGTTCAAGAGGCGAACCAAAATTCACAGTGTTCGCATCACAGGTGAAGCTGCCAGTGATGACATCAAGGCAGCAACAGAATTTCCTGCAGTGCTGAAGGCTGTTGTCGTGGCGGGGAGCTACCTTCTGAATTTAGTGCTTAATGTGGACAAGACAGGGCTATTCTAGAAGTGTTTGAATTCCAGAACTTTTATCTCCCATGAAGAGAAGTGAGTTTCCAGATTTAAGGCTGCCAAAGACCATTTAACCCTACTGCTGGGCAGTAGGCCTGTGCGAAGCGTCTAGTATTTGCTTCAGATTTGGATTTGGCCAATTCGGAGGGCAGTGATTCGATTCAGTGATTCAAATCACTGTCCTGAATCAATTCAGCCAAATCTGATTTGGAGATTCTGCTGCTGCCAAATCTCTGAATAGGCCCCGTCCCCTGCCAGCTCTCAATGGATGCCCTGTCTGGCCGCAGCTCTCAGCTCTTTGAAAAAAAAGCCCTGCAGTCACTAGCTGCTGCCAGGTGGGGTGGAGGGAGAGCTCTGCCATGAGCCCCCTGGCCCCCGCCCACTCTCCCAGCCTCCCCACTATGGCTCGGCTCCCCTGCCCAGCCCCAGCTCCTGGCTTTTAAAAAAAAAAAAAAAAAAAAGCCCAGCATTCACTGACTGCTGCCAAGTGGAGGGGGGAGCGATCCTTGTTGTCCCCTCCCACTGCCCCACACTGCATGTGGGGCTCTGCCACAAGCCCTCAGAAGCTCTGAGGCTGCTGCAGCATCTGGTAAGGCCAGGACTTTTTTTTTAAAGAGCTGGGAGCTGGGGTGGGCAGGGTCGGCTTGGGGTGGGGCTTGGAGAGTGCATGGGGGCTGGGGGGACTCATGGCAGAGCCCCCCCATGCAGTGTGGGGCAGTGGAGGAGCAGGGATCACTCCCCTGCCTGGCAACAGCCAGTGAATGGGGGCTTTTTTTTAAAGAGCCAGGAGCTGGGGCAGGTGGGGCAGCCA
>NW_017728996.1:27178210-27180409 GCF_001723915.1 Gavialis gangeticus | reverse complement strand
CTCTGAACCTTTACTGAATCAATTCAGAGAGCTTTGAATTGATTCAGACCTTTTTATTGGTCTCTTGATTCGATTTGGATTTGGAGATTCAGCTGCTGAATCAGGAGGAATCTCCTCTGAATCAGATCAGCACCTGAAGCTTCACACAGCCCTACTGGGCAGTAATGCATTGGTAAATGTTAAGCTGAAGCTCCTTCTCATCTACCATTTGAAGATGCCTCAGGCCATGAAGGGTTTCTCCAAACCTGATCTGCCTGTTATCTGGAAGTTGAACAAGAAGGCCTGGGTGATGATGGACGTGTTTACTGATTTGTTCATTAATTATTTTTGTCTTGTTGTACAGCTTTATTGCATAGAAAATGGTTTCAAACCCAAAGTGTTATTGCTGCTAGACAATGTCCTGGGCCACTCTTTGAACCTCGGCTTGTTTCAGACATGCATTCCTGTGGAAGTTATGTTTCGTCTGCCAAATACAACTTTGCTTCTGCAGCCCGTGGACCTTTAAAGCCTGTTACCTGAGGTGCAGTTTTAGCTGGCTGATCAAGGCTAGTGATGGTCAGCAACAGTCGATCAAGGACTTTTGGAAGGATTACAACATCATGAAGGTGATCACCAATATCAGAGAGGCTTGGGCAGAAGTGCCTGATTGCTCTTAACGGTGTTTGGTGGAAGGTGTGGCCCAACGTAGTGAATGACTTCATTGGGCTAGAGCCCGAGATTCCAGTGATTATCATTGATGTTGCACAAATGGCACAGGCAATGGGCTTTGAGGAAGTCGATGTTGACAGTGTGCAGGAGCTGCTGGATAGCCACAGGGAAACACTAACCAACGAGGAGCTGCAAATTGACTGTGCAGCAGGTTGGACAGGAGGAGGTGGACAACACAGACAACAGCGAAGTGGCTCCCCCACAGAGATTCGTGACAATGAAGGTATTGTCTGACTGCCTGAGTGAGATCTCTCATGCAATGGAGGTTCTGACAGAGAATGATCCTGACTTTGAACAAAGCTGCACAGTGAAGAGGACTGTGTTACAAGCTATGAATTGCTGCTCTGAGATGCTTTGTGACAGAAAGAAGAAGGCAAGGCAGTTCACCCTTGATGCTTTTATCAAGAAGTCTTCCAACCCGCAGCCACAAGAGCCAGAGCCAGGTTAATCTCCCAGCAGGGATCCTGGGTACCCCACTGTGTAGCTCCTGCCACCTCGACTCCCACCACTGCCAATTTGGAGGAGCAGGACTGTAGTAGGACTAAGGCAGTGGTGGTAACAGCACTAGCTCTGAGATAAGTCAATGGTGAGTGTCATTTTATTGCTTTATTATCTTATTTAATTATCTTATATGTATAATGCATATTTCATGTTTTCAGGCACATCTGATTTATTTTGTGAGTATTTAATGGCATTTTCCTACTGTACCCCCTCCCTACTCTGGAACACAGACCCATGCCTCCTATGTTATTTCTACCTCTGGTAACAAAGTTTCTGATAACAAAGTTGTCATGGGAATGCATCTACTTTAACTGAGGTATTATTGTACTTAGTGGCCAGATACTCTGATAGCACCTACTGGAGATGCTGTAATAGCACCAGCTTGGGGGAGCAGATTGTAGTGTCTACTCCTTACTACACAGTGGGCATGTCTACATGTTCATTAATGTGCCTTTGCTACTGCACATTAAGTTTAATACCTCTAATGTGGCACAGTAGCTGCACTAATATGCAGTAGCAAAGGTAAACTTTTTTGTGATGCTTAATGCTCAGTAGACTAATTCCAATGCACATTAATGTATTAGTATGGTTTTTGCCATGACACACTAATGTGCAGTAAAACAGTCCAGTAAATTTACTACAGGCTAAAATGTGGAGTAAGTTACTCTGTTGATTGATTTGTGTTTCTGCAGCCATAATGATGTAAGATGTACTTGGGTCACACAGATCATAATACCTAATTTGCTAAAATGCAGCTCATATTTCTTTATCTATTTTTGAGTCAAGGGTTACTTAGCTGCTAGAATGGAACCATCAACATTGAAGATGGCAAAGAACAAGAACCCTGAAAACTGAAACTCCCCTAACCTCCGTGAAGTTTGCAATTTGAATCTAGGTGTACTAGTTTCCCCTTCCTGTGCAATGGGCCAAACCAGAACTACGGCTCCCAGCACCCCTAAACTTTTAGAAAATTGTCAAACATGCTAAATT
>NW_017728996.1:27165647-27173210 GCF_001723915.1 Gavialis gangeticus | reverse complement strand
CCTGTGCAATGGGCCAAACCAGAACTACGGCTCCCAGCACCCCTAAACTTTTAGAAAGTTCAAAAACCACGTAATGATGCTAATATTGTTGTATTATACAGTTGTATGACCTTGCAGTCTTTATAGGTAACGATCACCCGTCCTTTCCTTTGTTATGTGTTTGTATATATCTGTATTTATCCCTGTATACAGTAGTGTGAATAGTAGAAATTATATAGTATAGTAAATTGTTTTAGGATAAGTGATAGGCTTTCTTACTTTATACTGATTGGTTGTTGTCTTTAATACACCCATTTTAATTTCGTTAAAGTTTCATCCATGTGTGAGCTGTCTATGATTCAGGGACCAAGCATCCAGTTCATCAGTGCTGGAGCTCGGGTCCACTCCTCAGTCCTCCTGCCCATCAATTTTATTAGGTGGCCAGCCATTGATTTTGGTTTGTTTAAGTTTGGTTTGGGGCCAACAGATTTGGTGGCCCTTGAATATTTAGACAAGCAGATTTTTTGGCCCCAGCGCTCGGGCATCCTGGCTGAGAATCACTGGACTACACTGTGTTATGCCAATGGGTAAGTAGATCTCTCTGGAGCTTTGTAAAGAGAGTAATTTTAATTCTTATTTCTTTTCTGGTTGACTATTTTCTTCCCTTGCTGCTTCATCATAGAAGAAGCACTTGTTAGTAGTAATGGTACTTTCTATAACCAAGTACCGAAGGCAGTTGAACAATGACAGGTAATCTCAGCTTCCTTACTACGCTGTATTAATTATAGTGCACAATGGCACAAACCTGTTAACGTTTGACTTGTACTGTTATCTCTTTTCAGCACCGTGAAGATATTGCCCCAAGTTGCATGCATTTGTTTTAAAAGCATTTCAAAGTACTAACTGTACAGTGATGCTTATCTGTCCTAAAGCTTTTGTGTATGAGACTGATTTGTTCTAACTGAATGAATGAGCAATTATGTTCTCAAACGAGGATTTAGAGGGAGATACGGTATTAAACAAGATTGGAAATAACACATTTGTGGTAAAATATATTGAATTATACAGGTTTACTCCCAGAGAGCATTACTGTATAATGATTTTGACCATTACAATGAAATAGTGTATTAAAGGAACAAAAGACTGTCAATAAGGTATTTAAAACCTCTGCTACTCAACCCAGAATGCTTAGATGTTACCTGTTCACGGCAAATAAGATACTTTACTTTATCAGACTGTAATTGGATAAGAGAAAAACTCTGTGCTTTCAGTGTTTTATATTAGCCTAGGGGTGAAGGTGGGGTTATATTCTTGCGCCTAGTGCACATTTGTTCACATCACAAAACTAATCTCATAATTTTTCACAAGCCTGGCAATCTCAGGAGAAATGAACTAGCATGGAGGCTAAATTACCTCTCGCCCCTAATGGAGGCAAAGGATATTCTTAGATGAATGTCTCAGCACGGTATTTATTGTAGGTAATCAATGTGTTGCATAGTGCAATTCTTGGCTTTTAGCTAGAGAAAGAAGTCTATTCCAATTTCTAATGTTATAACTCTCTGGAAGTTAATTCATGACTTTTTAGATGAATGCTCTTTGTGTAATTTTATAGCATAATATCATCATCACTGACGCATGTTCATTGGACTAATGAGCATCCCTCTGCACTCTTCAAACTCAGAGTTTTTACCTTGTATATTATCTACTTATTATCAACTCTAGAGTTTTCAATAGCGTTTCAACTCCCATTACTGAATTTGATTCTAAAAAAAGAAGCAATATTCAAATTGGTGATGGTGCAGGGTTTGTCCATTAGTAAACAGAGGGGTCAATGTGTCATCTTACTCTATACACAATGAGTAGATTTTTCTGATGCTACAGTCACTACATTTAACTTCTTGATTTATGTAACAGTAACAATTAAAACCTGGTTATTAATCTCAACTTTCCTTAAACCCTTCTATAGATGCTTACAGACTTATATGAAGTACTGTCCTTTAAAATTAAAGTACTTAATTTGACCTAGGGATTCTTTTTATCTTTCTGAGGAGAGATAAAAAACAAACAGAAGTCAGAAATCTGTGGGTGAATGGCCTGAAGATGGCAGAAAAATAGCTAACCACAGTTGAAAATACAGTAATCAAATTTATTTGGGGATAAGTTAGCAAGAACTGCATCTAGAGAAGATCTAATAAGCAACTGTAGAAGGTCTATGAAGAGGCAGGTATAATTAATGTGGTAAAATCCCAATGATGTCAGTGTACAGGACATGTAGCTAGGAATGATGGAGCGTTAATGAAGTAGGCATCCCTTGGAAAGTTGTTATTATGAACTCAACCTCATGACCAACCTAGGAGAAGAAGGAGGGATAATACTGGGCAAGACAAAGCTCTTGAGACTTCTGCTTAGAAATGTGCCTGCGTGCATCTGCACGTGCAATTAGTATGTAGCAATAAACTCTGGCACAGTTTGTACCAGAATTTATTGCTCCCGGACTCAGTGTTTATATATGCACCTAGGACCACAGCACATTGAGCGGGGGAGGAGCAGCCCCAGCTGGCAGGGGGGTCCAGGAGGTCAGCCTGGCAGAGGGCTGCTCTGTCCTGGCTCAACATGCTGCGCAGGGGTTGGGTGGGGCACAAGGGTGCTACAGTGTGGGGCTAGCCAGCAGACAGTCCCGGCATTGAAGCACCCTTGTGTCACAGCCAGCCCTGGTCACCATCTACACATGCATTTTGGAGCATGTAACTACTCTACTGTAGGACAGTACTTGTCTCAGGTAGTACTATCTTACAGTGAAGTTAATTTCCTGTGCCCTAATACAGTCACAATGTGTAGATGGTGATGCTTTACTGCACAGCTAATTAGTCAGCTCCACAGTAAATCACACATGTAGATGCACTCCATGTGTTCTAATATTAGAATAATACAGCAAAATCTCAACAAATGTTGATAGCTAGATCACTTAACCATCTTTTTTAAGGGTATTCTTAGATGAACAGAAGTTGGGTTGGGAAATCAAAATCTACTTTGATCTGCTTTTGACTGAAATCTCCTTTTAAACCCCTCTGTTTCTTTTTGCCATAACTAAAGCTGGCTTTTGTGACGGCTGTCATACTAGCAATCATCTGTGATTTTCATTCTTGACTTTTTGACAATATGGGCTTTCTGCAGGTAAGTAAGTGGATGGATGTTGGGATTAGTTGGAGAATAAACTTCATTGAGAGTCTAAAATACTGTTTTGGGAATGCTTGGGAGATGATAACAGAAAGAGCTACAGGCTAACTCTTTTGAACTACAGACCAAGTAGGCTCTAGTAAAAAAAAAATGCGACACTCCAATGAATCCTGAAGTATTTTAAGTTCTCCTAATGGTATTATACATTATGGTTATAACTTTATTTGTAAAACTGCAAACTACACTGCACAATAAACTAAGAAAACAAAGTATTTTTCTGAATAATTCAAACATTTAAGAATTTTATATCCTTTCCACAGTGACCTTTACCTTCCATTGCAATACTATGTCCTATGATCTTATATTATGATACAGAAAACAGTAACTAACCTTGGATGATTATTCTATACTGTAACCCAAATGCTAAAATATTCCACCTACCCATAGGTAGAAGGACTGGGGCTACTATATTTTATTTCTATCTCAGAGGAAGAACTAAGAGGGCAACAATGCCATTGGTAATATCACAATATACATAACACCCGCCAATTAAGTCATAGCAACACCAGAACACCCCTTTTATTGACAATTCTTTAGCCAATTGCGGAGTTCAGGATGGTGGTAATTGATTATTGATAAGCTGATAATATTTTCTTTTCACTCAAACCATTTTCATGCTTTCAAACACCCCAGAGCATTTGTCAATACCAAAATGCTTTGAATAAAATTCACCCTGCCCAAAAAAACCTAATACCACTGAAAAACCTTAAATAAAATACTTCAGTTAACCATCAAGAATTCTTTTACGTTTCAAGTACAATTTCAAAGAAAAATCAAAGCAGCCAGGATAAAATGCCAGGGTGCGATTAAGAAATGCTTGTTGTTTATCATTATCACCACTATATTTTTATAGTAGCTTGTATTATTATTAGGTATTGAGCGTAAATTCTGTTATCATTCTATGTGTGTATGTGGGGCATAGTGAGGTCGTACTCAATGATTAGGGCTCAGAAATATTTCATAGATTTCATAGACATTAGGGCTAGAAGGGACCTCGGAAGATCATCGAGTCCAGCCCCCTGCCCCATGGGCAGGAAGTCATCTGGGGTCAAAGGATCCCAGCAAGATAAACATCCAAATGTCTCTTAAAGGAGTCCAGAGTAGGTGCTTGTAGTCTGTTCCAGGCCTTGGGGGCTCAGACAGTAAAGAAGTTCTTCCTTATGTCCAGGTTGAAATGGTCTTGGAGGACTTTGTGACCATTTGACCTTGTCATCCCATGGGGTGCTCTGGTGAACAGGCATTCCCCCAGATCCTGATGTACACCCCTTTTACACTTATAGGCAGCCACCAGGTGCCCCCTGAGCCTGCGCTTTTCCAGGCTGAAGAGTCCCATGGCTCTCAGCCTCTCATTATAAGGCCTGTCCTCCTGCCCTCTGATCATGTGCATGGCTTTGCTCTGGACTCTCTCAAGCTTCTCTGCATCCTTTTTAAATTGAGGAGCCCAGAATTGGATGCAGTACTCCAGCTGTGGCCTCACCAAGGTCGAGTACATGGGATGATGATGTTTTGGGATTTGCTTGAGAAGCATCTATGGATGCAAGCCAAAGTTTTGCTTGCTTTACCAGTTCTGACATCGCATTGGTGGCTCATATTCATCTTGTGGTCAATTATGTCCCCCAAGTCCTTTTTGGCACTGCTAAGCCTATAAGCATGCTGCAGGTTTTTCTTCCCAAGATGGAGAACCTTGCATTTTTTGGTGTTAAATATCATCAGGTTCTTGTCTGCCTATTTCCTGAGCCTATCAAGGTCAGCCTGGATCAACCCCCTGTCCTCAGATGTGGACGCTTTACTTGGTCATAGAAGGAGATGAGTTTGGTCAGGCAAGACCTACCCTCAACAAACCCATGCTGGCTATCCCTTAGGATGTTGCCACCAGCCAGTTTGTCAAGAATGGTCTCTTTGATATTTTTTTTAAAGATCTGCCCTGGGATAGAGGTCAGGCTAATAGGCCTGTGGTTTCCCAGATCTACTTTCCTTCCTTTCTTGAAGACAGGCACCACAATGGCCTTCTTCCAGTCTTTGGACACTTCACCTGAGTACCACGACTTCTCAAAGATCCGTTTCAGTGGCTGAGCTATGATGCCTGCCAGGTCCTTAAATACCTGGTGCTGTAAACTGTCTGGGTCAGCTGACTTGTCAGTGTCCAGCCTCTCAAGGTGCTCCTTCAGATGGTCAACACTGATAAAGGGTAACAACTCTCCCTCACCCTGGCTATCCTGTACCATATTGAGCAGGGCTGTACCTTGGGATTGGTGAAAAACTGATGTAAAATACCCATTAAGCAGGTTGGCTTTCTCCTGGGCATTGGTTGTCAGTTTTCCCATATGGTTTAACAGGGATCCGATGTTACCTTTGCTTTTCCTCCAGTTCCCCACATATCTAAAAAAGAACTTTTATTGTCTTTGATCCGTGTAGCCAGCTGGAGTTCAGTTGCAGCCTTGGCTTTCCTGGTTTCTGGCTCCCTGCAAGTCTGGACCAGTGCAGAATACTCCTCCTAAAGTGCAGAATACTCCTCCGAAAAATAAATAATAATATGTTAATCCCATATCTCTTAATAGGGAGCTTATCTCCATATTCAGAGGCCTGGATTCTTTCCCAGGTTTAATTCTTCCTTGAGTTCTTGATACTGATTTGAGTGAAGCTTCTGCTTTGTTTTCTGCCACCTGATGCTGCAGACTCATTGTAGCCTGTCCTACTTTTGAGAGAAGCTGAAAGGCCTGCCACAAGCACTGGGAAATCACTAGTATCTCCTGTCAGTGATAATGGCTTCTGAGACAAGAGGAAGCTTTACTTAAGTTAAACTCCTCCAACCCTGGGTTAGATAAGTAGGCCTCTGAACTGATCTGATCTGATGATTGTGTGGGCAGTTAAAGTACCTGTCTTATCCCCTAGGAAGCAGGCAACCCTATTTTTGATAGGTACCACATTTTCAAAATGGTTTCTTCCCCTCTGTATAAATTTTTTCTCTCAAATTTTAAAAGAGTTCTTTGTGTCTGCCACTGCCTGTTACATGTAGATTGTATGTGTCAAGGGGCTGACACACAAAAGTCCTCAATCTCTTAAGGAGCTGCCACTAGAGCGCCTAATAGACTGTCACTTTGAATGTTTAAATGAGATACAGGGAAAGAGAGAATAATGCATATAACAAAAGGGCTGGTGAATAGACTAGGAAAAGCATCAGCTCCAGTGACAGGAAGACTGGCAATGTTGTACTCAAAGTAACTGTTAGACACTGATGAAGGATCTAGTAATAGGAAAAGGGGTGGCTACACTGGGAACCATTAGCAGGAAAAGGAGAGACACAAATGCTTATGGCAGTGGTGGGGGTGGTTAAAATTCCATTAAGCACCTCAATAACTTTTGGGGCCTGATTTTTAAGATCTTACTTCCTTGGTCAAGCCTGCTATTTGAGAACAAATATTTGGGTATAATTGAGGGCACTTTAGATGAGTACCTGGCTAGATCACAAAAAATCAGGAAGTTAATCATCTACCTTCAAAGAGGTGCCACCTACAGGTAGTCACTTAGTCAAAATTGTACCTTCAGTTATTTGTGAGGTTGTGTTAAGGCCTTTAAAACTCAACTCCTTTATGTCTGCAGCCACTAGGGTGCCAGGAAAGGGTAGAAAATTTAGTAAAAATTATTATTATTGTGGGTAGAAATGAGGCATTTTATATGTAAAGGTAAGGCACCTTTATTTTCATCTTCACAAAAAGACTCATTTCTTTAAATCTGTGGAATCATGAGTTGCTTGCTTAGGATCAACTGCATTCTTAGGCCCTAGATTTTAAGATGAGCAGAGTCAGCTAGTCACATAACATGATTTATTTGGATTTGGTCATTTTCTCTATTCACAAGTTACCAGCAAATAAACTTCCTTCCTTATTCTTGTCTTTGTGACAAGGTATTTAGCAGAATTCACAGTTTGTTGGAATCTGACAGGGCCGTGCCATGAGTCCTTGTGCTGAGGCCTCAAACTTGCAGCCTCTGGGCTGTCAACCATGCGTGATGGTGCCCATACCACTCCAGTCAATAAGTTGATCTTATACACGTAATCGTTATATTTATGTAGCCCAGGTAACTTGGGTATATACTCCCCTTCTCCAATTGAAGAGGATTGTTAGCTGGCAGGTTTGCTGTAGGGGAACTGCAGACCACTCAGTTTCCCTTCTTCCCTATAGAATCAGGCCAGGACAGTCAGGGGACTTAACTATATACACATTTATTTACATTAACTTATCACAAGGGAAAGAAACATGGATATAAATATATGTACTATATTCATTTATAAGATATCTAAACAAATAACATAAAAAATACCCTTTGGGTAAGTGCCATAAAACCTTA
>NW_017728996.1:27161475-27164418 GCF_001723915.1 Gavialis gangeticus | reverse complement strand
ATCAAAACAGCAAGATTTCAAGCCTGGGACTCAACCCAAGGTCCAAAAGGCAAGCCTGCTACATTTGTTTAGTCTATTGTGTGTATGTATATATTATAATCATGTGGATCTCTTGAAGACTGTTTACTATGACTTTTCCTCATAGTGGGTTTGGTCATGTGAATCGCACATTATTTTTTTAGCTACTTGATTGGATGATTGATGATAACTGAGGTGAGCATTTCTGGCTGATTAGAGAACGCTTTTGTTCACTAACAGATAAAGTACCTGCGTAAGCAACACCATTCCCCAGATACTCATGGGAACAAAACTCTGCCCATGTGAATGTTCTCAGAAAGCAAATGATAAAGGACATGAGCATGGTCAGACACAAGAGCTCTTTGGAATTGAAATGAATGTTCACAGATACAGTTTCACACTATTCTGACAGTTTGCATTGCAGTGCTGTGACTTGTGCCATAATCAAATTGCTCTTGGTTGCTTCTTGCTACACATCTTCCTGTGTTTGATGTAGATTTAACACCAGGAGAAAATACCATTTCAGCATTTAACCATACTTATTGGTACAGTATTGACAGGATCGAGGAAGGGAATAAAACTACAGCTGCACCATATGCTGCAGTTTGCTTCCCAAGGAGCAGAAGCTAACCACCTTAGACTGGTTCACTTACAGGGTTGTATTTGAACTCCCAGCTTTTTGTACTCATTTCCCATGAAGTCACAACCCCCTTTCTATTTCAGGAGTATGGAACTGAAGTCCTTTCTTGTAAGCATCATGAAGCTTGTGAATATCATAGAGCTACAAATAGAGCTGATTGGAGAATTTTCTATCAAAGGCACCTCTCAACTCCAGTTTCCCCTCCTCAAGCCCACTCCTGCACCCTGAGTGGCAGTAGTGCACAGGGCAGTGGCTGTAGCTGGGCTGCCAGTTGCAATGACCACAATTTTTTGTGGCCCCTCTCCTATAAGTTGGCACCCAGGACTGGTGTCCCAGCTTCCCCCACTTAGTTATGCTACTGCCCCTCAGCACTTTAGATGAACTAAGATGAATTGATTTTGAACTGAACCAAAGAGAAATGCATGGAGGCTTTCTAATACTTTGTTTTTAAACTTTCCATTTTGCAACAACAACAAAAAAATGCAGTATTTTAATATTTTATCCTTATTCAGTAAAAAAAGAAAGAGTCAATAGTGAAATGTCTTAGAGTTTAAATTTTTTGACAAGCTCTAGCTGTGAATGTTCTCTCCCTGTATTTGCAGAATGTTCAAAAGCAAAGTTAGACTCACAGTATGATGAGAAGTTTTCACTCAGTTTAAAAGAAAACTCATTGACCAATAATTTTGTTTCTGTACTATTTTGGTGTCTGGCTGGCTAAAAAGAGAATGATCTGTGATGATGTTTTCTGTGATTCATATTCTCCATTACTAAAAAAAAAAAAAATCAACATTCAGTTCAGAGTAATGAGTGGTGATGAGTGAATATCTGAAGTATTGAAAGTTCTGTTTGATGAGTGTCCAAAAGTTCAGAGCTCAAAATTTGTTTTAGTGTATATTTCTATGCCTTTTAAATTGGATATAATCTGTTTTGAGGATAATTATAGGGGGGGGGTTTATTTATGCAATTACATCTCAAAACAGAAAGCACCCTGATGCATGTGAAAAAATTACATTAAGGAAATTACCATGGCTTTTCCATCTTCCAGAAAAGTTTAGAGTTCTAGCCTTTTCATGATAACCAAAGTGAATGTTGGGGTTTGCTATTTAATCAATATGAGGAAATAGCACATAGAGAAACCTATTATTGAAGCTGCTATAACCCAACCTTCCTATATTTACTGTCCCAACCTCTGCATCTTGTTTCTGTTCATTGTGGGTGAGTCTCTGAGTTAACAGGAAATTCAGCATAGCAAAATATCCTGGAGGGTGTGTATGCAGCAATTTATACTTGTTTCTGAAGTGTAACTCTTTGTGGGACAATTCCTTTTTTGCCTTGAACCAGTTAACCCATGGCTAGTAATGCTAACTTGAACTTAGGTTAATTTTACCTGTGCAGTATCACACAAGCTATGATGGAAGACATTGTTGCAGAAGATGCATAAGTATTTTAGTATTAACATGATTACAAAGCTAAGGACAGGTTGGCAGCCATTATTTTGCTTACAATTTACAAGCGGGCTTAAGGTGATCTAAAGAAAGGAGCAGAGCCTCCAGCATTTTTTTTTTCTGTACTGAACTTTAAAAAATCCTCTGAGTGTTATGTTAATTTTCAAAGTAATATGTCTGAACTCTTTGTTTTTCCAGCAACCAAAAGGGTGTACTTTACCTTCAGAATATACATCAGCTAAATCCTAGGGTTAAATGTTAAATGCTGCACTGAAAAAAAAATGTTAAATGCTGCAGAAAAAAAATCTGAAATTATTATTTATTTTCATGTTTAGGAACACAGAAAATGCCTGAAATCATAAAGCTCTCCAGCTAGCAGTGTTTTAACTGTTCATAGTTAAACAGGTTTAACAGGTGCAGTGCATTGTGATTTAAAGCTGTAGGTAACAGCATCCAAATCACTCTTGGAGGGTCCCACAACCCCTGTGTGTCCTATCCTGGTGGTTGTACTGGAGGGATATCTTGCTGACCAAGATAATAACACAAGAATTTGGGGGTTAAACTGCTTTAGAGGTTTCTAGAGGCCCATTTGGTGTACCTGGAATACTTGGAAAATGCGTGTGCTGCTCCCTAAATGTGTCACTCCATCAGTGCAAAGGGCTTTGTTAAGGCCTTGTTACGTGGTAATTTGGGCAGCTCCTGGAACTCTTAAATCCTGGATTGTCCTCACATTAATACCTTAAAGTGGTTTTAAGCACTCATTCATGCTGCTCAAAGTTATACTACTCCAGGGCAGGATTATCTCTTGATCCACACCACCTAGCTCCTGTTCCATTAAGG
>NW_017728996.1:27135330-27156475 GCF_001723915.1 Gavialis gangeticus | reverse complement strand
ACGTTCAGTCAAATAACTATATACTCTTACTTTTATGGGTTTTTTCCCCCTTTGTATTATTTCACATTCCTTCATGATTTGTCTGTTATAGTAATGTATTAAGGCAGTGCTTCCCAAACTTTTCCTTAGCATGACCCCATTTATGGCCCCATTTCCTCAACATGGCCCTTCATTCCCAACCCACAGCTCTGCACCCCTGTCACCCCATCGACTAGTGTTGTGACCCTATTTGGGGTTGTGACTCACAGTTTGGGAATCAGTGCATTAAGATGTGGTCACTCCCCACAGATATCCGGTTCATGTTGAAGGTGTGAATGCTCCAAACTCCAAGCTAGCAGTAAGCTGATCAACATTTGTGCAGCTCACAGTGTAAGGTATAACAAGGCCCTGAGAGATGGATGAAAGCATCAGTGTAGACCACGTATAAGTGTTTCCCCATCTTGTCATCTCATCTGGCCCTGCTCAGAGGAGAGTTAGATGCCATAATAGTAAATTGCTTGACTGTGATTTACATTAGTGCCTCATTTTGATGGCACCAGTAGAGGTGCACTGGTGCTAAAGAAATGTGAAAAATGCAAGCAGAGATGCAAGCTGAATTAATCAGTGCAGCCTCAGAGACTGGGGCTGGGATACTACTTTCACAATAGCAAGAGGTCTGTTGTTAGAAGCGAAGAGAAGGATGCTTGGTGACAAGAAAGCTGCCCTGTTTATTGTTGTTTGCCATCTATTTTATTTGTTTTGAGAGTTTAAAGATTGAACTGACATGAAAGGAATGTAGTCAGAGGCTGGGCTGGTTGATGGATGTCCTCAGATAAATCCCCTTGTAAACTACACCTAAAATCACAGAGCAGGGTTTTCATTTGCCCACCCTGGATCTAGATTTCTGCCCAGATTCAGCAAATACTGAAACCTGAAAATCAAATCCATGTATATAAAGCAGAAAAGCCCATTCATGTTTAATCTTTTTCTGCAAGCATTTTCTGGTCCAGTCGGTTCTGCTCCTGCACTGGAAAATATGACTCTGGGTGCTTCCCTCCTTTGTAATAGTGCCTAGAATGTGTGTGTGCAGAACATGAATCATGCCATTAAAAGGATGATTTGTAGTAGTGTTTATTGCAGGGAGAAAATGTTTGGCCTCAGGGGGATAATTTCTAAGAAGGTAATTAGCATTTGCAGGCCACCTTGTGAAGGAGCTCAGAAATGGCAAGCTTGTTTAATTTCTTCTTCATTTAGCTTGTTTCAGTGTGGGGACAATGACCCATATTCTAACTATATAGCATTTCTGATGTAGCTGCACTGCATACAGCAATCCCACTTTATGTTTGAATCGTAAATTCATTTTGGAAACTTAATTGCATTCTCTGCCACTTTCTGTAACGAAAGGACCCCTTTTTCATAGTAGAATACTCATTTCACCAGTTCTTGGATGTATTCCATGATTGTATCTCATAGAAATTGTATTCCCTATTGCAAGGACATGAATAAGCCAAAAAGGAGCCACTGCAGATGAATGATGTTGTCTCTCTCCATCTCTCTGCCTCTCTTTGTTTTTCTGGATGCTGGTTCCAATCCTGCTTTTGGCTACCTGTTTGGCTTACAACTTGCCAGTTAGGAAATATTATCAAATGGCAGGTCCCATGTTGCTGAATGTTATTAAATAAGCAGTTTACCAGCTGGCTATAATATTACATCTTTAAATAAAAGTACACAGCTCAGTGTCAGCATCTTATTTATGGAATGCTTTTGGCTCCTGAACTGCTTGTTGAAATTGTTGTAAGCCATTTGGTCACTGAAAAGTAATTGTGTATTACTGTAGACAACAAGCTGTTTGCATTAATTAGCAATCAAAGCATATTGCCGAATAGGGAATAGCATGTCTTTGACATCTCTGCAGATCCTGGTAATTGAAGCAGTGCAAAATCATGGATTTTGCTTTGCTGCATGTTTATAATATGAACTTCCAGTCCATCTGCCCATATAGCCATCTGCAAAATCACTAGGGCAGCAGCTGGTAGGAATAAAATCGGAGTTTGGAGAAGCAGCATATGGATAGAGCAAGGAGGTCAGTACAATTCTACAGCCTATTTGTTCATAGCACCTTCAAGTAGCTTTTTCAGACTTGTGTGAAGGCTTGCCTTATATGTGAACAATAGTGAACAACCCCATTTACTGCATGCAGTTCAAGTTAATTACAAAAAGATATTGCCATATAGTATCCCTCTGAACAGGCTGGATTTAACTAGGCTGGATTTGTTAAAGGGGGCACTGAAGATGTACCAGAGAATGTTAGAATGGAAAACCTTCAAAACCAATTATAACCCAGAAAAACATATAGAGACCGTACAGGATACAAACAATAGGGTGGATTTCTGGAAGGATGAAATAAAGACCATCTGATGAGAGAGGTACATTCTTCTAGGCACTATTGCTTCCATGCAGTGGCTTATGTGGAAAGAAGTCTGACCTTGTGACTCATAAGAAGCTCAAGTAATTATTATTCTAAGCTAAGAACAGCTGAAAAAGCATCAAAAAACAGGAGCTGCAACAAAACAGGAGCTTCGTGTTCCATACAAGAGTAAAACCAAGAAATTATCACCTAGAACTGATGCTAGAAATGATATTATGTAGTTTCACTTGTTTTTAGCCCATTATTTTTCCTGCTTCCTGTCATACTTCATCAATGTATCTTATATCGTATATGACACATCTTGCGAGAGAGTGATTTCTGAAGTACATGGGCTGCAAACTCCCTGGAGGCAAAGAATGATATTCAATATCTTTAGTGATCACCTGGGATACAGGAGACCTAGGTTTAGGAATTAGACCAGGACTTTGAGCTTGTCTGTCTCTCATTCATATGAAATGCCTGACCCCTGGGCTAAGTGGCCTTTGGAAGTTTTGTCAAAACTTAAATGTTTCCTCACGAAGTTTCAGTTTTGATGAATCTTCATTATCCAATGTAAAAATATTTTGTTGTAGGAATCCTATCTAGCACTATTCATACCCTGATGGGCTTAGCTATTCATACCCTGACTGTCTCCTTTTAGACAATATAACTGAGATATGGGTATGATTTAATCTCCCTGAAAATGGTTGACATTTTTGTTGATAGAGATCCAAATTCATCATTCAGTATCTGAATCTAACTCTGTAAGAAATGTGAACCAGGGCACTCTATCCAAACAAACTGATATTGGACATATATCAGATTCAGAGCTCATCTTTGCAGTTTAGATCGATGTGAGGAAGCATGAGAAGTAGTTGTAGATTTACCTTTACAATACAGGAGGGGGGATGGATCAGGAGTGCTGTGTCTTGTTCTGGGTGCCGAACTTCAAAAGATGTGGAGAATCTTGAAAGGGTCCAGAGAAGGGCCACAAGAATGCTTAAGGGCTTGGAGGGCAAACCTTATTATGAGGAAAGACTAGGGGACCTCAGACTGTTCAGCCTGGGGAGGAGAAGACTGCGGGGGACTTGGTGGCTGTCTATAAGTATGTAAGGGATGAATATCAAGAGCTGGGGGGAAAACTGTTCACTAGGGTACCCCAGGGGAGGACAAGGAGCAATGGTCATAAACTGTTAGAGGATGGTTTCAGGTTGGATGTAAGGAAGAACTTCTTTACAATAGGGGTGACGAGAATCTGGATAAACTTCCCAAGGAGGTGGTGCAGTCCACAACCATGGAAGTCTTCAAGAGGAGACTGGACAGACACCTTGCTGGGATCATTTAATCTCAGCAGTGTTCCTGGTCAGAGCAGAGGGGTTGGACTCGATCTTTCGAGGTCCTTTCCAGCCCTTAATTCCTATGATGGTATGATTCTGTGATATAGGTAGAGGTTCCATTCAGTTTCTTCTGTCTGGGGCTGTTTCACGTTGGGTCTCTAAAAGCCAGTCTTATGTCTGTTCTTGCATTAATATTAAAGCATTTGCCCCATAAATCCATTTTCCTCTTCTCCCTACCTGTGTTCCACTTTGCTTTCAATCTTCCATTTCCATGTCAGTGAGGCAGGGTTTATGAAAGGTGCCAGGTGCCTGATCTCAGGATCAGGGATGAGAGATGCTAAACATGTAAAATATTTTTGGCTATTGTTAGGGTACTGAACTCTTGCTACAATTTTACCATAGTCAAAGCTGGCCTTCAGGGTTTGCACAGCCTGCTGCCCCTGATTTTAAGGAGCTAGAAAGGTACATCTTTACTTTCATGAGACAAACAAAGGCTCCTGACCTTTTTCTAGAGAAGTCTTGGAAAAAGCAAGCCAGGTACTTGGGGTGGAATTTTTCACTACGGTAATTTAATTTTTCTGTGTTGTGTAGCTGCATCTACACATAAGCTTAACTGTGGACTAAAGTGTCACCATCTATATGTGTGAGGCGATTAGGTCACAGTAAACTAATTAACACTGCCCTAAGGTAGCAGTGTTATTTTACGCTGCTCCATACCCTTGGGGACCATACTATCTTATGGTGGGGTAATTAACTGCAATTAAGTGCATGTGTAGACACTGATTGCAGGTGTAAATTGCATCATTCAGCCCAGCCAGCAGGGGGCCAGATGCCTGCATACCGCCTAGCCACATAACTCCACACTTTCACCTCTGTGGCCCAGTGCCACCACCTGGAGCCCAGGGCTGGCCCCTTGTGTCCCCTGCTAGCTCAGGCGAAGCAGGGTAGGAGTGGCCTTGACATATATTGCTCTACCCTGGCTCAAATTGCTGCTGTCCCGGGTGCATGTTTAGACACTGAACCCGGAAGTAGTTTACTATGGCTCAAACTGCCCCAGAGTTTATTTGTTCAAATTAATTGCACGTGTAGATGCACCCTGTATATATGTGTGTGTGAGAGAGAGATTTGTGACTTCACACACGTGATAATGCCAACACTTACTTTAAAGCTTTGAGCCACTGTAGCATTTTACATGGTGATAAGAAATTGGGTATTAACTCTTTAAGAAGCGAGAAAGCTCTCTGACCTTCTTGTCTTGTTTCACTAATCACCAGAAGCCTACCAGAGCTGCAGTATATCTATGTAACTAGGCTGGTGTATTAGTATATAGTTGCTAAACACAGTTATTTGGAATCCAAATGTGTCTGTGTGATTTCCCCATATTATTAATGTTGTTTAGAAAACAAAGGCACAATGCAATGCCAAAGAGAGAAGGAGAAAAAAAATATAAATTCAAGTGCAGAGCAGTGTTTTTCAGTTTGGGTTTTTTTTTTTTTTTTGAGAGAATGCATTTATTGGGGAGAAGATAGTCTCATTTACCATGCTTAAGAATTAAAAATGTTTGCTACTAATATGCCCAGGTTCTTTGAGTTATTAAGCACAGAATAATGAACCTTTTGTAGAAAATAACTAGAATATGATCTATGCCTGCAGAGGAAGCAAAGAAGCAAAACACATTAAAAAATAAATTAATATAATGCAAAACAACCTTAGTTCCACTGCATAATAATTTATAATTGCATTGATCTTATTAAGCTGCTCTTCCAGAAGATGTTACACACTCTTTGCTGGAGTGTAGCATGGTGATCATTATTCTTCAAAATTAGCAATCTTTCATATTCAGAAGTTGTTGTGTACAAGACATACATTCTGTCTGCAAGTGACAGATTTTCTAGACTGGAACTCATAGCAAATAGTTCCATCATCTTCTGGCAGCCCAAAAGTTACCAATTCTTAAACTATTTAACTTGAATACATAGATGACTGCTTCAAAATAATCCTTAGGATCCTGTTCAGATCTCAGTCTCTGACATGCAAACACAGCTGTCATCTTTGCTTCTAGTCTTTATAATAATACTACCAGAATGCAAGCGAGAGAGATGACTGAATATTGATGCATGGCTTGGTTTGGTTTGGTTAAATAACTTGTTTTGAAAGGAAGTGTTAAAGATGAAGCAGCAGTTAAGTGAGTCGTCTTTTCATTCTCAGTTTGTGGCCAAAAGGGTCAAATTCAGCATCACTAACAAAAAAATTCTCCCTGTTGTGGTGTCCTGCAGAAGAGGTCTTAGGAACATCTTTCAAGCACTCAAAGAACTCCCACTGCTCCTCTGACTGTGTCTCTTGTTGCTGATCCAAGACCTGTTGCCCATCCTGTGGGCAGTCACTGTGTCTGCTCTTGTCTCAGAAAAATTCCAGGATGAGCACAGTGTCCTGTGTCCTCACTAGGGAATATACAAACTGTGAGCAAAGGAAACATGACTGCCAGTGCAGAAGGTCACTTAATAGGGGACCTAGCTTTCTGCCAATAATGCATACATCTGAAAGAAGATCCTGGCACTGAACTACTTTCTTGGCCACTCAGAGACAGAGTACAAAGGACAGTAAACAGCTGTGAAGCCTGATCAAAAGGGAAATGTGTATGGGTGGTGAGGGAGGGGGGCACGTCACCACATTATTCACAGGAGAGAAGTAGGCATCTCTGTGTTGTAGCCCACAGAATGGTCATGAGGGTACTCACTGTGGGATAGCAATGGGAGGCAATCTTCTTCTTGTGCCTGTATACCACATTTGACCATTTTGTTACATATGCTTATGCTCATTTACTGTTCTTTGCAAGATCTTTCATTGTACATGTCTTCAAGCAGCGGGCATTGCAGTAGATGTTGCATAGTCTGAGGCTCTGTGCCAGTCACAGTGGTTGAACTAATGGTATCACCCCACTTCTTCATTAGTTCCTTGGAATGTCCAAGCTCTGGTACGTAGCTTGTTGAGACATCACCACCTTTGCCATGGTTCGTTAGCCCTGACGGTAAGGACCTGGCTGCTGGAATGTACATCTTTTCACTGTCAGGTATTTTCTTCAGTCTCTTATTCCACACCTGTAGTCGTGTCTCCTTGGGTGTGTCATTGAGAGGTTGGTTACTGGTGTGACTAAAGCTCCTCTGTGACTTTAGTTGGTTGTGTCTGTGGGATTGTCGTTCAGTGGGTGTCTCACATCTTCAGTTTGTCTCAATCATTCTCTTCTGCTGGTCACTGCTCTTCTGGTGTCAGGTGGAGTGATGCCAGCCATCAGGTACACACTGTTTAGGCTGGTAGGCTTCAGACATCTTGTGATGCATTGGCAGCTCTCATTCAGAATGGGGTCAAGGCGCTTAGCATGTACAGATCCCTCTCATACAGGGCATGCATACTTGGCAGAGGAGAAGCTGAGAGTGGTTCAGATGGTTGCGGGGCTAGCTTCCTATTTCGAGTTCATGAGCTTATATAGAATATTGTTATGAGTGTTCACATTTACTTTTGTCTTCATGATGTGTTCTTTGTATGAGCGGGTTTGATTGAGGGTGACTCCAAGGTAAACCGAATTTGGACACTGGGGTAGTGGGTTCCCGGGCCATGCAATGTTGAGCTGGTATTTGGCCTCATGGTTTTTCAGATGGAAGGCACATACTTGTGTTTTTTCTGGGTTGACACATAATTGGTTTTCAATATAGTATAAGATTAGGCCAATTAGTGCCTCACTTAGGGATTTGTTGACATGGTTAAAGACAGTGTTTTGGGCTGTTATGCACAGATAATCTGAATAGATGAAATGTTTTGTTTCCAAATTAATTAGTTGGTCATTCATATAGATGGGAGGCAATGGACACTTACGTTGCAATCGCAGGCCCTTTTAAGGCCAACTTGGGTGATCATGTTCAGATGAATTAGAACATTTATGCACTAGACCAGTGGTTTTCAACCCATGGGCCACATGCAGCCCAATCAGCACACAGCTGCAGCCCATGTGACATCCTGTTAAAAAAACAAAAGTTAAGACATTTGACAGTGTAGAAATCAGAGGTATTACAGAATATTGATTTGTACTGCATTACTGTCAGATAACAGATACAAAACATTTTTTAAATGGATACACAGGAAGTAAGTTGTGTGGCTGCAAACCACATAACACATTGAGAGCTGCAAGTGTGGTTCACTATGGCAAATAGGTTGAGAACCATTGCACTAGACTGGCACATGAAAGTAGTAGTGAAACTTTCAATGAATTGCCTTTTTTTAGAAGTGAAGACATCCCTCCTCCATGGGGTAAGGGAGGTTCTCTGTTGACAACTTTCATCTAGAGAAAGGCAAAGATACAGAGCTGGGTGGAACTTTCTTGAAGAATTTTAAACTCACTACAAACACAGTGTTCCTATGGGGCACGAAAATATTCACATATTTGGGCCAAGTTCAGTAAATACAGTCTCCCACAAATGGAGAAAAATTGAAAAGATCAGAAATATTTTTTGTATATATTTTTACACTGAAATGTTTCATTTTAGAAATTATTTCAACCAGATCAGCACATTTAATCTGAGAAACTTCAGCGGGGAAAGGGTTCCTTACTCCCTCTCTTAGTGAAAAGGTTAAGTGCTACCGTATAGAATATTATTTGCATAGGTCCCCTACCTAGAATTCCTCTAGTGCCACTTACAGAGTCACTGTAATTTGTCTGGGGGCTAACACTGGCTAGCAAATAGGGTAGAAAGCCCTTATTTGGTGATCAGGCACCAGTTTTTAAGTAACCAGGCTTTTGCTCAACTTTTTAAGTGTTTTTAGTTCCTCACCCTGGCTGTTTAGTGTAAGAGTATGTAGACTAAGAATTCTGTGGTAAAGGGAGAACTGAGTGAGCTCCGGTGAGCCCTTGCCTAGCATGCATTTTAATAAAGCTCAGCTGCTGCACTGAGATGATGGTATCTTCAGGTGGAAAGAGACTAGCAGCTCCCTTTGAAAAAAATCCCACAAAAAGGCCCTTGAGCTACTACTGCTTACTAGTCCAAACAACGAGTAGAGTTTGGTGGATGACTGAAGTGGTGTTGCCAATGGCCTGACCCCTATGGGCCATTTGCACCAGTAGACAGGAAGGGAGTTAAATAGCATATTGTGAAGTGGCTGAAATGTATTTTGGCAACTTTATTTTTTGTGTACAAACTTGAGTACTCCAGTGTGAGGAGGTACTGCCTGTTAAATGTACCAGAGAGGGTGTGTTTACCATTCCTAGGGGTCCAAGGGTGCTTCTACATGAGAAGTTCACTGTGGAGTTGCTTAATTAGCTCTGCAGTAAAGTCCCAGCATATACATGGCCACAGGAAACTAATTAACTCTGCTGTAGATTAGTACTCATATACACAAGTACTATCTTGTGGCAGCATTATTTCAGGTGCTGCAATGCATGTGTAGATGCTTATAGGACTGGCTGTGGTGTGAGGGTGCTTCAGTGTGGGGGGCTGCCTGCTGGCTAGCCCCACTCTGGAGTACCCTTGTACCTCAGCCAACCCCTTTGCAGCATGTTGAGCCAGGTCAGAGCAGCCCTGGGCTGGCAGGCTGACCCCCTCCAGGACCTCCTGCCAACTGGGACTACTCCGATCTGGCTCAATGTGCTGTGGCCCTGGGTGACTGTGCCAGAATTTATCCATTCACATTTATAGCATGTGTAGATGTGCTCTGGGTGGGGTAAAACCTGGTTTAGTCATTTGTCAGAAGGGAATACAGCTATGTTGAACTTCCTGCTTTTATCTTGGTATAACCACTTGCTGGGAAGGTTACACTTGTACTTTAGAAATAGTCAGTAGAATCCTGGCTGCTTAGTAGATGATAAATCCCAGAATTAGAAAGGATTTTTAACGTGTTCTTATTACCCCTTCCACTTATATATAGGCACCATTTGGGCATAGGTGGAGGGAGAAAACATTATTTGTGGGGGCTAGGTGTGTGCATGCATGCGTATGTGCGCCCTCTTCCCCCATCCCCACCCAGCAGGGAAATCTGTGGGGGAAAGGCCGTGGGGGAGCAGATTAAGGCTCCCTGGTGAGGGAGGGTGTGGGACAGAGGAAGGGGTAGGGGCTGGGGTGAATAGGGAGAGGGGGGGCTGAGCCAGGTGGTGGGACAATTGGAGTCCAGGAGTCTCCCACTGCTGTGCGCACCCTGGGGGAGGACCAAGGGGCACATGCCCCCCTCCGATCTGTGCGCAGGGCAGAGGCAGCTGCAGCTGCACACAAGGCTTTGTGCACCACTGCCAGTGCAGCTGCCTTGAGAGCTGTGCAGCGCCATGTGCATCCTGCCACAGGGTTGGTAGGGGGTGCAGTGCAGCCCAGTGGCTGTAGGGCACACATAGCATCATGTGGCAGAGGTGAGCAAAACCCACCTCCTCCTTGTGTACAGATCAGGGGTTGGGGGGCACATGTCCCCCAGGCCTTTGCCAGGGTGCGTGTAGCAGCAGGAGTCCCCCCGCAACCCTGGACGAGCCACCTGGGCTCTGATTATCCCCCTGCCTCACTCCCCGCCTCAATGTGGGTGCCTTGATCTGCCCCTCCCCAAGACCCTCCCCCTTCAGAGAACAGACAGACTGGTACTTACCTGTCATGCTGGGCAGCCAGTCATCCACATGCCAAGCTGTGATCCTGGCTGCATGCTTGCCCCTCCCCATTCTGGCTGCTTCCACCCAGAGCCCACAGCTGGGCTACCTTGTGGCCCTGCCCACTGCCCCACATTTGTGGGGGCTGAACCCCATTAGCCCTGGCCTTCTGCTGCCTATTCATTTGTGTCTAGTCTAAGCCTTGAGTATCTTGCCTCCTTTTTCTAACTTGAAGACTTTTTTTGGCTTTAAGTGATCCATTTAGTAGAAGAGTTGTTTCATACAACTTATGCTTTGGTTTGTATGTTCCCTTCCTCTTTTCCTTTATTCTTGTCAGACTTACTTTATTTAGTGAAAGCAATTTATTTCTCTTCCTGTTATAGTAGCTTAGCTTAGCAAATGAAAATCAAGCTGTCATCTTCAGTGTCTCTTTCAGACATCAGTATAGACAGTCATCAACAAAATATTTAAATTCTGCAGTGATGATTATAGATGAAGATGCATACATCAAAGGATGGTTTAAACTTCATGAGTTAAATTGACATGCTTGCAGTAATTGAATACTGAGCTGCATCAGGGGTGGAAAGTAGTTAAATTGATTCAATGGACTTTCACCCTGGACATGTTTATAGGGCCAGAGGTAATATTAGGATTTTGTTCCCTAGTTTTTATTTGTTTTGGCTGTTTTTGTCAATTGATTCCCACAGAAGTCCCACTGCAAGTAATCAGGGAATAAGAAAGTAGGTAAAACGTAATAGCAATCTTTCTACCTAGGCTCACAGACCCTGCATACTCTAGGGAAATTTTCAGTGGTAGTTAACTTTGGTCCAGCTGAATCGGTGCTACTAACAATGGGAACTTTGCTGCATGTACAAATTTGGCTTCTGATATTCTTTTAAAAACGTCATCATCTAAACCTTCTGGGAGAATATCTAATTGTGTACATTACTGGAAACTATGCTGCCAAAATCGCATCTACCGTTAGCTTCCCTGTGTGGCCAACACTTCAGCTGAAATGAGGTTAGCAAACAATGGGATGTTTTTCTACAATTCCCATAAATGTAGGGCCATATTCTTGTTCCCCATGTGAATCCTCTTTTTTTTTCCCAGTCTTTTTTTGGAACCTTTAATCTAAGGCTGGATATCTTTCTAAAATATATGTTTTAGTTCACCCAGAAGTTATGGACTTGATGCAGGAATTACTTGATGAAATAAGGGCCTGTGTTGTGCAGGAGGTCAAACTAGATGATCATAAATAGCTTTAAAATTTTGTGATTCTTATATGATCTTAAAAGTCTTCGTATATGTTCACTGTTCCAACAGCATTTTTCAAACTTCTTTTAGAATGAGTTAGAAGCACATAATTATATAGCAGTAAAAAAAATCATAAATAAATAAGCCAAAGCATAGTCAACAAAAGCAAAACCCTTTAACGAGTGTGGAACCAACATTTCCAGTACAGCAACCCAATGTATAGAAAGCAGCCTTCCATAGCCCTCATAAACTTTCATTTCTGTGGAGGGAAGTACTTTCCTACTGTAGTAAAACAGAGTTCTTTAGCACAGATGTTTATGTAATTGTGATACAGTACAGTGGATATAGCCAGTGTTCAGTGACCTTGTATAATGTCACACTAATTTGTCAGTCTGCTGAGAGGTAGTAGGAAACAAAACCTACCTGAGTAAAATTTGCTATTTTTTCCATATAATCAGGGTTTATTTTTTACTCTGTACTTGCACTTTATCTCACAACACCAATATTCATGGTACTGCACAAAGAGTTTTGGAGGCAGAAATTACATAGTTCTTTCTTCTTTCTCTGGTCCTGTCAGAAATAAGGAAACCACAACTGGTGCAGATCTCAAGGCTCATACAAGGCACTGATGAAAAACTGGCATTTTTTTGGTGTCACTTGACTTGATAATTTAACAGTATAAACCCTGACCATTGTTACACAGAGTTTACAGTTCCACAATGTGTCCATATTGACACTTGTATTGGACTTCATTGGTCCAGATTTAAGCAGTGATAGACCCTAGCCAGATATATTTCAAAACCATCGCTGTATCAATTCAGGAAAACTCATAATGATCTGTTATCACTGATGCTTAAATATGTGCTAAGCATCTTTATTTATTTGTTAGCATTATATGCCATCTTTCCCAAAAAAGCTCAGGATGGCTTACAACAAGAAACAAAAAGAAAAAAAATACAGAAATAGAATAAAATATTAAAATAAGAAAGCACAATAAAACAAAACAATGCTTCCCTTAAGCCCTGCCCCCCAACATTCAAAAGCAATCCATCCTACTCCCTGACAAAGGGGACTATCCCCTTTGGCCCAACCCAAACTTCCCAATCATGCTTAATTACAATTCTGAATGGACAGACAAGGTTCTTTGGGTAAATCTGATATCTTTCATTTAGTTGGTGTGGCAGGGTAATGTTGGTGCCTGCCACTTTAACGGATGAGCCAAGCAGCCAGTAGGTGCTTGACTCTGGTGGCTATTTTAGATTTCTGGCTGCCTATATAAACAAAGCAGTTTGCTGCTGGCACTCCAGGCAGAAATATTGCCTGGCTGCAAGGCTGAATGCAACATCCTGGAGGTAAGGGCAGGAACTGTAGGGGATGGTTTGGAGGCTCCTGGTCCTGGGCATGACCTAAAACGGCACCCTGCCAGGAGTGGGTGGCCTGGTGGGGCTCCCAATGGCGTGGGAGTCCCTAGGAAATACCAGGCCAGTTACCACACCGGTGAAGGCGTGTCGGGGCACCTTAATAACCCCAGCTCCCACAACCAGGTGGGTTACCCTGTAGAAGGGCCAAGAAGGTGGACCCAAGTTAAAGAGGAGGCTAGAGGCTCATAAACCTGACTTGAAAACCCTTGACTGGTCAGTGCTGGGGCCAGGACCTGAAGAGCCAAAAGGGCCAGGGGGCCACCATGAGGGATGCCCAGAGCTAAGGTCCTGGAGTGTCTGACTGGCCTTGGAGGTGAGGCCAGGGCCTGTATGGCCAAAGGTCCAGGGGGGACCACACCCAAGTGGGGGAACAGTTCAGGGAGCTAGGCAGCCCAGAATGAGGGCGGAGTATGCCGCCTGGTTAGAGGGAATCTAGATGGGGGTCTGGATTGAAGGATTCTGGGGCCCAGTGTGGGGCCGGTGATGATAAGAACTGTGGATGCCTTCTGCGAGGATTGGGCTGTGGTGTAGGGGAAGAACAGAGCTGCAGATAGTTCCCCTTGGCATTGGAGCAAGAAATGGGCAGCCTCCTGCCTAATTCCTATCCTAATTATACATCATCAAGGCGTGGCAGGAAAGGAGGCAGGTGGTTAGCTAAGAAACAAGTGGGCGGGCCAATAGCAGATCAGCCCTGAGAACACCTCCCTGTTATAGTTGGTCTAATAAAAGATATCAGGTTTACCCAAAGAACCTTGTTTGCCTATGTCCTTAAACCAAGATGGCTACAACCTATACCCTTGTATTCTGAATAGAGATTCTTTACAGAATTGTAGCCTTTAAAAGGTATATGTATGGAATTTGGAAGCTACAATTTCCTTGTACCAAAGCTAAGGTAATTTGGTCAGGGAAGCATACAGCAAAGTGATATGCTTGTGAAGGATGGTAGTTTGTGCATGGCCATACACCTCATGATGCTATGCTCAGAACTTATCCCAGGCTCTGAGGTTTCTTTTACTGAAAAGGTACTTTCCCCAAAATAGGATGTACAATCCTATTTAGGGAAAAGTGCTTTCCTCATGATGGAATATAATGTATTTGATTAGATTAATCAGATTGGATTAGAACAACTGGGACTGACCAAGGAGCTAGAATCTACAAAGATGTTAGCTGAAAACTTTAAAGTTGGATTCAGTGAAGGTTTTCTGTTTTTTGAGTGGGTTGTATAAAATTCCTATGGTCTTTACACAGTCATGAGTTATTTTTCACTGTTGGTAATTTCAGCTGGTAATTAGTGTCAGGGAAATAAAATGCCCAGTCTTTCTACAGGTTTGTAGGCACAGTGGTATCTTCTGCTATGCCCCTGGGCCACCTTTTTATATATATATAGAGCTAAGTTTAGCACAGAGACAGAAAATAGATGCCATACCAGTGTGCTCAGCACAGCATCAATTTTTTAAAGTATCTGTATCATTGCTGAAACATTTTAAAGTCCAAATTGCAGAAATATATAAACGCATACAGAATTGCTGCTTCCAAATGCCAATAAGATTTTTTTGGTTTATAACACAACTTTTGACAGGCTACCTCCTGTCCTTCCTGCAGTAAAATAATGGCTTTTGTAATTTTTTGATTTATAACTGGCTCATTGGAAGTATCTGTTTCAAAACAGAGGGAAAACAAGACAAAAGGAGATTGTTGCTTTCCCCATAAAATCAATTTGATTTCTGTCATTACAAAGCAATACCTTTTGCTGAAGATGCCTTTCAAAACCAGCCAGCAGTGTGACAGATAAGTTTCAGCTGGCCTGATTATTCATGCAGATATCAGCAGGTTATTCCAAGAGGGCTTTATTTCATATTGTTACAGCCTTCCTCTAAAAGAAACAGTAATCTTTTTGATGAGCATGGGGAACAATTTCTTCAATATGAATCCAATTTATTTAGCTTCTGTGATTGGTGCTTGCAGTGAGATCTCTAAGCACAATATTAATTATTCATTAAGGTGCTTGAATGGAAAGTATTTGCATATCCATACTGTCAGAATTGATGAGGCTTTGCATGCGCACCATAGGAATAGCTTTCAACCCAGCGCTAAAACTAGAGATGATCCTAATAAAAATTTTTAAAAAATCTAAAAAGCCAACAATAATTTGAACTTTCTCATAACCACAGAACATTTATTTTTATGGCACCCACATGTCCTATTGAGAGACCATGAAAATATTCTTTCTACAGCTGGTCATATGAGTACAGATAAAAAAAAAGTCTCAAGAACATTTGTATAATAAAAGGTCATAATGGGGATAATAGATAGTAAAAAGGGGCTCTGTGTGAGTGAGAAGAAAAAGAAAGTGTTAGTATTTAATGTACTTGCATTTGATTGGAAACACTGATTGTTTTATGTTCTGTAATACAATTGGATGGGTATGAGGATCAGCCAGCACTGTCATATAACATGGATTATTGAAGGACTGGGCTCTTTCTCTTTGGAATTCCATACTCAGGTGCAGTTTTCATCGATATCACATTTTCTTACAGGTTTACACAGAAAACTGAGCCCAGGCTATACTGTAGTTCTTATTGAATCAGGGGATAAGATCATAGTATAGTGGGGCTTTGAAACAGGCTCAAAAGTCATTCTTTTTTCAGACCCTGAGTTGTTTGAATGCAAGAGACAAACTCCACAACTTCCCAAGTTACAGTATGAGTCAGGGAGTCATTGCTTGAGCCTCTTTTATTCTTTCCTTCATTATTCTTTGGGCATTTTTTTTTTTATTATTCTACTAAGGTAGCAGTAGCCAGCTAGCGGGCACACTATAATCAACACAACTAAAACCCATGGGAGAGATTTTGCTTCAGGTGCTTTACACCTCAGATTTTGTCCTCCCTGTTGTCTGTCCTATAGTGCCAAACTGGAATGTGATAGCCCATCTCACAGTACTTACACTCCTGATGAGAGGGGTGAGCTTTCACTAACAAGGGAAGAAGCAGAGAACTAACAGTGGGGAGTCTATATATGATCACTTCTTCCTGTAAGTGCTGGCTGACATAGACAAATGAGAATCTGCCTCTTGTTCAGAGCTAATTGTGTTATTCTTTTATCTAAAGTGATAGGGGATTGTAATTTTGCTGCTTAAGGCCTAGAGTTCTATTCTTACTTCTGACCCTAAGTGGACTGTGATACATGTAGCTACCCAGGCTTTAAGAACAAATCATATTACATCCATGAGTTCAGAAATTGTTTCTTATCAAAGGTAGTGTAGTAATGCAGACAGCCCTACCTGTGCTTAGTATGACTATTTCCACAGAAAGAGGTATGCTATGTAGACAGTGGCCTAAATGATGACAATGGTAGAAATGGAGGTGCTGAGCACCTGGGAGCCTCGAAAGCTCTGTCATCCCCATAGGTCACAGTAATGTCACTGGCAATTTTCAACAGTAGCAGGAAGCCCTCTTGTTTTGGTGCTACCTTGTATTGCCAGTTCTTGTGACTTTATTAGAAGTGCTGGGATATTGTGCTTTTATTTAAACCCTTGCAATCACATGCGTGCAACAGAATATCAACTTCCTTTTTTTGCTATAGCTGAAAACATGCATCTGCCATGCCCGGCTTAGGTTTAGTCTCTTTGCACTAAGCTACCTAAACCTAGACTGGGAGCAGCACATGCAGCTGTTTGCTGCTGCCAGAAGTGGTGCAGGCAGCCCAAGGTAAGTAACTAATGGTGCGGGAAGGGTCTAGAGGGTCTGCAGAGAGGCTAGTGCTTGCTAGTTTGGGTTAACTCCTTCCTAGATCTTCCTAACCCTTTCTCAATCTAAGTTGGGCACCTCCTGAGGTGCACTAATTTATATTGGGTGCACCCTTTTTTGGTCAATTTAAATCCTCTGAACACCTGCACAAGTGGGCATTTAGATCCACCCTTGATTAGGTCGATCTAAATGTAACACTTGTATGTACCTTAGTAATCGTCTAGCTCTCAGGAGTGCAGAGAGAAGCTATAAAACACAAAGCATAAAGTTTCAGAGCTAGGAGATAAGGGAAAGGAACTTCAAGTGTGTATTTTAAATCTTACCTTTTTTAAAACTAATCTCATTATAAAGTAATGCATGATTGTCCTGGATGGAAGGACTGCAAACTGTACTTAGAAAAAGGTACCATGTTCACTTTTATGTGAACTTTATATACTTCCAGGAAGGGTCAGCTTTTTATGAAAGGCCCAGAATGTGAATGTAATTTTTTTTTTAACTATGAGACGCAAAAAATATTTGAAACATTTGCACAATAACTTCTGTACTTATTCACTATTAATTTATTTGCTCTGATATTTTTAATCTTACTTCAGCTCCTCCTTGAGGAAAATAGTGAATTTCTAATATTAAATTGAAAGCTCAAGTACAGTTTTACAACCATATCAGGATGGTTTCAGTGCAAGTCTACTGAGTCTGTTAAGATGTGTGATTATACTAGAAAACCAATTTCATCTCAGGTCTATGGAGAACCCATTACAATGCAAAACTGAAATGTTGTCAGACAAGTTATACTATCATTACAAAAATAAATTAAATGAAACACAAAATAATATGCTTAGATAGTGTTATAGTTCAGAAGTAAATCCACAAATGAAAGTCGTTCCTAGTTGAGTGCCACAGGGCTCTTAACTCAGCTTTGTCATGTCCAAGGCACTGCTGAGCAAATATATGTGATCACTCAAGGTCTGGAAATTTCTTAATAAGCATAGACACAAAAGAGCAGAGGTCAGGTGCTGTGGCATGACAACCTTAATTTCCAATGCTCTTGCTTTCATATATTAGGCTGAGGTTTCAAAACCCACCCAGGGGGTTTTGATCTTTAATTTGCGTTAAAATTAATGGAAATTTGGTGTCTGGATCCTTTGGGAGACTTGAAAAATATCAGCCTTAAATTATAATCTTATCTAAGTCCCATTTACATGGTTTTTGCCTTTGACAATTCTGTATGTAATGTCACTATTATTAGAATGTCCATTAAAGTGAGTCTGACAATATTGAGATTACACTTCAAAACAAAGAGGAAAAACATTAAAGAAATACATTAAGGGGAAAAAAGGAGAGAGAAACTACTGAGGAAAAGCAAAGATGGGGGAAAGGTATCTATAAAAAGGCCTGTACTAAAATCAGAAGGCACCTAAAATGGAGTTAGAAAATTCAGCATTACAGTGTTAGAGAATATGAATTTCATCAGTATTCATAAAGTATACTGATATTCTATCAGTTATTGCTGTTGTAAGCATCAGCCCATTCAGATGTAGAGCAAGGCTCTTTTAAATAGAAAAATAAATGAGGAGTTAGTCCTGATATAGAAAATGTTTCAGACTATTTCCTTGCATTTAAAAATCAGCAGCTTCTGCATGATTGCTGATTCCCAAGTTCTCTAAGAAATAACCACAGACAAAGTAAGTAACCACAAATCAAATCAAAATAAATATTGCAAAGGAGTTTTGATTGTCACTTGTGATTTTATTTAGATGCAATACTAGATATACTTCAGAACTGTGCTGCTGCAGGGAGTTTTTCTTTGGATTCTTCAAGAGAGGTGATGACAATTATGCCTAACACGGCAGAGTACGTGAAGGCGTTATAGATTACTGCTATGGCTGCACTTAAAGGTAATGGCAAATGAGGAATGCAGCATTCCTCTGCTGCACTATGAAATGGTTAGTAGGGTCTCTGTAGTTAATAGGGTCTCTAATGATGAGCAGGTTCTCATTTCGTGCGTTCATCCTTTTGTTCAGTTGGCAAATCGAGACAGATGCCAAGTCATTGCCTGTGAATGCCACCTTGCCTATGAATACCTCTGGGAGTCTGGGCATTCTTACTCTCCTAGGACAAAAGAAGCTAAGGGTAAAATATTTACAACACCCAAACTATTTAATAGCTTTAAGTCCATTCATTTTTTTCAAAGAGACTTAGGCACTTAAGAGCCTGGCTCACTATTGAAAATACAACCTGGGCACTTATCCCACAGGGGAGGCTTGAAAGTTTTACACAAAGGCTGCTTGTACATGCGATGAGGGGTTAGTCCCCTAAATTGAAATGGTGGATTTTTAATAGTGATGATTAAAAACCCACCTTTTCAATTTAGGGGCTTCCGTCATTGTTACACTGAAGGGCCTGATCCTTTTGTTTTTTTTGTGGAGCCTTCCCACATCTTTTGCAGCCGGGGGTTGAGCAGCGCCTGAGCTGCAGGGAGGCCTGGTCCTTCCCTCTGTGGTGGCGGCACCCCCCTGGGGCTGCCTGGGCAGGGTCCTTGTAGTGTGGGTGCTGCCTCAGATCACAGGCAGCACCTGCTGGGTCCAACTCTTCCCTGAGCCCATGTGGGGAGCAGCACCTGGTGGGCTTCCAGCCTGTGGATTTGGGGAAGAGCTGGATCTAGTGGGTGCTGCCTCTGAGCTGCGGCAGCACCCTGCCCAGGTGGCCCTGGGGGCACTGCTGCCATGGAGGGAAGGATTGGGCCCCCCCCTGCAGCTCAGGGGCTGCACAGCCCAGCAGCAGTTTGCGCAGGCATGATCCACTGAGAGAGAAAAAAAGCAGGGGCCTGATCCTTCCCCCCACCCCCCATGGAGCCTGCCCACCTCTTTCGCAGCCAGGGGGTGAACTGCAAGGGGCCCCAGATCTTCCTTCCATGGCGGCGGGTCCCCTCGGGGCCACCTGCAGTGTGGCTAGTGGGTGGGTACTGCCCCAGCTTACCAGCAGCACCCAGCCTGATCCAGCTGTTCCCTGAGCCCAAGCTGAGGCAGCACCCGCCTGCTAGGAACCCTCCCAAGCAGCTCCAGTGGACGCCGCTGGCATGGAAAGAAGGAAGGAGTAGGGCCCTCTGTAGCTCAGGGACCACATAGCCCACTGGCAGTTTGCCGCCCCCCCTAGACCACAGGAGACATGGGCAGACTCCGCCAAAAAAAAAAAAGGATCAGGCCCCCACTGCTTCTGTCTTCACCCCGCCTCTCCCCTGGCAGGGGGGTGAGCTGTCAAAGGCTGCCATTTTACAAATAGCTACTTTGCAAACTAAACTACATGCGAATGTGGTTTAGTTTGCAACATAGCAAACTCATTTAAATTGTAAAAACCTCTGCATGTGTATAGCGGGATGCAACTAAATCGCAAAAAATGTTCAATTTTGATCACATGTACAACTGCCCAAAGTGAATATTTATTTCTGTGACATCATCTTTGTCTGTCTATCCTTTATATATTATCCAATTGCCTTGAAAGTCTCCCAAATATTTTAAAATAGAATAGCAATAATAATCCTTCTCTTTCTTCCTGCCCAGCCTTTCAGACAAATAGCTTGATTAGCAGTCTTTTGATGTGTAGGAGTGAATGTTGGTAAAGAACATGAGAGAGAGCTGCACTGAAGCGCACTGAGTTTTGCCTTTAATTCTCAACATCCTGAGATCCATAATCACTCAGATCTCTGGCAGGAGTGAGGTCCACGGTCAAGGTCCATTAGTCTATAGAAGCGCTGCCTCCTTTGTTTGTGAGATTCTTCTTCCTTTCAGTCATTGTCATGGCTTTTAGCAGTCATGGGAGGTCATAGTCACAAAGCAAAGGTTCTCCTTTAGATGCATAGCCAATCTCTGGATGGTTTTCAGTCAGAGTCATGTTCTGGACTCTGTAATGGAGAAGCTGAGCCCAGCCAAGCTCCCTCCTGCCTGATTTCTTTTTTTTTTTTGTGCCTCCCTTTCACGGTAGTGGAGGATTTTTACAGGGATAAATGAAAGGAATACAGAACCCTGCACATTATGAACTTATTTTTCCTTGCAGCTTGGAAAGGTTTTGGCAGTGGCAGATTGGTGGGGGGCAGGGGAGGAGGAGGGAGAGTGCATATGTGAATGGGGAGTGGCTACTTCAATAGCTAGATCAAAGTAATCTTACCTAGAGCACTCTACATCCATCTTCTCTTCTTATGGGGAAGATTTCCACCTTGCCCAGGAGCTTAGTTTATCTCACCAGGGCTTACTTGATTGTGGTGACTGAAGTTTGATTGTCCCTATATGCATCATATACAATTAAAATGTGTTATAACATATACCTCTGCTTCCTGCATTCAGTAGTTCTCACCTGCCCACGTTCTGCTGCTGATGTTCATACTTCTCATTGAAGCC
>NW_017728996.1:27111438-27130330 GCF_001723915.1 Gavialis gangeticus | reverse complement strand
AAACTGTATTTCATAATGCTATGTAACATAATTTGCTAAATGTCCTCCTAGTCACTTTTTTTTTGACTATTCCTCCTAAATGTGCTTCTCAAAGTTTTCATCTTGATGTAAAATTGAGTTAAAGGTGTTGGCTAACTTTTTCTAAATACCCTTCTTTCTAAATTTTAATTGTCAGTGAGGCACATGTTAAAAGCTATACTCGAGTTCTAGCGTGCATCAGAAGGAAGTTGCCAGCATCTGGTACACCTGGTCGTGCTCAAGACCAACCATGAGGGGCTGATTCCACCTATGGAAAGACTGTTATAAACTAAAGCTTTATGGGACTTCAGAAGTGCCTGTTTTGAGAATATGCATTAGGGGATTACCTAGTTGTAAAATACATCTTTGCAGTGGTTTGAGGCAAGTACCTATATGGGAAGGCTGTCTACCCATATTTTAAATTTGATGAAAACCTGCCCTAGGCTAAAGCCCAGCACTTATGTATAAAGACCAGAAGACAGCAGCAGGGAAGACGCTTATTTCTATCATAGTCATAGGCAGCAATTTTGATGTTCCCTGTTGACTGTATAAGAGAAACATTTTATAAGCCTGGCATCATTTAAATGGAAAAGGAATCATTAAGCCTTTGTTTATTGTTCATTCACTTTAATGGGGTGTACCTGAAGGGTATTAGAAGAACTGAAACCATGAATATTACACTTATCGGGATATTTTACTGGAAATAATTTCAGATTGTGTTGAAAGTGTATTTATTTGCTTTTAGTATGTTTCTCCTTTTTAAGGTTAAATGGATCTAATTTTAACTGATGATTGCTTGATTAAAATACTGGAGCTCTCTATTTGATAGTTAATGATAGCCCTAGATTTTTACAAAGCCTTTCATTTTTCTACTTTTAAACAAAATAAGCCCAGAATGAAGAGTTTGTCATAGCACTGTTGTAATTAATGAGCATTTCGCCATTGGTTTTCATGAAGCAGAGTCTGCCTTAAGCATTTACACAGGCAAAATTCCCAGTGAAATCAATTGACAGTAAAGTGCTTTTGAGCACAGGGACCACTAAAGCATATATGTTCACACAAAGCCATGCTTGCAAGTGGCTCTCCATGACCCGAGTGCATGCAATGCTTAGGTCAGGATTTGATTGCACATTTGGCTCAATCCAGCCCTTTATTCTATGGCACATTCCCTTTCTTCTGTAGCACAAAGCACCTGCGGTCCACCTCCTGTCCAGTTCAGAACATGAGACGGGGCCACAGTCAGTATATCCACTGCTTTAGAGGAGATACCATTTAAAGGTATATCATCTTAGCACAGTGCAGTGCCATGTAGAGATACCTAAGTTAGCTCAGCTATTTGGGTGGTGTTCCAGCTGGGCTAAAAGTAGTTATACCACTGTTGGTACTGAAGTTAGTTTTTTCCTAGCTTGGTTATTTCTGCATGGCACTGCATCATGCTCTGAAGACCTACCCAAAGGCTACACAAAAGCAGAACCTCGGATCTGAATCTTTCTAAATTCTGGGAATTCAGGATTCAGGCCTGCCCTTATTTTCTACTACGGTTTCAATGTATGAAGGATCTGGAGGGCCTGTATGAACCAGCTGATCTTGCAAGAGTTCCACTGTTTTCATTTCTGTCCAGCCTGACTATAAAACCCAGTTTGGTGTCTGCTTCAAACAAATTCTAGACAAAACCTAATCCTGCTCTGGATTCAGTACCATGTTATTTACTAATCTTACACTTTAAATAATTGTTGCCCATTTTTTAAAGCTCTAATGTACTTGGATATGAGAGAGAATCATATAAACCCTGTCTAGAGTGAGGAAGGTTCCCCTTTAAAATAATGAAATTTGCATTTTCAAGTCATTTGGAAGAAAATGTATGACTGGGAAATCAGTACTTTTGTGAATTGCATTACGGATCTAGTAACAGGAATAGTAATTAACAAATATTTGTAGCCAAAAAAGGAATTGTTTATAATTTGTAAGTGTCTGGATGTTTCTTCAGAGGAATATTCAGCAGACGTTGGAAGGGAATGAAAGGTATTACATCTACTACAATAAGTATTCCCTTACAACAGGCTGATACTTTCAAACGATCTCATTTTTCTTTGGCATTGTCAGAAGCTGTGGAAAATCATCCATAACTTATCAGAATGTTCAAAGGGTTGGGTAGGGATATTTTAAATGAATTTCTTCATTAGAAGAAATTGATTAAGATTCCACACTGGAAAGTTCTTTTACCCCTAATGACCCTTTATAATGGCACTAGTCTGATGGTCCCTATCACTGCCTGACTCCCATCATGGCATTGTTTCACAAGCCAGCGCTTGCTCTGGAATTTTTAGATAGCATTTCCCATGGCCAATTGACTTTATGCCATGATGCAGTGTCAAGTTAAATAGGGTAATTATTTTCTGCATTTATCGTTATTGCTTTAGAGCAAGTACTTATCAGTGTTTGAACAGCTCACAGGGAACTTAAAGACACAAACCCAACCAAGAGGCAAAAAGAGCTGGGGCATAACAAAAAAAGAGAGCGAGAGGGAGAGAGAGAGAAAGAGAAAGACACCCAGACCTTTGTAAAGGGCTCTTTTGCCCGTAGTACTGACTCACACTCCTGAATCAACGTAATTAAAAAGTTAGCAGTTAATGAGGTCTACTATCTTGAAGACAATCTATTTGATATAATCCTTCTCAATTCAGCTGCTGAGTAAAATGATGGTGTTGATTCATGTGAGGGGAAAAAAGCACTTCATTTGAAATGGATTACTGTATTTTATTAGTGCTCTGTGACGGGGAAGGTTGTGTCAGCACTTCCATTATAAACTCTTCTCTCCCTGCTCTCTTTAAAAAGATGCTGTTTGCTAATATTGTAGCCTTTGACTCTCAGGGTCAGGGTAACCTCTGGGGAGAGCATGGTTGTGTTCTTTCTTAGATTACAGGGCACATACATTGTGCAGATATTCTCAGCTCACAGTGCTGATGTAAGTTAACTTTTGAGTTACCATGGGAGAGCACAAATCTCATAACTTATGCAGGCACTCCATCTTAGTCAAGCCAAATGCACCTTTTCTTGTCTCTGGTTCTCATCTCACTTGTGATGCTGCAAATTAGGAGGTATTTAAGGTATAAGTGAGATGGGATTTGGGGCCCTTTGCAATTGCAACTCAAACTGGTGCCTGCAAAATGAGAATCAGGGCTTTTTAACACTCTGTTATATAAACCTGTTATTTTGGATGTCTTCATTAGGCTTAATCAATAATATTTGCAGAATGGATACAAACATATTTAATATTCACTGTAATAATATTGCATTATAAAGATATTTGTGGACACACTATGTTTCAGGAAACGAGATGATTTTTGCTATGGATTTGGGATTCACCAAGCAGTCCATTGGCATTTCACTATATTTATCACATACTAGAAACAGGTCAAAGGTTGTCCTCTGTGATATTCTTAGGTGTATCCTTTTAAATCCCTCTTGTCAATGTTTTTTAACTGCAAAATGTATACTCTGTAGAGCAAGGATTTGATTTTCCTACACCCCAGATGTGCTCCCTAACCACTGGTTAGTGACTCAATCTCTTTCTCTGTGGCAAGGGCACTCTTCAGAAAGGTATGAGCCTTGGGTTCAAATCCCTACTCTAAATCAGGATGAGGCGGGACTTGACCTTGAATCCATTCCATTCCAGATGAGTGCTTTAACCATTGGCCTTCTGGTTACATGAAACCATGTCTGCCTCCTAGCTGTGTCTTCTATATGTCTAAGTATGCTTTGTGCACACCTACTGTAATGGACCCTGCAGAGGAGATAAGTAGTGGAATGACTGATTTGTGAATCCCACTAGGACTTCGGCATGACTGATACAAAACAGCTCAGTCCTATTATGACATAGATGGTTTTGTGTCTGGTCAGTGACAGAAGTTTAGGGGACGTTACTGGCAGAAACTTAGATTTATGGGCAGGGCTGGATTAACGCATAGGCAAACTAGGCACATGCCTAGGGCCCTGAGCTGCAGGGGCCCCCAGTCCTTCCCTTCACAGCGGCAGCACAAATGGCCCCCGCTGCTTGCCATCCTTTCCCTTCCCCTCCCCTCTACTGGCCTAGCCACCATGGCACCTGCTTCCTAGCAGTGGCTCTAAGCACTGCTCCCTGCGTGCAGCAGCGCTGGGTTGTGGGGGGGAGGGGCGGTCTCGACCAGCTCAGGGCCCACGAGTTGGTTTGCCTAGAGCCCACTAAAGGGTTACTCTGGCCCTTTTTGGGGGAATTTGGGTAGGGTTATGAGGGTGTTTTGAGGATCTAAATTTTGAATTTGGATGTCTAACATGGCAATTAAGTAGCTTACGGGGCATTGAAAACTTAGCCCAATATACTTTCATGGGAACTTTGGTTAAATTTACATCACTTTCACAGAATTCAATAGATATGGCTTTTGTTTGTTTGTTTGTTTATTTATTTATTTATTTAATCCACTATCATTTCCAAAAGTGGCATTTATGAAAATGGTATCTGCAAAAAAGATGTTCTGGTGCCAGGAGACGTTTGATTCCTTAATTCTATGATAATGTGCCTGGAAATACATCCTTCAAAAGGCAGTAATTAACATAGCCAACCAGACTTCTGTGTGACTCAGCAAGCTCAGATAGTTTTCTCTGTTCCTTTCTCTGATTTAATGGAGCTGGGCTGTATGGAGGTGCTGAAAATAGCTACCCTTTGATTCCAGCTGTCAGCTGCTCTTCCTATTATGTTAGCTTTGCTGGCTTGTACCGCCTCCTACCGGATTGAATACATCCAATCTACTCAGGGGCTTATCAGTTGATAGTGGTCTAAAGATTACCCTGAGTGCACAATAGAATTTGTAAGACTTTTTGTAGATTCTTCTCTTTCCGCACAAGCTATAAAGGCATGTTTTTCCAGAGCAAAATCGTGGGTTCAGTTCCTTAGGCAGGATGCATTGAAACCATTCCAACACACAAAACTCCCACTACAGGATTAGACTTACTGTCTGCAGTTAGATAGTAACTCCAGCTTCTACACCTGCACTTTCCATATGGCTGTGCAGAGTTATTGAATAGAATAAAGTGAGGGGATGATAAAGGGTACCACAACTCTGGCTGCTCTGGCAAGAGACTTGAAGCACGGCCTGCATACCAACTCCCACCTGCCTAGCCATTTCCCACCTGGAAATGAGATGGTGAAGCCATTCCAGGGGCAACTCCTTGTGGTTGCTGTTAAGACCTTAAGACCTGGCTCTCTGGCTTGCTACTGGGGATGCCCCCTGAGTGGCATCAGTGTTGCATTTCTGGGGTTGGCATGTCTGAGAATGTGGGTGGGGTGGGTAGATATTGGAGCTATGGTATAATATACCCATAGAGGTACTGTAGCTAGGAGGTATAGCTGGAAATAGGGTGAGATTGTCTTTTACAATCATCTTAAAAAGAAAGAATAGGCAAGATTGAGTGCTATGGTTTGCAAATGGCCTGCAGAGAACAAGTCTTTGATGTCTGGACAGGGCTGTATCTAAGGGTGACTGATACTTCCCATTATCAGGCCCTGCATTCAGTTGTTTGCCACTCCCTACCATCTGAGGTGAAGTTTTCCATGCTGCTTGCCTGTGTCAGGTTGATATTTTAGTTTTAGCTAAAGTGGTTTGGCTGTTTCCAGGAAGGAGGTTGAAGTGAAAAAAATATTAAATTTGGCCCATGTTAATAACTCCTCCCCCAAAACAACACAGACCTTTTCTTTGAACACCCCTGGAGGAAGGCCTTGAAATTTGGCAGGAGGTGGTGGTTACATCACTGCTGTACCTTTGCCATTGTGAACATTTAATCATATGTGGCCAAGTTGTGAACTTTGGCAAAACTGAAATTTGCACATGTTCATTAGAGATTTCCTTGAGTTTCAGCAGTTAAGCCATCCTTCTATGTCAGAACCTCCCATAGCTCCTTGAATTGACTAGACTGCTCATGCTGTAGCCCAGAGCACTGGGATGATCTGGGTTTTCCTTTATAAACTATTTTCAGCTGCTCCAGGCCACAGTGAGAGTGAGAACTAAGGGTGCAGACAGAAATGCAGCTCCCCGCTGTAATGGAGAACACTTTGCAGGAAGCATTCTTAGTTACAATGATCCCCCCAGACCAAACAGAAGTTCGCTGTTGGTTCCAGAAGGGAGGGGAGTCTAGCTGCTGGCTGCAGCCTGCAGTTTCCCCTTGCAATAGCCCCTCCTTCATGCCAGGCTGTGCTGTTTTCAGAATAGGAAGCAGGAACGGGAGCAGAGGGAGCTATTCTAGGAGTTTCCCAGCCCACACCGGAGGGTGAGATGGGCGACTTGGAGTTTCTCTACCTTGCCAGGGGTTCCAAAACACCCATCTGACCCTCCAGCAGGGGCTGAAAACGCCCCAGACTGAACTCCCTCTGCTCCCTTCCCCCCCTCTTATTCTGAAAACAGCTTAAGGCTGCTAGGCAGTATAGACAGAAGTTACATGGAATGAGGGTTCAGATTTTTACCTGATTGGCTATTTTTAGGTGGTCTGCAGCCATGCGCTTGTTTGGTCATGATGTAGACTGCTTTTTGTGGCCAGATCAGGCAAAATTTGTCACTTCTCCTGTGCCTTATAACTGAAAGCAGGGAGCCTCTAAGTGATTCTGTGGCTGCAGGCAGGCAGCACAGGAGAATGGGTATGGGATTTGGGAGGGAAGGCTGGGATTGGAAGCTTGTGTTGTTGGGGAAGAAAGGTTGTAAGTGTCTGGGAAAGGTTTGTGCTGCCAAAGGACCCTTCCTGGCTGTGTGTCTGGAGATATGCATGCACCTGCCACAGCCACAGATCCATTGCTAGGGGTGAAGAGCCCCACATAGCTGTTTCCAGCCCTTTGGCTGCATCTGACCCTGGGCTCTGGGCATGTGTTGCCTGCCACAGAGCCCAAACTGCTTGCAGCAGGACTTGCAGCCTTCTAACTGCCTGCTGTGAGCAGCCTGGGCTCTGTGGCCAGCAGCAGCTGCCCAGAGACCAGGCCAGCTGTGGCATGCCAAGAAAAGTGGCCTCACATGCCATGCTCTGGCACATGTGCGTGGAGAAGAGGGTTGCCAATCCCTGAGTTAGATCTTAAAAAACAGTCCAACAATAGATCTACTGTTGTATTCTTATTCTGCTTATTTGGAATTTACTTTCAGGAAGAGAAGAAATGCAGATTCTTCCTTGAGCCAGAATTCAAACTTTTAAAAGCTCCCTTCTCATCCCTGTTACCTTATCCACCATGTGGTTTACTTTGAATCTGTCTTGTCTTGGTTCCCAAAGAAATATCTCACTCATATCTCAGAACTGTTTTTTTATTTATTTTTTTTTTCCTAAAAGGGCTGAGGTCTTTTATGAATCTGTGCAAAATCCCAACATCTCCATTTTTAATTTTTGCAAGAGCTAGCACAGGTGTTGTCAACCTGGGGTACGCATACCTCTGGGAGTACATGGGGGGGTATGTGCTGGCAGGCAGGTATGGAGTGCCACCACCTCCTCAGGAGCAGGACCAGGGCAGGGCAAGGGCAGCTGTGCCCCTCTGCAGCTCACACGCAGCAGCTGCTACTGCCAAACACCAGCCGGGTGAACTTCCTTGCTTTGGCCCTGCTCCTGGGAGGTGGTGGCACTCCATTCCCACCCACCTACATGCCATCCCTGCCTCCCCACTCAGTGTCCGGCTGCATGCCAACCCTGCTTGGTGTCCGGCTGCTGGGGGTACTTAGACTAAAAAGGTTTAAAACCCCTGAGCTAGCATATGTATGGCTGTGTATACATGAACACTGGTGCATCAACACAACTATGAAGACAACATTCTTTTATTTGCATTAAAGAATCTTGTTCGTTCATCCAGGAACTCTTACAGGCTTGCAGGAAGATGGAGACATTGCAGAAAATGGTACTTTTTAAGAGGTTCTGACTTGAGTCATTTAAAAGTGGTCATTTTATGCAGTGCTTTTCTGTTAGATAACTCAGGGCTTGTCTACACCTCAGTAGACAGTTTGTCATGTATGGAGCAACTCTGAGCATATCCAACCCACTTCTGACTTATGTTTTCTAAAAGTCTGGTAGGGCTGTTTCAGGGTCATGCCCAGGGCAGATCTGCAAACTCTCAGATTTGGGGTCAGAGAACAAAGTGGATCCCAAATCTGAGACTTTGCAGAAACATGGAAGATAACAAGAGAAGTTGTAAATGGTGCTTCAGTACATATCTGCTGGCAAGAGGTGCCAGCAAAAAAGGAGGCGATCAAAATGTTATTTTTGACAGCAGCTGATTCTGAATTCTGAATGGTGTCAGTTAACTGAAGCAGAGGCAGCTAAATTTGAAATCATATTAGAGAAATGTTAAGACTGCTGCACATATGGACAGTCACAAACTGACATACAGGCCAGATCCAGATGTGCAGGCACATGCAGTTTGTAGCACTGCAAACCTCTTTGCCGTGTCAGAAACCACACGTGTTGCATGTCAAACCATGCACAGCACTGCTGATTTACAGTGCTAGGGCAAAAATTGCTACTGGGATTTCCCGGTAGCGAAAAAAAAAAAAGTCATGGGAAAAGAAGTGGTGCAAAGCACATTGAAGTGATATGTGCTGGGACAAATGCAGAGATGGGGGAACCTGGTCCCCCAACTTCACCTGCTGTGGAGCCCCTGCCTTGAGGCCCATTGCACTTTAGCCAGCTGCTTCCCAGCTGGCTGGGGCTCACCATGCCTTGAGACAGGGGAGCAGGCAACTCCCTGGGTTGGCTGCTCTCCTGTCTCTGTGTGCCTCAGTGTGGGGACTTAGCAGCAGGGCCCCCACACTGAGGCATGCGGGGACAGGACAGCACAGAATGTCGCTGTCTCAAGGCACAGAATGCCTCAGCATGGGGGCTTTGCAGCATGGGGAGATGGGGACAAGCAGCCCTGGGCTGTCTGCTCCCCCATCTCTATATGCCACTTCCCAGCTAGCTGGGGCCCAGGGTGCCACAGTGTGGGGGCTGCCTGCTGGATAGCCCCACACTGAGGCCCCCTGGGCCCCAGCCAGCTGTCCCCCATGTCCCCCATCCCTCACAGCATATGGAGCAGCAGGATAATGTTTCCCACTGCAAACTGCACTAGCAGGGGCATGACTGCAGTGCAAAGTAGCAGCATATATTTGTGCCACTACTATTTGTGCTGCTGCAAATGCAAGCTTCTGCTCATGTCAACACAGCCACAGAGTTCAAAGAGCCTACAAAAACAGCCAAAACCCACCAAAACCATGCCTCCCTCCCCACAAAGGAAAACCCAAACTAAACAGCACAAGGAGCTGTACACTGTGGCAAGCAAAATATATCAATACAATGTTACTGGTGTTTGGAAAAAATGCAACAGATTATCTCAAGAGTTTGCTGATTCCACCAGTATGTACAACACAGCCAAAGAGGATGGCTACAGCACCATTAGCTCAGAGGAATCCTTCATAAGATGAGCGGAGGAGACTATTGCAGCAGGCGATTATTCCACTATCAGCCTGAAATCAAATGGAATATTTACTAATATTAAATTGGAGACAGTTGCACAAGTCAATATTGTACCAGAAACTGTGATAAAGCACTGAAAGACAACTTAGTATTGTAAAAGGAAGTGGGTGAAGCTTATGGCTTTTAATGTTGAGTTGATGTTCAGTAAAGGAACATGTTACCAGAATATGTGGGTAGATAAATTCCAAATTGTAATAGTATCAGGAAAAAGGTATCTGTCACGGAGGACACAAGGGACAGACCCCGAGGGGCCAAGGGGGACCCCTGGGGGCTGGAACACCCTGGGAAAGACAAGGAGAGAGAGAGAGTGATGGAAAATCCCTTACCTGCAGCCGGAGCTGTGGCAAAACCGGAAGTGGTGGCGGGACCTGCGCAGCTCATTAGCCGCATCTTTTTAAAACTGCAGCCAGCTGGAGAAAGGGAGGGGAAGAGCCGGCACAGGGAGGTAAAAGGCATCGCGAGTGAGGCAGAAGGAAGGAGAGTTGACAGAGGAGATATTCCTGGGGCCCCTTCCTGGGGCTAGAAAAGACAGGATCGCCTCCCACAGGGCAGAAAGCTGCCTCCAAGTCCTTTGGGAGGAAGACGCCAACGGCAGGCTAGAGGGAGAAGAAGCTGGCACGCCGCTTCCCGACGGAGGACCCCTGGGAGAGAGTCCAGGACATCAGAAAGGCAAGTGGGATAACCAGGGTGGGCCCCGAAGAAGATGGGAGAGCGACGGGATCCAAGGCATTGAGTCAAGAGGGATCGGTACAGGTTTGGCCAGGTTCCAGGAACAGCCCCAAGCAGGAGGCAGAGGGCTTAAGCAGCAACAGGGGCTGCTGGAAACAAGCTCCCATGGCATAAAGCTGCCCAACAGGGAATATTAAATAGCCGGAGCTGGAGAGGATGTCGAGGGTCTAATTAGCTTGCAGATTACCCACTGCAAGGAAGGGAAGAGGGTGGCACCCAGGTGTGGGCAGGCATAGGACAGGGCTAATTAGAGAACTCTCGGGCTAGGCTGACCGATTTTGCTGTAGGAGAAGGTCACGGGTAATGTGAATATTTTTTCTTTTGTGGCTTTCGTTTCCCACCTTTGGAGGGGTTGGGAGGTTTGTAACATAGAGCCCTAGTGTTAACTCATTAGGAAGAAGAGCTTTGCCATATAAAGGACCTAAATGACCGTGCAGACCCATAAAGCGTAGCTCTGATTTGGGTAATTGTGTGAGGCCTAATACGTATTTTCAGGAGAGACTAGAATACCTGCAAGTGGGGTCAGGCCGAGAAAGACATCAGCAACCCGTCATGGCTGGGTGCAGGGTGAGGTACAGGGGAGGTTGGAGCCTCACAGAAGACATCCGCCAGAGGTCCCGGATGTAGACAAGCCCCAGTAGTCAGACCCCACCACTGAAAGAATCACCGAAGTTGTGGCAGGCGGGGTTGGGGAAGAGACTACCCTGGGGAGGAACGTCTATTCACTAAGACCAGAGAGACGGATCGAAGAACAGCCATACACATCCAAAGCTGGGTGGCATGGGACCAAATGATCGAAGCCGGACGGGTGCAGTAGCCATTATTGAGTTAAAAATACCAAACTTGGGCTCATCAAGTTGCTGCACTTATTGCAGTGACAGGATTCCAAAACAACTGAGGAATAATTTGAGGATGTCTTCCAGGGAACGGGGAAGTTCTCAACACCTGAATAGAGCTGAGAGAGTCTAGCAGCCCATGATTCATGCTGTGTGGAAATACCCCTAACCCTAAAAGAAAAGCTAAAAGAGGAGTTTGGTAGGGTGATTGCTCTGGGAACTATAAAGCAAGTAGAAGAATCTTCAAAGGGGTGCCATCATTGTCACGGTAGGGAAAAAAAAAAAAGGAGCGCTTTGTGTATGATAGGTCCAAACAAACTAGAGAATTAGAAAGGGAATATCTTTCACTACCTACAAGGGGAGGAATTCTGCATGGGACAACTGATGGCAGCAATTTGTCTTCACTTGCTGTATAAGAACATAAGCTCCTTGCCCTGCCACCTCGGGGGTGGACTGCCCCTGAGCCTATTAGCTCACCACGACTTTGGGGTACTATCCATATCTCTTTGATGTTGCTTAGTGGTTCTTACCAGCTCCAATATACTCCCTTGGTGCGTCTTCTGTGGGGCTTCTCCTCCCCCACAACCCACCTCTTTAAACTTGGGTGTTCTTGTATATCATAGGCCATGCCTTGGTGTCACCACAGCTGGTTTGATGTGCAGCTGGGATGACACTCTGGTATCATGGTCACTTGCTGTGATCTATTACTCTTAGAAGGAAAGTGCTAACACAAAAGAAAACAGGGTAACTCAACATGGCTCAGACTGAGGAGTGGGCAGGACACTGTTGCTCCCATGCTGAGCAGGTCGCTTCCTAGTGTTGGGGCATAGGGGTCTGCTTCCTTGACCCCTTACTCCCCTTCCTCTATTTGTGCCCCTTTTCCTCAGGGCTTTTCCCAACTGCCTCATGGCCTGGTGTCCCTGTGGCTCCATATGCTCCCTGCTGGGCCCACTCATAGCTAGATGCAACGGGGTCCCCCAGTGTTGCATTTTGAGTGCTGCCTGGTGGCTAGGGTGTTGCAGTCTGTCCCTCTGGAATTCATCCCTGAAGGGTGCTCCCTGAGCACACTGGTCTGCCCTCTCCCATCCCTGTCTGACCTGAGACAATGCACGCTCCAATCTGGCACAAGCTGCTTGGTTTGGCGGCTCTAGTGGAGGCTTCTCAGTCCTGGCACATGGGTTGGACCCCAGACAGGTCACCAGAGCTTTTTGTCTGGGGCCTGGATGCCCCTTTGGTTCATGCCCTTCTTAGCTCAGGTGGGCCTGGGCTGGTTCCCCTGGTTTACTGGCTGGCGGTGGAAGTGGTGGTGGTAGCAGTCGAAATGGTGGCAGCAGCAACGGCCGTGGCAGGGTGTTCCTGGCTGGAAATGGTGTCTGGCTCAGTTTCTGTTGCCTGGCACATCCCACCACATTCCCAGCCTTCAGGCCACCTTTCTGTGCATGGCCATTGTGCCATGCTCCAATCAAGGCCCAGCTCATCCAACTGCAGAGTACAACTGTGCCATATGTGATCCAGCCACCTGAAAAGGTAAGCCAGGTGGGGCCTGCCACAATGGGTCAAACCAGTGGACCATCTAGTGCAGTAGTCTGTCTCCAGCAGTATCATCAAGGTTTTGGCAGGTATTCATAAGAAAGGAGAACTGCAAGTCCAAAAGACAACACAAAGCACTGCAGAGCCTAACTGGACATTGCTGGCTAGTAGGGCTGTGCAAAGCTTCAGTCACTGATTCGATTCAGTCTGATTCGGCGGCCAGATCTCTGAATTGAATCAGGAGACCCTTTAATTTCTCTCAATCAAATTGAAACCCTCCAAATCAATTCAGAGAGAGTCAATGATTTCAGACATAGACACAGCTTTATATGTTTTTTCTACATACCTCAAGGTACCAGGCAGCTCGTGAATGCTGAGATGGTGGGGTGGATGGACGTCCCACGGAAGCATGGTGGGGTCCCCAGTACACTTGGCAGCGGACTCGGAAGTGGACCAGAAGTATGTCCGGTCCACTTCTGGGTCCATTGCTGAGCACACAGCCCTTCCCCACCCCCTCCCCTGTGCTCCTGTGGGATGCCCCATCCACCCCACCATCTCAGGATTTATGACTTGAGGCATGTAGAAAAAAACATTTAAAACTGTATCTGTGGCCGAATCTCTAATTCTCCGAATCAGAATCAAATCTTTGGATTTGGATTCAACCAAATCAAATCGGGACAGTGATCTGAATCAACAAATTGAATCACTGTCCCCCAAATTGGGTTGAATCCAAATCCAAATTGAATACGACCCACTTTGCACACCCCTACTGGTTAGTCTAGCTAATAGATTAATTGACTGATTGTAGGTATTACTGTTGCTGTTTTTAGAAATGGGTGTTAGGGGGAACTGAGCCTTTGGTATGAACCATTTGCTAATAGTTATGTTGTCCAGAAATTTGTGTTATGTAGTGCTTATCAGTTAGAACTCAAACAATGAATCAAGCAGAACTTTGCCAGGCTCCTTTGTCCTGAATGATAACTGAGCAATGCAACCATTGCTTTTGCATCTGAACCATGTTTTTCTTGGCAAGAGAAATAACAAGGGTAACAATTGCATTAGTCAGTGCAAATAGCTCCCATTTCTTAGTTAGCTCATTGAGACACTCCCTCAAAGTCACTTCTACCTGAAACAGGTGCTATCACGCTATGGGCCAGGACACATAACAAAAACAACAGAAGTGACTGATCTCCTGCCTTTTGACCTAGGAAAAGGACCATATGGTAATAATTGAATTGCTAGACCTCTGCAGAATTTGGTATAGACAACCAGGATTTCCTGTTGTCCCATATCTGACATGTGACAGAGAAATATATTTCTCATTTCAGTGTTTTTTCTGTTTAATCTCATTTCTTATAATACCCCCATCACCATGGTGTCTAAGCATCTGCTTTCAAGTCTTATGTTTCAGCCTTTGCTATTCAGTTCTTGCTTGGCTACAGCTTCTATTTGATTCCTATGTTCTGTATAGAGGAAAGATTAGAACACTTTTATAAAGCTTAATCTCTCTCCGCAAGACTATCTGTCTTTCAGTATAATACATTCTTCTAGGGTGTGCTTCAGACAAAATGGCTGTGGGTGGAATGAGTTAGAGGAAATGTAGGCGTATCCTTGTCTTTTGTCCTGCAGTCTCAACTGTGGCTCATCATTACCTTGGTTTCTGGCTGTGCTATAAGAAAACACTGTTATAGATAAGCTGCTACTATATTCACCCATATATACTTATATGAGTACAGAGAGGAAATATTAAACAAATATTTGCTTAACATAACCATAACCTTAAGAATGAGTTTGGCCTTTACAATATACAGTTCTATTTTTAACCTTTGCACATAGATTTTATGCAGGATTTGCACAAACGTACGATATGGCTCCCTAGGTCTTAAATTGGTCTTTTTTCTAAAAGTACGTATATCTTGGTAAACTACATGCTTTGTCTAAGACAAGGCTAGACAATCGCCCAGTACTGTTTCCTGCCATGGCAGGGGGTCGGAATTGATGATCTGCTCAGGTCCCTTCCCACCCTACCAACTATGAAACTATGCTTATAAGAAGTCTGGCTCAGTAAAGATTTTCAAAAAGCCCCTGGCAGAAGTACTCTAACTTATTGCGCTTTGCTCAAAGTGCTATAAGTTCAAGTGGGAGCCAACCAAACAGATCTCAGCTGTTCAGTTGGTGGGGGTGGATCTTGGAGCCTGTCTGGACTAGCCACTGGGGATGCTCTCCTGCACTCCTCCCAGGAGGCTACCACAGTGACCCCTCTCCTTAGCTCCACTCCCCCCTCCCCTTCAGCTGGTGACTGTCAGCAGTGGCTGGAGGGGAAGCAGGGAGGGACTGAGCCCCCACTCCATGGAGGGTCCTCTTACATCTTCCTGGCTGGGGTCTGGGGGAGGGGGTCTGGGTCTGTGTGTGGGGGGGCTCCCTTTCTCCCACCCCCAGCCTCTTAACAACTGCAGCCAGAAACTGCAGTGCAGCCCAGCTATGGCTCTGAGGTCTGTGTCCTAGTAGCTGCTTTGGAGACATAGACCTCACAGTCCTTCCCTCATGGTTCCTCCTGGCCAAGCAGTGGCAGGCTGTAGCTCAGCTGGGGTGGCTGCTGGAAGGGAGATCCTGGACTCTTTCCCCTACGCCCCATCTGCTGCCAGGCTGTGCGCGATTCTGGGGATCAAAGGCAGCTGAGTCAGTAACAGCCAGGGGGCAGGGCCAGCAAGCAGAGCAACCAAGCTTTGCCCGAGGCTAGAGCATAGCCTGCACAATGCCATCTGGGATGGTGGCAATTGCGCTCTAAGTTAATACTCTGGCGTAGACGTTCATAAAGCACTCTAATAGAAAGCACTTTAGGTTAGTGCACATCCATCCAGGGTTAACTTGGAGCAGGATCTGCCATTTTTAAAGTACTTTGTATGCCATGAACATCTGCTGTATTACAGCTGTAAAGCATTTTTTGCGCATTTAAAACACATTAAGTGTAACGTTTGTACCTACCCCTTGATAGTAGTTCCCAAGTTTTTTTTCTGTATCATTTAGCATATTTCATTTAATTCACATTGTAAAGATATTTCAGTTGTATGATCAAAATTTGCTGAACTGTGGTTAATAGCAACCAATTAACAGCTGTTAAATAGGATTATCACTGGCTGTTATCTTCACATAGCATCAATTCAAATGCTAATTTCACTCAATTTACTGCTCATAAGTCTACCCCTCTGCCAGGTACAGTGTGTTTATGATGAATAACAAAGTGAAGTTGAAATGAATGTAACATTTAAATTGTGTATTAATGCACTTGGGGACCAGGTTCTAAGTGTAGTGATGCTGATGTAAATCAGGAGTAACTCAGTTGAAGCCCTTGAATTGCTACTAGTGTAAATAGAATGAGGACCACCATTGTGCCATTTTGAGGTAAGCACATTTTCCTGTGTTCCTATACTTCTGAACACAAATATAAATTACAGTAATGAGTGCAAACATTACCCACTCCCAATGAAACTTCTTAGTTCACATTGAAAACAGCAAAGTTTGTCATACACATGAATATACAGGAGGACAAGGCTCTTTGGCTGGTCCTTACATATCAAACTCCGCTTGTTTGCCTAGCCATAATTAAAGATACCATCCTCCACTTCAGCTCGGACGTGGACAACAGAATATCAGGTCTTTACAACTGACCTTTGGCTATGAGTCCCACTAGTTTTGTTTCCCCTGCCCAGCTATTTTTAAAGATGAAATGAGTGGCTCATCTTTGCCTATGTTAGGCTTTACCAATGTGTGAATGGTTGTGCACAGTGGTATATTGGATATGTGAACTCTTGAAGTATTCTAGACAATGTCTCTATAAAATCTACAGACAAGTCACTGTGCGTTTCCCATTTTTCCAGGTAGTCAGTATATTTAGAAGGTTAGCTTTTATCTTAACATTCATTTTTCCTCTCTTTGCAACCACCCCTGTTGTTGTTGAGTGCTCTTCTCATGTTTTGCACTTGGACTTCAGTTAATACTGGCAGCAATTACAAGAGGTATTTTCCTTTTTTCTACTAAAAGGCAAAAAGAAGAATGAAAAAACGAATTGATTGCTCCTTCAGATTTACTATACTGTCTTTAATGCAAAGCGGTGGCAAATTCATGTTTCATATTTAAAATAAAAATATAATCCACATGTATAATTTAAAAGGTTCACTGCTAGTGCAATAAAAGACCATGTAGTAAAACGGGATATGTTATATCCTGTTTCCAACCTAATTCTTCTTTCATGCAACTGGTTGTAAAATAAATACTAGATGTTCTTTTGTCAATGGTTAGATCTTGCTTTCCTATAAAAGCTTAGTACAGTGTTATATAGTGTGTGGAAATACCAAAGCAATCCAGGCATATTTCAATTGTCTTATATCCCAGCAAACTCCAAAACCAAAAGTATTTTTTGTGTAGGTTTCTTTCCATTGGCTTCAGGCTTCTTTCAAAGTTTTCATCATGCAGGTCACAAGAGAGGACATTAAAAGTTTATCTAGTTGCATACAATAGTAACTACTTAATATTTGAATTATCACTTGAAAGTGTCAAACATCTCCAGATTAAATCAACGTAATCAATCATGTCAGCCTGACACTTTCTTCACCACATGTGCAGCAATACTTTGTTCTTAATTACATCCAGATTTGTAGCAGAGAAAATTAATGGGTGAAGGGTTAGAGTTGCTATAAATGTACAGAAAGACTTTTGGGGGTAAAGGGTTTAAGATTTTCCTACCTGATACAAGTCAAGCTTTACTAGAGTGCTTCACAATGTGCCTAACACTTAGGGATTAAAAACAATCTGCATCAAATTGAAATAAGATAGTCAAGTGAGGAAACTTGTTTTTGAGCTTTTAAAGGTTAGGACTGAAAACACAAAGGGGGATTGATCAATTTACCATTTTCTGGCTTTGAGTTTTATAAAAGAAGGCTATTCAATATATCATTTTGCATTTGGACACACTACATTTTATTAGCCATGACTGCTAGAATTTATTTTAAAGAAATTTGCTCATGTAGCATTTACAAATGTTTTTTTACAGAGTAACTATGAAATAATAACACGTTCCTATAGTCTAACTGATAATTAGCCCCCAAATGATGTATTCAATATTCAATAGTCTACAAGATATGCATAAGCATGTGCTTTAGCACCGTTATTTGTCAATTACTCAAGCTTGGTAAACTTAGAAATCTCACATTTTTTATTGTAAATGCAGTCCTCTTTCTCTCGACATATTATCCACATTCTTTGTACAGAAAGGCATTCATGATTTATAAGCATCAGAGAAATATTTTCCCACTTCTATGGGTTCCGACTTCTATGGGTCATTCATGAAATATTTGCTTTGCTTAGGTAAAAGTTGTCATTCCTAGCACGTGACTGGTCACCCAAGTCACATGATATTTTTTCTTCTCTCTTTGTTCAGAAGAGTCAAACATCCTTTGAACATTTTTAGTAGAAATAGCAGATATCCCTATTTGTATATAAACTCCCTTGTTCGTATATTAATATGACAATTCACATGGCACCTGCAACTTTTTTTTTTTAACAATAACTCATATCAGTGTCCGCGGAGAAATGAACAACTGCAGGTGCCAATACAGCTGCGTATAAATAGGATTTGGAATTCATAAAAAAAAAAAAATTCAAATAATTTTCCTCAGCACTTGTATTTGTCCGGCACTTGCAGTTAAATTCATAAGGTCTCAGAGTATCCCCACAGGGCATGTTCAGATGAGCCCAAACATGCCTTTTAAAGTGTCTCAAACTCCTTTGAGATGCTGCAACAGGCAAATGCAGGAACAAGAAAAGATTCCCTCCGCTGCAAGTTTGCAGTACGGGCAAAATTAGACCCCTGGTTAAAAAAAATGGAGCTAAAAAAAGCGGGACTGGCAACCAGAGGCTGGGTCCTTCACAGAGATGCTCTGGCTGCCAGAGCATCTCTGTGGTTGGCCCTCGCTCTGGTGCTGAAGCACACTGCCGGCCCATGCAGGGGAGGCAGCATGCCAGCAGCAGGGCTCCAGTGCTGGTAAGTAAGGGGTCAAGGGGCCTGGAGGAGGGGGGAGGGGAGTATGGGGGGCCCCCACTGGCCCCGCCCACTCCCTCAGCCCCTCCCCAATTCCTGCCCTGCCCGGCCCAACCCCCTGCCAGCCCCATCCCCCCTAAAACCTTCCCCACCTAGCCCCATCCCCCCCATCTCCCCAAGGCCCTCGATCACTGCCCCCCCAGCATCTCCACAAAAAAAAAAAAAAAAAAAAAAAAAA
>NW_017728996.1:27110667-27111401 GCF_001723915.1 Gavialis gangeticus | reverse complement strand
TTCAAAGTAGGCCACCACACTGGGAACATTTTCTGGGTGATAGCTGCCCAGATGGTCGGGCAGGGGCACACATGGTAGTAGTGCCATGCAAAGGGCAACCCTGCAGCCACTGCTCACTGGCAGCTGGCCCAGAGGGGCAGATGCCTCTACTGGCTGTTCAGTCCCCATCTGGGTCTGGCAGGTGCATAGCAGGTCATAGCCAGGCAGCAGCCCCCACTGCCAGACTTCTGTAGTGGGTAAAGTGTGCAGACAACTCTTAGGGCTGCTTCAGCAGTTCAGCTGGCACAAAGGGTAGTGTCCCCAGGTACCAACTGATTAATAGATTCATAGACATTAGGGCTGGAAGGGACCTTGGAATATCATTGAGTCCAGCCCCCTGTCCAAGGGGCAGGAAGTCAGTTGGGGTCAAAGGATCCCAGCAAGATAAACATTCAAATGTCTCTTAAAGGAGTCCAGAGTAGGTGCTTGCACCTCCTCTGCAGACAGTCTGTTCCAGGCCTTGGGAGCTCGGACAATAAAGAAGTTCTTCCTTATGTCCAGGTTGAAATGGTCTTGGAGGAGTTTGTGACCATTTGACCTTGTCATCCCATGGGGTGCTCTGGTGAACAGGCATTCCCCCAGATGCTGATGTACACCCCTTTTACACTTATAGGCAGCCACCAGGTGCCCCCTGAGCCTGCGCTTTTCCAGGCTGAAGAGTCCCATGGCTCTCAGCCTCTCATTATAAGGCCTGT
>NW_017728996.1:27109286-27109999 GCF_001723915.1 Gavialis gangeticus | reverse complement strand
ATAACTCATATCAGTGTCCGCGGAGAAATGAACAACTGCAGGTGCCAATACAGCTGCGTATAAATAGGATTTGGAATTCATAAAAAAAAAAAAATTCAAATAATTTTCCTCAGCACTTGTATTTGTCCGGCACTTGCAGTTAAATTCATAAGGTCTCAGAGTATCCCCACAGGGCATGTTCAGATGAGCCCAAACATGCCTTTTAAAGTGTCTCAAACTCCTTTGAGATGCTGCAACAGGCAAATGCAGGAACAAGAAAAGATTCCCTCCGCTGCAAGTTTGCAGTACGGGCAAAATTAGACCCCTGGTTAAAAAAAATGGAGCTAAAAAAAGCGGGACTGGCAACCAGAGGCTGGGTCCTTCACAGAGATGCTCTGGCTGCCAGAGCATCTCTGTGGTTGGCCCTCGCTCTGGTGCTGAAGCACACTGCCGGCCCATGCAGGGGAGGCAGCATGCCAGCAGCAGGGCTCCAGTGCTGGTAAGTAAGGGGTCAAGGGGCCTGGAGGAGGGGGGAGGGGAGTATGGGGGGCCCCCACTGGCCCCGCCCACTCCCTCAGCCCCTCCCCAATTCCTGCCCTGCCCGGCCCAACCCCCTGCCAGCCCCATCCCCCCTAAAACCTTCCCCACCTAGCCCCATCCCCCCCATCTCCCCAAGGCCCTCGATCACTGCCCCCCCAGCATCTCCACAAAAAAAAAAAAAAAAAAAAAAAAAA
>NW_017728996.1:27106053-27107975 GCF_001723915.1 Gavialis gangeticus | reverse complement strand
CATCTGGGTCTGGCAGGTGCATAGCAGGTCATAGCCAGGCAGCAGCCCCCACTGCCAGACTTCTGTAGTGGGTAAAGTGTGCAGACAACTCTTAGGGCTGCTTCAGCAGTTCAGCTGGCACAAAGGGTAGTGTCCCCAGGTACCAACTGATTAATAGATTCATAGACATTAGGGCTGGAAGGGACCTTGGAATATCATTGAGTCCAGCCCCCTGTCCAAGGGGCAGGAAGTCAGTTGGGGTCAAAGGATCCCAGCAAGATAAACATTCAAATGTCTCTTAAAGGAGTCCAGAGTAGGTGCTTGCACCTCCTCTGCAGACAGTCTGTTCCAGGCCTTGGGAGCTCGGACAATAAAGAAGTTCTTCCTTATGTCCAGGTTGAAATGGTCTTGGAGGAGTTTGTGACCATTTGACCTTGTCATCCCATGGGGTGCTCTGGTGAACAGGCATTCCCCCAGATGCTGATGTACACCCCTTTTACACTTATAGGCAGCCACCAGGTGCCCCCTGAGCCTGCGCTTTTCCAGGCTGAAGAGTCCCATGGCTCTCAGCCTCTCATTGTAAGGCCTGTTCTCCTGCCCTCTGATCATGTGCACGGTTTTGCTCTGGACTCTCTCAAGCTTCTCTGCATCCTTTTTAAATTGTGGAGCCCAGAATTGGATGCAATACTCCAGCTGTGGCCTCACCAAGGCCGAGTAAAGTGGGAGGATGACATCCTGGGATTTGATTGAGCAGCATCTATGGATGCAACCCAAAGTTTTACTTGTTTTTCCAGTTCTGGCACATTGGTGGCTCATATTCATTTTGTGGTCAATTGTGACCCCCAAGTCCCTTTCGGCCATGGTGCTAGCAAGCGTAGCACTGCTAAGCCTATAAGCATGCTGCAGGGTTTTTTTTCCTAAGATGGAGTACCTTGCATCTTTTGGTGTTGAACATCATCAGGTTTTCATCTGCCCATTTCCTGAGCCTGTCTAGGTTGGCCTGGATCACCATCCTGTCCTCAGGTGTGGATGGTTTACCCCAAAGTTGGGTGTCATTGGCAAACTTGGCCTGTCTGCTTCTGATACAAATGTCCACATAATTAATAAAGATGTTAAAGAGTATAGGCCCAAGGATGAAGCTTTGGGGGACACCGCTGGTCATGGCGAACCATGAGATTTACTTCTGTCTATTACCATTCTCTGGGTCCAACCTTGGAGCCAATTCCCCATCCAGTGGACTGTGATGTAGCTGAGGCTGCAGTTGGGTAATTTTTCCATGAGATGATCATGGGACACCAGATCTAAGGCTTTTTTAAAATTAAGATATATGACACCAATCTCTTTTCCCTTGTTCAGGTGATATGTCACCTGGTCATAGAATGAGATGAGATTGGTCAGGCAGGACCTACCCACAACAAACCTGTGCTGGCTATCCCTCAGCCAGCTTGTCAATAATGTTATCTTTGATAATTTTTTCCAAGATCTTCCCTGGGATAGAGGTCAGACTGATAGGCTTGTAGTTCCCTGGATCCACTTTCCTCCCTTTCTTGAAGATAGGCACCACATTGCCCTTCTTTCAGTCTTCAGGCACTTCACCTGAGTGCCTTGAGTTCTTGAAGACCCATGCCAGTAGCTGAGCTATGATGCCTGCCAGCTCCTTAAGTACCCAGGGGTGTAACCTGTTTAGCCAGCTGACTTGTAGGTGTCCAGCCTCTCAAGGTGTTCCTTTACATGGTCTACATTGATGAAGGATAACAATTTTCCCTCACCCTGGCCGTTCTGTACTGTATTGAGCAGGGCTGTCCCTTGGGCCTGGTGAAAAACTGATGCAAAATACTCATTAAGCAGGTTGGCTTTTTCCTGGGCGTCAGTTGTCCCATATGGTTTAGCAGGGATCCAATGTTACCCTTGCTTTTCCTCTGGGTCCCCACATATCTAAAAAA
>NW_017728996.1:27099396-27106000 GCF_001723915.1 Gavialis gangeticus | reverse complement strand
AAAAAAAAAAAAAAAAAAAGGACTTTTTATTGCCTTTGATACATGGAGCCAGCTGGAGTTCAGTTGCAGCCTTGGCTTTCCTGGTTCGCTCCCTACAGGTCTGGACCAGTGCAAAATACTCCTCCTTTGGGGTGGATCCAGTCTTCCATCCTTTACAGTTCTTTCTTTTTAGATGCAGGAGGTCCACAAGTTCTCTGCAGAGCCAAGGGGGCTGTTGTGCCCTTTTGCTGCCTTTCTTCCGAGATGGGATAGACATTACTTGTACTTTCAGGATGGAGCAGCCACTCATCCTGAACTTTCCTCCCATTTGGGTCATCGTCCCTTAGGGCCTTACCAACAAGCCTCTTGAGCGTGTCAAAGTCAGCTTTCCTGAAGTCAAGGACTTCTGCATTGCTGACTGACTTGCCAGCTTCACGGCAGATGGTGATCAAGCTCATGGTCACTGTCTCCCAGTTTCCCTTTGATCATTAGGTCACTGATTAGATCATCCCCCATTGCCAGTACCAGGTCGAGCAGTGCTTTGCCTCTTGTCGGTCCATAGACTTCTTGAGTCAGATAGAGCTCATCTATGCACATGAGGAAGCTTTGCAACCGTTCAGTTTTGGCCCAGTGCTCTTCCCACAAGATGTCTGGATAGTGGAAGTCTCCCATGACAACTGTGCACTGGGAGCGTGCAGCCTCAGCCAGTTCCTTGGTGAATTCCTGGTCAAGCTCTTGATCCTGATTAGGAGGTTTGTAATAGACTCCTACCATTGTGTCTCCTGTGCCATGTTCACCATGGATTTTAACCCAGTGTGTCTCCAGTTGTCCACCCTGGGTGCCAATGTCAGCTTACAGGGACGTGCAGCTTTCCTTGACATAGAGAGCTACACTCCTGCCCCTTTTGTCTACACAATCTCTCCTGTACAAGGTATAGCCATCTATACCTGTGGCCCAATCATAGGTGGAGTCCCACCAGGTCTCTGTTATCCCTTTGAGATTGTGTTCATTCTTGTTTAGCAGGAGGACCAGTTCCCCTGTGTGTTTCCCAGGCTCCTGGCATTGATGTACATGCATGTATATGTCCCATTGGAGGCCCTAGTCTTCCCTACACCTTGTTCTGGGGCTGGGGTAGGGGTGGGTTTGCTTGAGTGTCTTAGCCTGCTGGAATTGCAAAGGTTGTCCAGTGGGTTTGCTGTGGTGGTAGTCCCCTCATCCCCCCGGTGGGCTTAGTTTAAAGCCCAATTAAGCAGTCAGCCAGTATGGCTGAGAAGAGCCTCCTCCCCAGTGCAGTGAGGTGGAGGCCGTCTCTTCCCAGAAGATCACAGCCTCTTTCACCAAAGAGCGGACTGTGATCATGGAAGCTGAAGCCTTCACGATGACACCAGCACTGCAGTCTTTGGTTAATTACCTTGATTCTCCTCTCCCTCCTCAGCCCATAGCTTGAAACTGGGAGAATTGAGGAAAATACCACCTGCGCCCCCAACCCCCTAAGCTCCACTCCCAAAGCCTTGTAGCATCTCATGACCTCACTGGGATTGTTCCAAGCCGTGTCATTTGTGCCATATGGATAAGGAGCCTAGGGTAGTGGCTGGTGGGCTGGATGAGTTTTGGGATCCTGTTGGCTATGTCTCAGATATGGGCTCCTGGGAAGCAACAGACCTCCTGGGCTAAGGGTTCAGGGTGGCAGATTGCGCCCTCAGTCCCCCTTAGGCTGGGTCCCAAAAGCTCCTGAGAGCAAATGACCCTGAGCTACTTGCCAGGGCAACTTTTTGTACTGATGGGGCCAGGACAGGGCAGCTTTTTATACTGTTGGGGACAGCACAGGTGCTGGCCCTGGGCTCTAGCTCACTCTGGCTGCGAATCTGGGAGGAGCCGAGCAGGGTTATTTTGCTCCAAGTGACACAATTTGCTCCACAACAGAGTGCATGTCTGAGCTAGTGTGCTGAAGCAAAAAGACCCAGCTCAAATTTGCACCACTTCTATTTGAGCTGCTGCAAGTGCACAGGCTTGTATGTGTGGATGTGCCCCATGGATGTCAAATGAAATTTCATTCAAGGGAGGCCACCACCAAACTGAAAAGGAAATAAAACTTTAGTGTAAGGGCTCAATTTGGTATGCAATGAAACCCCAGCCCCGGTGTCTTGCAAAGTGTTTTGGGTAAGGCCGTGTATCTGATAGCACTATTTGATAATTACCCTAGAATTATATGGCTTTATATTATAACATTAATTTTATTTGTTCCTTTTGGAGTGAAGGCTTAGGCACAGCTGCTTCGGTGCTTAGTCCAGATTCCTAATGAAAACTTCAAAGGGTCAATATCTGCCTTCAGATATATACATACAGCTGTGATTGTCTCAAAATTCTTTGAAATTCTGATCTTAAAGTGAGTCAGACCTTAGTAATGGATTGGGCAATTCTAGTAGCAGACACATAGAAAATAATATGTGGTTTAACTATGTTTTAACACCATAAAATGCTCTGAAACCTTATTGAACCTATGAAAAGAACAATAAACATAGCTCCACAAAAATCTGGGCTCTATGAAATCTACAGATAAATCTAGAAATAGCCAGACACCTAGCTCGTAGACAAATAGTAAGGGATGCCTGAAGGCCTGAGTCTAAAAGGCCTATTAGGATACTATACCTGTTGAATGCCAGCTTCTGTAGCCAACAGCACACAAGGGAGTGATGTGCCTGACATGCCTGTCTAGCTACTTCAGACTCCACAACCTGTGAGACCAAGTATCCATTTACATCTAGGTCAACACAAGGGGGATGGGGCATCCTGTGAAAGTACTCAAGAGCAGGACTCAAAGTTGTGTGTTTTGTTCAGTTCCAGATTCCGCGATTTCATGGCTGTGTGGAAGACAAAAGCCGTCATTTGATCCTCCAAACTGCGGGTCAGTGTGGACTCCTATAGATATGCAGGGAGCCAGCTCTGACATGGTGGAAATCAGTGGGGTGGTTTGAACTAAAGCTCATTTGATGATGATGAGATGCTGGTGGGCCAAGAGGCCCCTGAGCTGTGGGGTCCCAGTCCTTCCCTCCACAGTGGCAGTGCCCCCTGGGGCTGCCTGGATGGGCTGCTAGTGGGCCAAGTGCTGCTCCAGCTCAGAGGCAGCACCTGACCTGATCCAACTCTTCCCTGAGCCCTCCTGCTGGAAGCCTGCCAGGCGCTGCTCTTTGGGTGGGCTCAGGGAGCAGTTGGATGAGGCCAGGTGCTGTCTCTGAGCTGAGGCAGCACCTGACCCGCTAGCAGCCCACCTAGGCAGTCCTGCCGGGTGCCATTGCCATGAAGGGAAGGACTAGGGCCTCCCATAGCTCAGGGGCCTCTTGGCCTGCCAGCATTTCACCCTCTGGCCATGGGCAGTCTCCAGCTTTGGCTGTGGTGCAAAAAAACCAAAACGGATCGGGTCCCTCACCATAATGTGATGGAAAAATTGAAAAGATTTAGTCCTCAGGGTTTTATTATATACCCCACCATTTCAATTTAGGGCGCATAGAATAAAATCTTGTGGATTAAGCCCCCATCACATGTACAAGTGCCTGTTATTACCAGAGGCTTAGTTAGACAGTTTTGGACCCTGGGCAGGAGCTGGGCCGGTGGTGATGGCTGCTATTTTTGCATCCTCCCTTCTGCAAGGCAACCCTGTCCCATAGTTATGCTACTGCTTATCATAAATTCAGCTTTCCCTGGCACATCCCAACTGGCACAGATACCCTGTTACTCAAGGATTATGTATGTATTATTTACATGGTAAAAGTACATGCTTCATAGATTAGAAATTATTGCAATTAATCAATTTATCTTTGCTTTCTATACAACCCCCCCTATCCCTATGCATGAGAGGGTGTGTGCATTTCAAAATAGAAGTGGAATTAAATGAAAAGGGACGTGGTGTGACTGCAGTCATTGAAAAATTACACTGTAATTTATGAGCAAACTGTCTCTATGCCAAGTTCTGAGGCATTTATATTGATATTCATGAATAAAGTGTAATTGATATGGCAGTATAACAATCATACCGTATACCCATTCAGACTGCTGCTTATTTTAGAAACATCCAGTAAAAATAATGGGGTAATAACAAGTAATTTTTACTGCTTAAAGAAGATTAGAATAAGAATAATGTGTGTGTTGATGTGTGTGGGGCAATGGGTAGAGGGAGGGGAGGTGTGGAGAGAGGGTATATTTTATTTGGGAAGGATTTCACGTTTCTTTGGTGTTCAAGTTAGACCCCATAAATAAGCAAATGAAAGAAAGCATCTTGGTTTGATATGTCTGTAATGTTGCATCTATATTTCTATCTGCAACTACTGCCCCAGTGCCATATTACGCAATATGCAGGCAGACTGTTCCACCTGCAGAGAGCAACACTGGAGCCAACAGACATTCATTATACATTACAGGATTGGGAAATATGTAAGTAAAGATGCTGCAGGACAATGTAGTTTCTATGGGAAACCAAGTAGTTTCTTTGGGAGTTTTCAGATACTCACCTGGTCTGAGTCAATGAAGATGTCCACAGATCCTGAAAATGAAAGTCTTTCCTTTCTCTCCAGTTTTCAGGAACTGTTCAGTGGAAAGCAACAGGGCTTAAAATGAATACAGTTTTCAAAGACTGCTTAACAGCATGAAGGCCCAAGTTTTTACTTTCACAGAAGGCTCGATGCATCCCATGGCTGGTATATGAAAGAGCAGGTAGACAGTCAGTACCTTTTTGTGAGGTAGAACCAAGCGTTACCATCTCATCAGTATCCAGCACCACTGCCACCGCGTAAGGGAAAGAACAGGACAGGACAGCGAGAAGGTGAAGTTTAAAGGAATACAGTTAGAAAACTGTGAAGAGATAGTTGAAAACATATTGTTTCTAAGTAGGATTGTGGATTTTCTCTCTCAGCACTGGATCGACTCGCCTTTAGTAAAGCGAAGGGCTTATGAAAGGATCAGTTGTGATTTGCAGGTTATTCTATATACCTGGCTTTAAAGCATTTGATGTTGTGTTTGCTGTTTTAGGTAGTGAACAAGCAGAGAGAGAATGAACTCTTTTCACTAATAATAAACTTTTCATGCAGCAGCTTCAGCAATAAGAATCAGCACGGCAATACTGAGGTAAGCATAAAACAAGCTCTCAATACTAGATGTGGACAAAAAATAAAAACCCCACAGACAAATGCATCCCACCCTTTGAAGTACAGATCTCACTCAGCTCTGTGCCTTAAATACCACAAACGCTTTATGTAGAATCTGCAATTCTAGACTCTTCTAAAGTTTGATCCAAGATCCATGTTTTATGATTGGATGGCATTTCTAGTCAATACTATGATTTCTTGAAAGATCAAGGAATTTTATACAAGCTGATCTAGAAACAGGAAGATAACTTTGCTAATCTTTTTTTTAAAAGATGGGAGATAAAATGGAACAATTTGTTTGACTAAAAGTTTTTTGAAAACCTTTTTTTATTTAAATTTATAAAGCTGATTTTTTCATTGTTTCAATACAGTGAATGTTGTCCAGGCTTAAGTGTTTTTACACTTGTCATTGTTTCTATCTTTTCTTTTGCTAGTCAGTAACTTTTGAAAATAACTACAACTGTTGAAAAGTCACATAGGGCTGATTTAGAGTTTTATTTTTCCAAAGATGAAGAAGTTTTGAAAATCGATAGTGAAAAGAAAAAGAAGTGGAGCAAAATGTATAACAATCTAGACATGACACTTCGTTGTATTTGGTTGCAGAAAGGGAAAAGGGTAGAAAAAGCAAAATAAAAAAAAAAGTTTAAATATGACATTTGAAAACTTGACATTTTAAATTTTTTAAATTTTAGTTTTCAACAAAGCACCTTCAAAAACCTGAAATATTTTTGCAAAAAAAAGTCTCCTTAAACCAAAAAAAGAAAATTATTTACTGCCTTTTGTTATTTACAAGAATCCCCAATAAAGATGATGTTTGGCACATCTTGAAAGAAAAATCTTCCCTAAGTTTTCTGTCTCTTCAGTGTTGTTCCAGTAGTAAAACAGCTTTTCCTCTGACTGTATTCTGAAATGCTGAAATTCATTCTCCTTGGAGGATTTATGGGATGCAGGATGTGTACTTGGTGGGAGGTCAGTAAGGGTAAGGGAGAGATATCTTTTCAACTAAGCCATATCTAAAAGATTTGGAGTTGGCTTGGAAAATCTTGCTGCCCACACAGGTGAGTCTGAAGAAAGCAAGCACTTGTTGGTTATTTTCTGATAAATGGGTTCCTGATATTGAAGTCTTCATCCTCTTCTGCCCTTTTTAACAATGAGATGACAATATCTGGGTGATGAGTGAATTTGCTAAAAATGCACTTCGGGGGACTAATGCACTGTCTGGGACACCTATTTTCTGAAGGGTGTTTGTGCCCAAAAGCTTGTAAAGAACAATTTTTCCAACTATTTAGTTGGTCTAATAAATGATCTCACATCTACCCAAAGAACCTTGTCTGCCTACGTCCTTAGACCAACACAGCTACAACCAACAATGGAAAGTAATTCACCTTGAATTATTTAAGGTTGCCCACAAAAAACCTGCAGCATGCTTATATGCTCAGCAGTGCTACACTGGTTAGCACTACAGATGAAAGGGACTTGGGGGTCAT
>NW_017728996.1:27090146-27098990 GCF_001723915.1 Gavialis gangeticus | reverse complement strand
GGGGGGGGGGGGGGGGCTGGACTCGATGATCCTCCGGGGTCCCTTCCAGCCCAAATGTCTATGAAATCTATGAAAAAAAAATCAGATTACTTGCAAAACTCTTATGTTTTACTCAACCTATCCTTCATTGTGTCTTAGGCCAACCATTTTAGTTTTGAGGATGTGCGAAAGGCTCTCTTGGATCATTCAGAGTCATTTTTCCCTTTGAGAAATGCTTTGCCTTCCAAACCTCTTAGAATGTTTTCCTGTTTTGGCCAACTCAGAAAATACAAAACATTATTTGGCAGTTAGTTTCCATAGTTCAAATTGTGTGTGTGCAGATTTGCATGACATATTGGAAGAAGACTGCACGAAGGTCCTTCCTTTATGTGGCTAGGTCTTTTACTAGTTTTTTTCCTCTGCTGCAATGTAATGAGAGACCTTGCCTAAAATGATGAAACCCTGGGTTCTTGCCAGAAGTTTAAAGTGACATATGTGTATTTTCCACTAGGAAAATTTATATTAGCTGATTAGCACCTTTCACAGCTGAAATAACAGAGTGAACCAATATGAATCGAGCATTCCCGGGGGGGAGGGCTGATTTCATTCCACTGACTGGAGAGTGATGAAAACTAAGAATAAGAGGTCAATCTCCTTTTAATTTAAAAACTGCCCTATTGATGAGGAGAACATCTCTGATCAAAAGACCATCACCCAAGCACAACTCACACTGCCCTGATCTATGATAAACAGTGAAATCATGCATTATAACAACATATTTTGTATTATAAAAGTGCATACTGTAATCTTTGCATCCAGTCCTTGCCTGCATGCTCTGCACAAAATGTGTAATTATGTTGTTATAATCATGTTGCACCATGAGTTGATGAACATCTTACTTGGCAGTTACTTGGCAGCTAGTTTTAAAATATCCACTGTCACCAAAATAGACCCAGAGTGGTGGGTTACCTGGCTGGTAAGAACCGAGAGAGCGTCTTCAGGTGAGGGTTCCTCCTGGAATGTGCTGTCTTTGCATCTCGCAGCCTCTCTTTAATATGAAGTCTTTTGGGTGCAGATCCTTAGCTACTCAAATGTCTCTAAAATCAACAGTTAAAACGAAAAAAAAGAAATCAGAACCTCAGCACGTAACAGATGCACATATGAATGGTGAGATGAATAAAGCGTAGGCTCTGAAGTTAACTGTCATCACTCCCCATTGCATTTTTGTCTGTTTCATGTGCTGTCCACCTGTGGCTTGTAGACAATGGAGTTGATTGCACTGTGGAAAACTGGCAGTCAAGTTCAAAGCTGCTGTTGTTGTTGCCTGTTATTGTGGCTTTGTTCCCTCCTGTTAAGTTTCTTTGTGTGTGTTTTTTCCCCTTCCTTTCTTTTTCTTCTTTTTTTTTAACATTACCTCTCTGTGGTCTTATAATTATATTATTAGTACCCTTTACTGCTTCTTTTGAAATGTGCTAAACATAGCAAAGAAGAAGTAATATAGGTGGTTAAGCTAAGACATTGTACATTACATACAAAAGAAAAAACATTTCAGCAGGCTTTGAAGTAGACAGAAATATGACTTTTTTTTTTACTTTAGTTCAATGCTGTAGTAACTTGAGATGACCACTTGGACTCCCCATTCTGAAAAATGAAGCGAATGCCTATTTTAAAAGAAATTGTGCTGAGCCAGGATGATACCCAGACCCTTCAATTCTGAACTTAATTTACTGCTATGTGACTCTAGTTTTATGGTTGTGCAAATCCATTTTAAAGCAATGCAGTCCCACAGTCATGAAACTGGACTAATATCTTTGTGAACTAAATGGCAGGATAGATATGTACCTTTATAGACTCACTGAATAAGATATATATATATAGAGAGAGAGAGAGAGAGAGAGCACAAGCTTTCACGAACCCAAGTTCACTTCATCAAGTACTGTGAAAGGACTTGCAGAAAGCAGATAAGAGGGAGAGCGAAATTAGAATATATAAGACAAGGGAGGGGGAAGAGAGAGGCATAGGGGGACAGTGCTTGGAGAGAAAAGCAAATGAGCCTTAAACCCATAGGAACAAAGCAGGTCACAAAAGCTAATTCAGATAATGAGATAAAAGTCACTGGGTGTGTCTACATGAGACACTTTACCATGCAGTTGACTAATTGACTGCATGGTAATGCCTCACCATGTGGTAGTGACTGTGCAGCAGCCTATGTGTAGACAGCAGATTGGGAGCAAATTTGCTCTTGGTTAGCCTGGGCAGCAGGAGGTGGGAGAACAATCCCCTCCCCTGGGAGCTGCCTATGCCAGAGTAGGCTCTGAGCTCAGAGCCTGGTCAGGACAATGCCCCCTGCCCTGGCAGCAGGAAGCTCCTGGCCCTGGCTCCATGATCAGGGCAGGGCCTGAGACATTGCTCCCTGTCCCCGGGAGCTGCCTGATGCCAGGGTCGGCTCCAAGCTTGGAGCTCGACCAGGACAATGTCTCTAAATGGCAGCAGTGGCAACAGGCAGTTCCCAGCCCCTGCTCCAACTGCGTAGCCAGGAGCTGCACGCTGCTGGGGCAAGGGGACATTGTTCCAGTCCTGGCTCTGAGCTTGGAGGCCACCCCAGCAGTAGGCAGATTCTGGGGCCAGGAAACAATCTTCCAGTCCCTGCTCTGATCTCAGAGCTGGGGTCAGGAGCTTCCTGCACCAGGAGAGATCCCCAGCCAGCCCTGGGCTGGCTGGGACGTGCCCGAGAACATGACAGGTCGTGGCGAGCTGTGGGCTGTGTGGTAAAGCCTCACTGGGCACAGGGCTTGTCCCAATGTGCATGGAGTAGGAAAGCACTGCAGAAACAGATTTCCCACCCTGAGCACATCAGGACCCCTTCCAATGTGTACAGGGCCAGAAGACTTCTGGCCCCATGCTCCTGCCAGCCCCTGGGCTAGGACCCAGGGGGCGCCATGGGTACATTCTCAAGACTGAGCCCACCAATCGGCTGATTGGTGACCTCAGCCTCAAAACCACTCTGGGTCCAGCTCATCTTGGTGCACTGTTTTGGGTGTATCTCTATGATCAGGGACAGTTGGGGTTTCCCTACTTATGAAGATGTGGCTTGAAGATTCATGGAGCTTGTCTCTGTAAGCAGGGAATGTGTTGCCCATTGTCCCTCAAGATCAACAGGCAGGACAACAGGTGAATGTGTGTGTAGCCCAGGTAGCTTGGGTATATACTCCCCTTCTCCAACTGAAGGGGATTGTTAGCTGGCAGGTGTGCTGTGGGGTGGGAACGGCAGACCGCTCAGTTCCCCTCCATTCCTATAGAACCAGGCCAGGCCAGTCAGGAGACTTAACTATATACAAATTTATTTACATTAATTTATCACAAGGGAAAGGAACATGGATATAAACATATGTACAATGTGTATAGATATATATTTATAAGATATCTAAACCAGTAACATAACCAGTGACATAAAACCTTATGCCAGTGCTCCAGATACAGGTAAGTCAAAGGTAAGTATCTGATCTGAAACAGATTAACCCCAAAGATAAACTCAATCCTGAGGGGAAACCCCAATGCCATTGGGCTTTTCCCAAGCCCTACAAAGAAGCTGGTAACTTTAGGGGGGTCCTCTCAGTGGGTCCTCCCCTTTCAGGAGCCCTCAACTAACCAGGAGGGGGACTCCCCTCCCCTGTGGGAATCCTTTTTTCCCTGCAACTCATGGCTCCCAGGCCTGGAGGGTGGCCCTCTTCCTCTGCACCAGGCTGCTCTCTTGCCTGCAGTGGGCTTTGGGGGAAGGGAGGGGGGGTGTTGCTGTCCCCTGGAGCAGGGCTTTGGTATGCAGGGCTTCTGGGGCCTCTGGCTTGGCCCTGTCGGCTGGCTCAGTAGCCCGATCACCACCTGGCTGTCTGGACTCAACCTTTTGCTATGGGTCAGAGGCCTGGGCTGCCTTGTGCAGCACCAGGCTTGATGCTTTGTAATGTGGATGCTTGTAGAGCTGTGAGAAATTCAAAATCTGCTATCACTTCTGACAGTTCATCGCATAAGACTTTTGAAACTTTGTTAAGTCCCTCCTCCCAAAAGGGAGGGTCAAATAATTTTCCACAGGTGACCTTGAATAATCCACTTTAATCTGAAAATGCCATGTATTCAAAATGCTTATGTTTACTTTCTTATGCAGTTTTAGGCCCTGGACCTTCAGGGAGTTTTGTGCATTCAAACCCCTGTATTTTCATGGATCCACCACTGGGGTGTTGCAAGAGTGCAAGAATCTGTGTGGATGGGATTAATTCTAAGATCATCATCTCAGTGTGTGGCTTGAATATACAGAATGATAGAACATCACATGGATAAACACAGGCATGTTTATTTTATATAGTCTACACAGAAACAGCAGATCAATATGGCATGGAAATGTACAAGGTCAGATGCAGTTAGTCCATGTCCAGAGTTGGCACAGGGCTAAGTGCTAAATCCTGCCAGATCTTTCTTCTCTGTGTGACCAGATTAAAATGGTTTCCCACTGCTTTGGGAGTACTCTCACTCAGTGTGATTGGGCTCCGCAAGTCTGGGAACTCTGAGTGCTCTGTGGGAGGCACAGGCCCATCCCACCCTCTGAGCCAGTGTACTGCAGCTGGTTTCATCAGGGTTCACAGAATTGTAGAACCTATAGAAGGGACCTGTAGGATCATCAAGTCCAGTTTCCTACTGTGGGCAGAAAGTTATTGGGCTTAGACAAGCTCAGCAAGGTGCCTATCCAGCCTCTTCTTGCATACCTCCAGTGGTGGGGACTGGACCGCCTCTGCTGGGAGTGTGTTCCAGATTCTAGCAGCCCTTATGGAGAAAAAGTTCTTCCTTATGTGTAGTCTGAATTTGCCCTCTATAAGCTTATGTCTGCTTGTCCTTGTCCTCCTGAAGAGGTGTTCCCCCAGATCTTTGTGTTCTCCCCTGATGTACTTATAGGTGGCCACCAGGTGACCTCTCAGCCTTCTCTTACTCGGGCTGAACAGGTCCAATTCCCTGAGTCTGTCCTCATACGGCTTATCCTCCATGCCTTTGACCCTCTCGAGCTTATCCATGTCCCTCCTGAAGTGTAGTGCCCAGAAATGAACACAGTACTCCAGCTGAGGCCTCATCAATGCCGAATAGAGAGGGAGGAGCACCTCCCTGGATCTACTGGACACACATCGGCTAATACACGCCAGAGCTCTGTTTGGTTTCCTAGAGACCTCATCGCATTGCTGGCTTATATTCATCTTCTGGTTGATCATAACCACTCTCACAGGTCTCACGTAGAATCTGTGCCAGCCTGTGCCATGATGACACCCACCATGTAGTTGTGGTGGGGGGTTCTTCCTACCCAGGTGAAGGACTTTGCATTTATTTGTATTGAATCTCATCTGATTCTTCTTCGCCCAAGAGTCCAGCCTGTCATCTTCCTGGATCCTGGCTCTATCCTCCAGTGTGCCCATGTTTTTCCCACAGCTTGGTATCATCCGTGAACTTAATAATTGAACTTTCCACCTGCTCATCCGGATCATTGATGAATATATTAAAGACCAATGTTTGGGCTCACTATTTTATCAGAACTATTTTGTCCATCCCTACTTAGGAACTCTATAATATTCCAAGTCATAATGTTTAGTTTCCAAATTGAGCATTTTACACATGATATTTGGGTTCTTTTTACTTGTATGTAGAACTAGAGCTCTCTATGGAGGCAAGTGGTAAAATTGAAAGTATCTCACAGAATATAAGAAGGGACATGCAGTTGTAAATAAAAATGTTAGGCTACAGAAATATACTGAGACCATAGATTCAGTTCTCTGTCTCTTAGGGCTCAAGTTGATATCTGTTAAATTCAATGGAAAGGTTTCTGCTGACTTCAATGGGTAATGGATCAAGCCCTTAATCTCTTTTTAAAGCTCCCATTGATGCACACAGTTGCCTTTTTCAAAAACTCAATACGATTTTTTGCTCTAGGTATTAGGTAAATAATTTGCTTTGCTCATGACTAGCACATCCCCTCATGCATCTATGTTTTCTGAGTTATATATTATCATGGGTTTCCAGATATCCTTGGGAAATTAAAACTAGATTCTGTGCTTCTGAGAAAATATTTGCAATGCAAAGTCACCTTAAAAATCCTTCATTTTCTTTTATGGTTTGTATAATCTACTGGCATTACATCCTAAATAAATCTAAATATTTTTAGATTTCTCTCTCTCTCTCCCCCCTCTCTCTTTGGTATATGAGGAGAGAGCCATCCAAAAAAGTCCTCTATTATTTATCATGATTTATTACTGAGAACCTCCTGATCTCTGTATTTATCTAGTGCTTTTCCCCTATACTTAGTAGTTCATGGAGTCCTGTTTGGAAGTATTGCAGGAGTTGCATTGGTAAGGAATGGGCTGGGCAAAACTTTCATGTAAATAATAGTTGCTGAAAATTGTCATTTTGAATTGACTTAAACCATTTGTGAATTTCAAATTTGTTGGACTTTGGAAAACTTCCAGTTGAAAACAAAAAGGAAAAAAGGCAATAATTTTTTTCAACTTTTTTTGAAAAATTAATTTTGTTTAAAAATGGAATTTTGTTCAAAACTGAACTTTATTTTAGTAAGAAAAGCAAAACTTCATACTTCTGACCAAAATTATAGATTTGTTTTGGTGAGGAATATGTTTTTTTCATATCAGCCCAAACTGCTGTGCATGACCTCCTCCAGTTTGGCTATTCTCCCCACCTCAAACCTCCAGTTATTCACACAGATAAATTCACCAGTAGGAGTGCTTACTAACATCCCACCCAGGGGGAAACAGTTGAGCTGGATGTGCTCAGGCATGTTGCATCTAGGGCACATCAAAGATGTGGTACAGACACATCCTTGACCACCATCGCCACTTCCACATGAGCAGGGGTGTGCGTTTGCAGCAGCACAATAGTGGCATAAATGTTTGCCTCTATTTTGTGCTGCAGTGCATGCCCCTGCTGGTGTAGTTTGCAGTAGGACACATTGTCCTACTGCTCCATGTGCTGCAGGAGGGGCTGGCTGGGCCACAGGGTGCCTCAGCGCAGGGCTAGCCAGCAGGCAGCCCCCATACTGAGGCATCCTGTGCTCCAGCCAGCCAGGGAGCAGCATGTAGAGACAGGAGAGTCAGCAGCTATGAAGCCCCTGCACTGAGGCACCTGCAGCATGGGGGGTCTGCAGCATGTGGAGATGGGGGAGTGGAGCAGGCAGCCCTGTCTCTGTGTTTGTCCCAGCAATTTTTTGCTTCAGTGCTGCAAGTTAGCAGCACTGTGCACAGATTAACATGCAACATGTGTGGTTTGTGATGCCACAAAGAGGTTAGTGGTGCCACAAGCCACATGTGCCTGCACATCTTGATCTGGCCCAATAGCTAACACCTGGTGTTACTCACCTGGAAAGGAGGGTATCATCTCTGTATCAAGCTCTCTTTGAGTAGGATAAGATAATTTGGGGCAGCCACAGGGAGGGTAGGGGGGCAGCAAGGTTGGCACTGATGCCTCTAAGTAATTTGTAAACTTTCTTGGTGCTATGGTAATTGGATCAGCAGAGAGAGGTAGTTAGCCACCTTAGCCTGAGGTCAAGCAGAAGGCAGGGTAGATATGTACCTTATAGATAGGTATATGATAGAGTGAGTGATTTGAATACAACAGGTGGAAGGAGAGGAATTGGAGGGGGAACAGTTTAGATCTCAAAGCACTGTCCCCTCCCACATCCTCTCCTTCATCCCTTCCCACCTTTTGTATTTAAATCACTCACTCCACTTTATACACTACCCTATGCTTGTCCTTTCACAGCATCTGATGAAGTGAGCTTTAGTTCACAAAATATTATGATCTCTAAATATTTTATGTTGTTAGTTTATGCTATTCCCAGTATAAAGTTCAGCGGGATTTCTTCTGTGTGTGTCCATATCTCCAGTTACATTTCCTGAACCACATTCATTGCAACACAGGATGATGCTAAGTATCTGTGCAGTAGCTTTTTATTTGCCATATTCCTTTCCTCAGCCATGTTCAGGAATGAAGAAATAAAAAGGGAATCTTGTAGTGTTTTGGGAGTTGCTTTTTAATTTTAATGGCCAAAGAACAATTTAACACGTGACTATGATAAAATCTCTGGACATGTGAAGAACAACCATATAATCAGAGCTCTGTGTTTACAGAAACCCATGGTATATAGTATGAGCTAGATCTGTAGTCTTCAGTGTAAGCAAAATTGGGGCTCATCTAAGTACAGGCATAATCGTGTCATATGTGAAATATTTCACAGATTTCATAGACATTAGGGCTGGAAGGGACCTCAGAAGATCATTGAGTCCAGCCCCCCGCCCAAAGGGCAGGAAGTCAGCTGGGGTCATAGGATCCCAGCAAGATAAGCATCCAGTTTACTCTTGAAGGTGTTCAACGTAGGTGCTTGAACCACCAGTGATAGCAGTCTGTTCCAGACCTTGGGGGCTCGGACAATAAAGAAATTCTTCCTTATGTCCAGCCTGAAATGGTCTTGCAGTAGTTTATGACCGTTTGACCTCGTCATCCCTTGGGGCGCTCTGGTGAACAAACGTTCCCCCAGATACTGGTGGTCATCCCTGATAAAATTATAGGTGGCCATCAGATCACCCCTGAGCCTATGCTTTTCCAGGCTAAAGAGCCCCATGGCTCTCAGCCTGTCATCATAATGTCTGTTTTCCTGACCTCTGATCATGCGCGTGGCTCTTCTCTGGACTCATTTTTTTAAATGAAGTGATATTTTCTATTCATTATTGACCTGGTTTAATAAGTTTTTAAAAGTGTAACTGGCACTGCACACTAGGGCTGTGCGAAGTGGCAAGTATTCAATTTGGATTCAGCTGATTCAGAGAA
>NW_017728996.1:27066293-27085146 GCF_001723915.1 Gavialis gangeticus | reverse complement strand
AATTTGGATTCATCTGATTCAGAGAAACAGTGATTCAATTCGGTGATTTGTATCACTGTCCTGTTTTGATTAGGCCAATTCAGATCTGAAGATTTGGCCCTGATTCGGAGATTTGGCCGTAGATTAAACAGGCAGCAGTCCTCAAAGACGCTGGATACAGCTGCCTCCAGCTGGTAAGTCTGTTGTGGTGGGCGGAGGGGGGAGGGAAGGGACATGGGGGGAGCAAATCAATGCTCCTACATTGAGGGAGGGGTTGGGGCTGGGACAAGCTGCCCAGCCAGGACAGAGGGGTGTGGGACTTGGGGAGGGGGCCTCCCACCACTGTCTGCCATCAGTCTGGGCGGGCATGGGAGCGGGCATGTGCCCTTGGATCTGCGCAGGGTGGGCTGGCTTGGGCTACACTTCAGATGGGCAGTGGAAGGGGCTGGCATGTGCACCTGGATTGAATTGGGGCCAGAGGCAGGGGCTATGGGGAATTTTAGGGTGGCTGCTGCCCCCCCATAGCTCCACTGAACTCTGTGGGGTGGGTGGAGCCAGGGCTGCACTTCAGGCTGGGGCTGGGACTAGCCTCCCAGAGTGCAGCTCTGGTTCCACCTACCCTGTGAAGTGCAGCCCAATGGCAGATGGCTGGGGCTAGCCTCCCAGGGCACAGCCTGGCCCAGTCCCCCCTGCACAGATCCAGGCCACATACTCCTCCCATGTCCTCCCAGACCAGCGTTGTGCAGTGGCATGCAGTGGCAGGAGTCCCCCTCCCCGAGTCCTGTGCCCCTCCACCCTTGCTGGACAGCTTTTGCCCAGTCCCAGCCCCAATCTCTTCCTTACTTTGGGGGCACTGATCTTCCCCACACCCTTTCCCTCCCCTCTCCGTCCACCACAACAGACTTACCACCTGGAGGCAGCTGTGTCCAGCATCTTTGAGGATTGCTGCCTGTTTAGTCTATGGCCGAATCTTTTCCAAATCGATTCAGAGTTTTTAATTCAATTAAGATTCGGAGATTCAGCTGCTGATTCAGGCCAAATCTCCTCCGAATTGAATCGGTTACCAAAGCTTCGCACAGCTCTTCACATACCTCTCCAGTCTTGATGATGTTGGAGTTTGGCCCCAATTCTAGTAGCCACTGTCCACCTATTGGCACCAATGCTGGACTAGTAAAGCTTACCTTGACTTGAATCAGGGTGTGCCAGGCTGCAGCACTGGCTGGCTGCTGACACTGAACTGGGAGCAAAAGGTAAGGCTTGGTTTGAGGCATATTAGTAAGAGAGAGGGAAACAGATTTCATTGTTACTGTTGGTGCTGTATGCTAGATGCAGATAAACAGTTCTTTCCTCTCTGGGGCTGTCAATCCTGACTCTTTACAAAGCACTAATTTATACATAAACATTTTTTTCCCCAAAAAAAGAGGTGTTGTGAACATAATAGGAATGCCATAATTGTATGGTGCAGCAAAAAGGTTAGAGTCAGTGTTTTAATTCCTGCAATGCTGATTTAATGCAAATTATGCCAGGCTGCTGGGAACTTTTTACGGTCCTTCTTTCTCTTTGATTACAGGTGGATTTTAACTTGCTAGTCTCAAAGCAGGCACCAATACAGAATGTCAATTTCTAGTTAAGAGGAAATTGTTACCAGCCCCTTAGGTATTTGCAGCCTGACAACTAAACTGGCTTCCTCAAAGAGGTTAGACACACATAACTAAACAGTAAATACCCAGATGACACATCACAATTGTACACAAAAAGGAGTAAAGGGAAGGGAAGGAAAGGAAGGGAAGGCATCATCCTCATTCCTGACATCTACAATATGTTGAAAAAATTCTGCCTGATAGCTTAGATGTTATGAGCTTGATCAAGCTTTACTGAAGTACAAACTGGTGTTGGCATCAGTGGTGTGGGATAAGTGTGCCCAGTCCTGATGTCACTGTAATCATGGGAAATTTCACTTTGAATTTGATTGCAGCTGTATTAAATCACGGGGTGATGGTCACTTAGGGCAGAAGGATGGTACATATTGATTCATGTCATTTAAACAGAGAAGAATGGCTATTCTATGGCTCTAAGGCAGGGGCGAGCAAAATATGACCTGCACGCTGGATCCTGCCCTCCAGGCAATTACATCTGGCCCTTGGGGCCCCTCCATAAGCCCTGGCCCTTGTGAGCCATCTGCAAGCTTGTGCTATGCAGGAGATGTGGTTCTGTTTGCTAAGAAACCAACTCCCACAGCAGCCTGGCCTGGCCTGGCCTGGCCTGGCCTGACCTGCCCAAGCCCAAGCCCAAGCCCAAGCCCAAGCCCAAGCCCAAGCCCAAGCCCAAGCCCAAGCCCAAGCCCAAGCCCAAGCCCAAGCCCAAGCCCAAGCCCAAGCCCAAGCCCAAGCCCAAGCCCAAGCCCAAGCCCAAGCCCAAGCCCAAGCCCAAGCCCAAGCCCAAGCCCAAGCCCAAGCCCAAGCCCAAGCCCAAGCCCAAGCCCAAGCCCAAGCCCAAGCCCAAGCCCAAGCCCAAGCCCAAGCCCAAGCCCAAGCCCAAGCCCAAGCCCAAGCCCAAGCCCAAGCCGGGGGGGTGCTAGAGACACAAATTCTCAGCCTGGCAGAGGCATTTGCTGGCCACCCCATGGCAGTTTCCAGCCTCCCTGCCTGCAAGAGTGGGAATGCAGGTATGGACCCCACTGGGCTGGGGCCAGGGACTCCTGCTGGGGGAAAGAGGGCCAGGAATTTAGGGAGCCACTGTGTGCTATAGGGCATGGTGAGGCTGGTCCCATATGCTGCCACTACATGTGGTCACAGACTGGGGTGGGCACGCAGGAGCTGCATGCTATGGGAGCAGGTGGGACTGGCTCCACTTACTGCCACCACATGTAGCTCCAGGGACGTGCATAGTCCAAGATCTCTGAGGGACCCCCCACACATACGCGCGCATTCCATCTGCCCACTGTACCCCCAAACACACCCATACCGTCCCAAATCCCCCCCACACACTTCCACCCCACCATAATCTCACATACACCCACACAAACCCACAACCCCCACCCACACTCCCACTCCCACCATATGCACATACACACTCATACCACAACCTAATCACATACTCCACACCCACACCCCTCCCCACACTTCCCACCTACCATACCCACACCCCACACATATACCTCCCACACCCACCACACACATACACTCACTCTCTAGCCACACTTCCAGACACGCATCCCCGTATTCCCTGCACATAATATACAAGAGTAAGATTGTATTGTGAGCTACTATGCAACTGCTTCTAGATATGTGATGCAAATACACATAAATAAGGACAAAAATATTTTTAAAATACAATTAAAATAAGTTATGGGTAGATGTTTGATTTTTATTTTTTTTAGTACGTGATTTGTTTTTTTCCCAGTTTCAAGATGGCAACCCCCCTCCCAGACTTTTTGGGCAAGGGGAGGGACTTCCAGGGGCAAAGGTCAAGGTTTAGGGGTGGGACTTCTAGTCCCCAAGATAGTGACCAAGGGGAGGGGCACCTCTCAAGGGGCGGGGCTATCCTTGTGGCCCTCCAGTCCACCAAAACTTGTTAAGCAGCCCTCCAGCCAAAATAATCGCCCGCTTCTGCTCTAAACAGTGGGGAGAGGAGGAGAAAAACTAGGCTAGAGTGCTGTTCACTTTTTAGCAACCACCAGATGCATAACAGTGCCAAGGCCAGCAGCAGTAGCTGCTGAGGCTATGCTGGCTGTGGTAGTAGGGCCAGCTGTGGTGATGGCTATTGTTCATACACCACCTCTGCTGCCCAAGACACCCACCACTCCTTACTTGACTGCCAACCACACCTAGTGCAGAACAGATCTTTCCTACTTACGGTGGCATGGCAGGTCCAAAGAAGGTAAGTCAGATAGTGTAGGAGTACTTGTAAGGGGTCTCCCTCAGTGTTGGGATTTATAATGATTTTAGCAAAAATTGTGGAAGATCTGCAGATGCTTAGGCTGTCAGTATTGACTATGCCTTGGCCCTGGGTTTGGGGGGTTGATGACTTTGGATTTTCTAGCTCCTCTCCATGGAAATGAGTGTGGCTCTTTCCATAGTGTCCAATAGGGTATAGATCCTGAATCCTCAAGCTTTTGGTGGGTGAGTGGATTTGACCCTATCTGAGGATGTTCATAATGAAGTAAAGGATGATGCACTAAAATCATACCTGAAGTGCACTTTCACACTAAACATTAGCTCATGATGATTTTGCCATCCAAAAATAGGTACTGCAACTAAGCAAAGTATGTTGATGTCAATCTTAGTGTTATTTTAAGGGAGAAGCAGCAGTAGGGAGGTCCCTAGGTGGGAAAAGACTACACATTATGGGCTGGCTGCGGAGGAGTAGGCAACCAGAGACCCATATGCTATGAATACCTGTTGCAGGGCTACCTACCCAGCAACAGGACAGTAGGGCAGAGCCCTGCTGGATCACTGAGGGCACTGCTATGGCAGACAGAGTAGCAGCCATAAGCTGCCCATTAGAATTAGACAGGAACAGCTGTCCCGGGTACAGAGAGTCATCTGACCTAAAGGGGCTGTGCTTCCAAGAAGCTTAAAAGCCAGCACCTGGAGAAATGAAGAGAAAAGGCTTGTACTTTACAAGGGACAGAGTGCTTGGCAGGAGGAACTGCCTGAGAGATGCTGGTAGGCGCTAAATGCCCTGGAGACAGGGAGGTGAAAGCTCCATGGGAGGATGGCAAGACAAACAGTTGTTTAATCAGAAGTATAGGGGGAAAGTTTTGTTAAGCAGCTACTTGGGTCTGGTTTCTTTTTTTTTGTTTGCTCAAGTTTACACTAGTGGGCCAGGTGTAGTTAAAAGGGGTGAAGAGGAGGCCACAGGAGTGCCTGAGGGATGTATGGATGTTTTGAGTCCTGCCAGTGCTGGGCACAAGGCATAGGCAAGCAGGGTCAAAGCTTGGGACAGTGGTGACCTGAAGCTGGGAGGGCTAGGGCCAGAGCTCAAGAGGAGTGAATCCAGGGTCAAAGCCCCACAGCCTGAAAGGACTGAGACAGGGGCTAGAGCCCAGAAGTCAAGGTCTCATGGGCGACTGGTGCCTTCTGAGTCAGTGGAGCACTTGCCCCCCAGCAGCCAGTCAGCAACTGGGGGGGTGTCCCCCCTTGGCTGATCGCACTGACTGAGGGGGGGGGGGTTGGGGTTCTTCTGCAGTCGGTTGTGTGCGCTGACCAAGAAGCAGCGTTCCCTCTAAGCTGGCTCTAAGGGAACGCTGCCAGGAAGTGCCAGTGGCATGGCCAGAAGGGTCAGGGATGCACCTGGAAATGCCAGTACCACTTCTCCTGGTGTCCCACTCCTTAGCCGGCACTCTCTGGGGGGCACCAGCACTCCCGAATGCCCCCCCTACCCACCGCCTAAGTGGGGAACGCTGCTGTGAGGGGGTGCATCAGCGCTCTCAGGCAATGCATCTCCATGCACCCCCTATGTGTCACCACTGCAACATCTGGTGCAGTGAGCCTAAACTAAGGAGCCCAGCTAGAGAAAATGGGTGGAAGCCAGGAAGGCTGAGGCCCCAACAAAGGTGTGGAAGCCTGAGGAGGCCTGAGATTGTACTGCGGGCAAGATGCCCCCCTGAAGTGATAACCAGTAACATCCGCAAAGTGTGGGTGTGGGTGTAGCTGTAGGGGCAAAAGGAGGCCACAAATAGCCGTTAAGGAAATTGGTGCACTAGAGTGCAGAGAGACAAAGAGGGCCCTACCAAGCATCTGAGGGGCAGGAGTTACGTGGCCACCAGGGCGCATCACAGCCGGTCCTGGGACCTGATCTGGTCACACTTAGGCAATAGTTTCTTAACAATAAATAAGAGTATATGTAAGAATAAAGAGATATACAGGCACAAAGGCAGCTGGACTGTGATACAGAATATGCCATGGCACTATCTTTTGAAAACATAATAGTTTTACAGACAAATAAATCCTTCATGGAAAGGAAATGTAAAGAAAATTATTACATCATGCACTACAGGCCATGGTTAACCTCAGAAAAAGGAGGCACAAAAGGGACTGAAATGTATTTTAAATAGGACTGTGTAAATCATACAAATACTTCTGATTTATCTGATATCCTGGATATTAAATCTTTACTATAAAAACATCCTGTGGAAATTGCAAAATCCTTCCCACCCCTTCTTTTTCCTGACACTAGAAGAATCAATAATGTTCCACAGTTAAATTCTTACTGGAGTTTGCAGTGAGTTATTTCTTCCATGCAATGTGTATTCCTCTTTTGTTTTTTTCTAAACATGGAATAAGAGGCACACGTTCATATTAGGGCTTACTTTCTTGACTATTTGGCATGGTTAAATTTAACTTTTATGTCCAGAATAGCTCATGAGTTGAATTTCAGTTTGTTAAGCTATTTAAGTCTATTATGTAAGCAGTTTGGACCAGGAAACTGCACAAATGAAAATGGAAAATTATGACCATTTGTTGATACACGTGCAAATTAGGTTCTCAGTTGCCTGCCTAACTGTTTTTAAAAGCAGGTTCTTGCTGTTTGCTATTTAATATTTTTCATAGCTAAAGCTTTCCTGGGATGCATAACAATCCCTGGAATAAACTGTTTGAGTAAAATATATTCAAAATGAAACAGACAAGAGACGTGGAAACTCACTGAATAATAGGGCAGCACTTGTCAAGCAAACTAAACTAGCTGGCACCACTTTATTCCTTGTACACTTATTTAAATAGATTTGTGGCTTCTAAATATCTAGAGCAATTCAGAATGAAGGGGAAGGGAGTCTGAATCTGCAGCTCACTGTAGCAGGCTAGTAAAGTTCAGCTGTGGCAGGGAAGACTGAGCTGTATGAAGTACTGCCCAACCCCCAGAGAATGAATGGTTAGTGGAACAATTCCTTGAACATCTGAAGTTGCACAAATCTGTGGGCATAAAGCCATTCACTATCCCCTTTCCTTGGATGGTTGTGATTAGGAAAAGAAAAATGGAAAAGGTAGTGTTGCTATAGCCTTCTTACTGAAAAGATTAAAAATTGACCCTGAAATGCCAAACAGAAATGAGTTGCGTTTTCAAGCTCAAGTGGTGGCTGCACTGAGGCACATCTATTCAGATGATAACCAGTCATGCACAACCACATTTAGGCTGGCAACACAGAACAAGCCATGTGCTAGCGTGCTGTGCTAACAGAGGGGAATACTTGTGTTTAACATGCTCTTCACTGATACTTTTGTATGTTACAGCAACAGCACTCTTAAGTCTCCCTGTATCGTGGGGAAGGAATTAGAGGTGTAGGAATGAGCTCTTTGGCTTTGGAAGGCTTTTAAATGATGTAGCAATGATATTACTTGAACAGAATCAAAGGGACTGATAATGGTATCTGCTATACTGAAAAGGATTATGGAAAGAGATTACATCCAATCCAAAACCTGGGTATATGTTACAGTCTGTAATATAAATTTGTGGTTTTATGCATGAAAAATACTTTTTAATTAGTTGAAGCTTGGAACAAATCTGTTCCCTAAATCCACTGCAATACAGTGTTTCAATAATATTGAGCTATTGCCAGCCTATTGGACCAATCATCTATCCCACAATGTGATTACATTTACATCATTAAGCTTTTTGTATGATTGGAATAGAATGTAGCCATAAGATAAATTTTTGCTGCTCAGAAAATAAATATCCCTGCTTCTCTTTAATGTGTATTAAAACTACCAGTTCTAATTACAAAATGACCAAATGGATTTTTTAAACATATTTTAAAAATGTATAAAACCTTGACTCAGAAGATGAGACCTCATATGCCAAGTTTTTGCTTTGAAATACATATTTTTCAGCTCAATTATTGTAGGCCACTGAATATATGGGTGTGGGATAGCAACAGCTGTTTGACTATAACTATAATTATTGGAGTGTTGTTGGTCTTTCTCATTTATTCATTAAATGCCCTGGCAGGAGTAAAATCATCAATAGTAAGGAGCCTGATGAAGAGGGAAATAAAACAATGTCCAGCTAAAGTTTTTAAAACATGAGAGTCGCTCAATCTGATGGATAGTTAAACTGAGGGCTAGTAAAAGCCATAAGAAGAAATATATTAAAACTGTTATCATGCTGCAATGAGAACGCAGAAATAACTGTCCCTTGATAGACAGTATTCAGCACTGAAGTAATACTGTAAATACTTGCCAGAGGAGATGAAGAGAATGTGGGATAAAGATGTCAGATGTTAGTAGAAAAAAAATTAGCGATCACTCACATCCTTGAGTAAAGATAAGCAAACTCTTACACCACTACACTTTGTATCTTTTCTAATCAAGGATGAGCTGCACCATCAAAACAAATACTAGAGAATGGCCAAGAAGGGGAAATCCTGTAATCATTCATGACAATGAGTAAAAAACACAACTTTTTTGCTTCCAGAAGTGAAAACAAAGGTTGCCAAGTCAGCCTTAGATTTAAGCAAAACCCTCTCATCTAGTCAGAATGGTTTCCCTTCTGCTAGTGCAGCTCTTCCGGTCAAGAAGTACACATGTGCACACAGGTTTAAGCTATACTGGCTTTAAACTAGCCAGCTGTTTGGTTTGACCTTTACAGTCTGTATTTAGGAGCTGACCAAGTCAAAGCATCCCTATGCCCGAAAGCACTTTAGGCCATGTCTATGACCCATTGAAGTCTTTGGATCTCAAGTTGCACATGCAATCCGCACCCGATAAGAATTAAACATATACCTCAGGACTATTTTTTTCCCAGGCAAAACCCCACAGAAGTAAATAAGGCAAATTGATAGGTTAAGGCCAAAGTTGTCCAACCAACAGCCCACAAGGAGTTAGTTCGCAGTCCCTGGGTTCCCACCCAGCTGCTGCTCCCCTCCCCAGAAGCAGCAGCTGGTGGCTGTGGGCTCCCCTTCCCTCCAGCTGCTGCTTCCTGCTCCACCCTAGGGAACAGCTGTTGCTGTCCTTGCTGCAACTGAAACTCATCCCCTACAGGGCTCTGGGCCCCATAGTTAGAGGATAGGTCCTGCCCTGGCTTAGCTGGATCCCTCCAGGCACCCTGTTGGCTGTGATTTTGAAACTCCTGCTTTACACCATTTCCTCTTACTGTTACTTTTGTCAGCTTCTCAGGGTAGAGGCTGCCTACTACAATGGGGTCCTGATGTTGCTGATTCTAGTTGCTATTGTAAGACACGCACTAATGATTAAAATATATGGATATTGTGTACACCTTCCTGTGCAGTTCTACAAATGCAGCTCTGGAAAACCTGTAGTATCTTTGCTTTTTCAGTGCCTGTTATCTCTTACCTGGGAAATGTCAATTGGACTGAATTTGCATGCTGAGTTGGCATATGCATGCTATCAAGTTTTGGGGGGTGTGGGAGATGCTTAGGACATTAGCTAATGCTTCCACTTAGGTCTTCAAAAGTTAAAGGCTCGTACACTAACCTACCATTTTTTCTTTTACTCAATTTCAATTTCATGGAAGAGGTAAATGGTTATTAGGTAATTTAAAAGATCATATGGGGCCTTTAACGAATGACTTTTAATCTGCCTATTAAGTTAGAATCTAATTTTGTCTCAAATGGCTTTTTACAATGTCACACTATTCCAGAGGGATTCCAGATTCACTGTAGTGTTTTAAATGAATATCTGTGTTTTTCATAATCATGACACACTGCTCTATGCACTTCTGGTGAGAAGGTGTAATTAGATGGACAAATTTCAGATTAGCATAATTTTAGTTCAGAGCAATGCAAGTTGTCTCCATTTGCACTCTCCATCAGTTGCTTCCCCCACCTTTCATTCACCTCCAGCCTGATACTAGACTGTTTAGTGTTTTATCCTGTGATGTGTGATCTAAGGGTAACATGTTAGAATGGAACTCCAGGAACATGCCTGTCTAACAGACCCTAGAATAAAAGAAGACATTTGTATTAGCATTTAATAGCTTAAATGTGCTCAGTGCTGTGCAAAATGCTGAGAAAGTTCAAGACTCTGTGAATGCACAGGCATATGCTAACTGCATGCATGGAATGAATCCTGACTCATTGGGACTAACCCCATGCATGCTGTTAAGCAGATACCTAAGTATCTACAGGATTAGGCCCCAAATTGATTTCCCTTAAGTAGTAAATGATCCAAAATATATGTACATACATTCCTCCAGAGAGTTGTAGATTTGACCCAATTATTAGGAAATGCAGATTCCATTGCTGGTTCGACAAAAATTATAGTAATTCAATTATATTGCACCTATCTTCTGAGCATCTCATAAATCAGAGGTTGTCCAGTGCTCCTGTGAATCATTGGGCTTGTATTTTTGTATAAAGAGACATGAACAGTTATAACTTTTAAAACTCTTTTTTCTCTCATACTGCCCAACATTTGTTTGTTCAGCAAAAATATCTGCAACTGCCTCTCATCTACCTGTTTTTCTTTCAGCTGCTATAAACATCTGCCTTTCCCAGAGGTAAGACCTCTCTTTCAAGATCAAAGGTATTCCCCAGCCTAGGGGCATTGTGAAAGGGTTGGCATGGCATAGGGTGCACTGGCTTCTGTATTACATCGGGCCACCTTTGTGTCCTCAGCTGAAATGATCAGGTACCATTTACAAATGGGTTGTTTCAGTGCAGCCTTCAGCACAAATTTGGAGCAAGGCTCATACTGACACCTTTAGAAACATCTTAACTGCCCAGTCACCACAGCCGAGAGCTTCCTTTGCCAGAACTGAAATGAGAAATACCACAGAAAACGCATGAATTTTCCAGGGTCCTCTGGTTAGGGAAAGTGTTCTTATTTTTCTTTCACTTCCATTTGCTTGGGTGTTTATGTTTATACAAACGTGATCATCTTGCCAAAATCTGTTTAAATGGTGAACAGTATTTTCTGAAATGGAGGTTTCTTCTGTAGCTCTTAGGTACTCCTCATTGAACTGTGTACTCTTCCATTCTTTATCATTTCCAATTCTTAGCATGTCTGTGATAAACGTCACAGCACCTAATATTTCCTTGTTCAGTTTTGGGACAGTGTGTTTGCAATTTTATGATCTGTTACTAACAAATATATATCTAGTTTTAGCAGGAATTTTTCACCTTACTATTTGACCATTGTTAAAGAGGAATCTGTCTCTCAGATGATTCACATTTCATTTTTCTTAAACACACTTCCCTCTTGTGCCCCTAATCTCTGAGATTAGGATACATGGCATCTCTGGCAGAAACCGAATGGTAGATAATTAAGGCATCTAAACATGACTGTAAAAAGCATAATGTATTGTGCTGTTAGTTGACCTGAAGACCTTGAGAGAATCTGAAGTACCAGCAGTAAGAATTGAAACAGTATCTAGCAAATATCCATGCCACGTATGAAAACTGAACACTATTTAATTCAAAAGGACACATCTAAATACTATCTTGTAATATGTAAAAAAAAGAAAAATTTAAAGTAGGGCTAGATGATCAGGGTCTTAATACACAGACGCTTCTTGTCACCAATTCGGTCTCATTAAGAAAGCTATTATAGGACCTGTGCAAAATATCAGGAACACAATGTGAAACTACTTAAGACTTCAAAGTTTTTAAATAATATGGTATATGCCCCAAATGGGCTTGATTGTGCTAGATTTTAATTATTTTTTTTCTTCTGAGAAAACCCAGCTCCATTTTTGATATGCAAATGCATCTATTCTCTGAACTAAAATGACTTTGGTATCAGACCTGCGATAGTTATTTTTTTTGCCTACACAACCATTTATTCAAATTTGCAAATGAGGTACAATTGTACAAAAATTCATGAGGACTTTTATGACATATGCATTGTGAATTTTTCACAACTGTTAGCACTTACAGTTTTCCCTATGGGGAAAGAATCTATAGTCTCAGTCCAGCTCCCTGTGGACAGTCTGTATCACTGAAACAGCTGGTCAGCCACTGCTCAGCACCACAACTGTCAGCCTCAGCAGGGCTGGGGGAGAATAGTGTGGGCAGCTGGGTGGGGGCCCTGAGCAGACCAGGCCCAGTGCTGCCCCAGTGGGGCATAGCCATCCTGGGCTGTTTGTAGCCCTGCTCATGGGAGCACATGCCCGACGCCTGCAGCTGCTGCTTGGGGCGCAGGTGGTGAGGGGGAGGCAAGCTAGCAACTCCACTTTGATTTGATTGCCCTCAAGGGGCTCACCCAGGACCTGACTCTAGCAGCTGATGTCTTGGCTCCAGCCTACTGCAGTGCTGCATGCCGCCCCTGGGCTGCAGGATTCCCCCCAGGAAGGGGCACATTGGGCACAGCCTGGGGCCAGCAGGGCTGGAGGTGCCCTGGGATGTGCTTCACGGGGATGGGAAGGGCCAGCACCTGCAGACTTGGGTGCCCACCGGCCTGCACTGAAGGCTGCTCTGCATAGACACAGATCATGGGGGGCTCATGGGGTGGGGTGGGATAGTGTGGAGGCCTGCAGCTAGGCTCCATGCACAGAGGCTGTACCCAATTGGAAGTGGTCCATGTGCAATGCCTCCCAGGCTCTGCCAACCCACTCCCCATCACTGCTGGCAGCTGCCCAGGGTTGCCATGCACAGCCCAGACCTCGGCCGCAGCTGGAACAGCTGGGTGGCCATCCCAACTTGCCTCATACATGTGTTGGAGCCCTGGCCCTGGCCCACCCCACACTGGCAGATCCCTGCCCCACGCGGAAGGAGAGGTGTCAACTCAGCCCCAGCCCCCCGAGCCTCCAGCCATTGCTCAGGAGGAGCTGAGCCGGCCACATGCAGGCGGGATGGTGCCACCAATCTGGAACTCTTGCTTCAATTTTAGCCAACTGGCCAGGCAAGCCTGGGAAATCTGTGACTCTCTTGGCCAAATTGGGGTGTATGGTTACCCTATTTATGTTCAGGTCTCTGTTTCCATGAATATTTATTTTATACAAAGTAGAACAGCTTCATCATGAGGGAGTGAGAGACGCTCACCCTGGTAGTTAAAACACTCTTGTTAGGCAGGGTGCCTAAAATGCCTAATTTCACTTGGAATCTAGAGCCTCTGATCATCATATTATCTGCTGTTAGGTGATTAGTCAAAGGTAGGACTGAGCCAACTCTCCTTAAAGGGTAAGTCACCCTGTGGCAGCTGGCTCTTGATTTCTTATTGGTTTCTCAAGTCTACTGCTCCTGAAGAAAAGAGGATGTTCCAGGGCAGGTGGATTTGTAGATGGGCTGTGCTGCAATCTGGAGATTCCCTGGCTTGTGATTGGCTCTTTGGGAGATGCATCCACCTGGGGGGGTGTTCACTAAAGCCTCACTGTGGCCTCAAATGTCCTTTCTCCTCTTCCCACCTTCTCCTCACAGCTGTGCTGAACAGAGGACTTGGGCTGCTAGGTTCATTCCCTTGAAAGAGATTTAATCTATTTTCAAAATACAGCACTGCTGGCTAGAGGGGTATTTTGCAAGGCAAAGAAATTGTCCATGTCCCAGCAATTTTTAAAAAAATATGCTGATAATTTTTACAAACAGCCTGACAGTTTCTGTCTTTGTTAACAAGGATCAGAAGCTGAGGCTGAAGCTTGCTCACTAAATCATTTCTGTGTCTCTCATAATGCACCAAAACATAGATGGTATTTGCTGCCTTGGGAATCATGTGACTCTGGCAGGGTTCCTCAAGTTTACTGTCTCATGTTTTGCCATTTTGCAAGAAGCCAAACTATTCTTCAGTCCTCCAGAAATCGTTTGAATTCTGAAAACGTTCATTTAACTGTAATGTCTTACTTCAAAATGCACAGATGGCTTAAAATATTGCAAGCTCATGTTTATCTAATGCTAGGCAAACAAGTTTGAAAAATTCATTTGCCCAGACTAATAGAATATAATCCTAGAAATATAAATATTGTTCTGCTTAGAAAATAGAACCAGGCATGTAATGTTTCTAAACTAGTTTAGCAATACAGTATAATAAAACCTGTGCAATCTTGTAAGCTGTATGAAAATTAGAAATGCTAAACCAAAGAAGCATTCTGTGTTCACACATCATGTTGTACTTAATCACATTAGTCTCAAATATGCATTGATGATTTTTATACTTAAGCTGCCGCTGTTGTTTATTTTTCAATTTCTTCATTAATGCCAGATTCATACAGCATTAGACAACAATTTGCCGAGGTGTTGGCATACATTTTATTGCTAAAATGTAATCATGGTTGTCAATTATAAAACTGATTGTATTATATGTCTAAGTTACTTCTGCTTCACATCATTTAGAAGGAAAAAGTGGTTCTTAAATCAATTCTACAGCAACATCTCTCAAAGAAAAATAAAATTAACATCTAGTTTATTCATTAGTCACACTAGCATTAAAAGCATACAGTGATTGACAAAAGCTACCTGCTGTCACAATGTATAATTGCCAATTACAAACAGGGATGTGATAGATCCATAGCTTGATAAACAAAAGTTTCATCCTGTGTTTCAAAAGCACTTGCAACTTTCAGTTTTATGTATTGAGAATTCTTGCACTGTGGCACAGAGGTTTTACTTATACATATGTTGGACTGTATTATTCCTGGACCTTCCAGGGGACTTGTCTAATTTTTACAAGGGGTATAGGTTAGACAAATCATCCCAAGTGAAAGATACCTACAGACCATGGTATATCTTTATGCATTATGTCATATATTTTATAGACAATTCATTTTAGGAATATCTTGGGGATTTTAAAAACAGTCTGGACCCATTTATTCCATCTTTGATAAAGCCTTTTTGAATTCTATTGTCCAGGGTTTACCAGCAAACAAACAGTATAGGCAACCACTTATCCTATGAATCATGGTGTATGTATAAGAGGTCTAGTCAGGTGCCTAATGAAGCTGCAAGCATGGAGTCCTGCAACCATCACATCAACACCACCAACACGTATGCCTAGGCAAAGATATCGAAGGAGTGGAGGCTGGTCAAGACCTACCATTCCCCCTTTAGACCACTGAGACAGAATCCATAGGCCAGACTGAGTCCAGATGTTCAGTACCTCCATGGTTGTAGCTTCTGCCAGAGAGCAACAGGTAAGAACTGCTGTTGAATGCCTAATGCCTCAGTGAGGGCACATTTCTGTCAGGGTGATGTCCCTTAGCCTTTCTCCAACCCAGGAGTGCCCACAAGGCAGTAGGGGCTAAGGGTTTGAGGTACCCTAGAATCATCTTATTCTGGAGGTTGCAACTTTGTGGTATTTTATAGGAGAAACACTAGGAATCTAAATATGAGCTGTATGGTGAGATAACTGATCGCTGTTATATCTACTATGGGTATTTCCCTTGCTTCTGGGCTTTTCTGCTACATGTATTTCAGGGTGTTTTTAAGCCTTCTTCAGAGGCATTGGGTGTTTGATGCAGCCAAGGCTGGGGATATTAACTGGAGTGTACCAATGCTTCTGCTGGGACTTAAAGCAAATAACATCTGGATATTTTTCTTGCTGGGATCACTTCATCCCAGCTGACTTCCTGCTTATGGTGGCAGGGGGCTGGACTCAGTGATCTCACCAGGTCCCTTCCAGCCCCTAATGTCTATGAAATCTCTTACATCTATGAAAGCCAGAGGTTTCTAGCTACTGGGTCTTGCCCCTCCACTCAGGGTCAAACTGATCACTACATTTGGGGACAGGAAGGAATTTTAACTTAGGGTCAGACTGGTAGAGACTGTGGGGGCTTTTGCCTTCCTCTGTTGGGGGTGGGGATGGTCCTCTATCTGGAATCTCTTAACAACCTTTTGAGAAACAGGATGTTTGCTGTCATGGTTCCTCTGCTTTATATGTAACAGGTTAGGATGTTATGTCTTGTTGTGTCAGGTTTGATGGTATTTTTACTAAAAGGTTAAATTATAGATTTGTCTGGGATGGTTCAGAAAGGGATGATCCTGCCTCAATCAGGGTGCTGCATTAGACCTCTGGAGTCCCTACTTTTCTATTATTCAGCTCTCAGGACCATCGAAAACTATACTGTATTAAGTGCCCTATTGGAAAGCTGAAATCCTCATTCTTTAGTGCTGTGAACCTCCTATGACTGGTCTTCTGGGTTATAGTTGAATTTAGCCTGGCCCAGTATTAAGTGTTGTTCATACTTGGCCTCAGGCTAGTATATGTTTTGGGGAAAGGGAGAAGAAGAGGAAGTCAGAAAGAAACATTGGAGGCTTATCTTGCTGGGATCCTATGACTCCAGCTGACTTCCTGCCGTTTGGGCGGGGGGATGGATTCGATGATCTTCTGAGGTCCCATCCAGCCCTAATGTCTATGAAATGATATGAGATTGAGTCATATATCTTGACTTCAAAAAAGCCTTCGAACTGGTATCCCATGATCACCTCTTGGCAAAACTAGCCAACTGTGGCCTTGGGTCCACCACGATCTGCTGGCTGGGAAATTGGCTCCGTGGTCGGACCTAGAGGGTAGTAATTGATGGCAGTCACTCATCATGGTGTCCTGTGACCAGTGGGGTCCCCCAAGGCTCTGTCCTTGGACCCATATTGTTCAACATCTTCATTAATGATGTGGACATTGGAGTCAGGAGCGGACTGGCCAAGTTCACCGATGACACCAAACTTTGGGGCAAAGCATCCACGCCAGAAGACAGGCGGGTGATCCAGGCTGACCTGGACAGGCTCAGCAAATGGGCGGACGAGAACCTGATGGTGTTTAACACCGAAAAATGCAAGGTTCTCCACCTTGGGAAGAAAAACCTGCAGCATCCTTATAGGCTCGGCAGTGCTACGCTGGCTAGCACTACGGAAGAAAGAGACTTGGGGGTCATCATTGACCACAAGATGAACATGAGCCTGCAATGCGATGCTGCAGCTAGTAAAGCGACCAAAATGCTGGCTTGCATCCATAGATGCTTCTCAAGCAAATCCCGGGACGTCATTCTCCCCTTGTACTCGGCCTTGGTGAGGCTGCAGCTGGAGTACTGCGTCCAGTTTTGGGCTCCACAATTCAAAAAGGATGTGGAGAAGCTTGAGAGAGTCCAGAGAAGAGCCACACGCATGATCAGAGGTCAGGAAAACAGACCTTATGATGACAGGTTGAGAGCCATGGGGCTCTTTAGCCTGGAAAAGCACAGGCTCAGGGGTGATCTGATGGCCACCTATAAGTTTATCAGGGGTGACCACCAGTATCTGGGGAACATTTGTTCACCAGAGCACCCAAAGGAATGACGACGTCGAATGGTCATAAACTACTGCGAGACTGTTTCAGGCTGGACATAAGGAAGAATTTCTTTATTGTCCGAGCCCCCAAGATCTGGAACAGCCTGCCATCGGAGGTGGTTCAAGCTCCTACATTGAACACGTTCAAGAGCAAATTGGATGCTTATCTTGCTGGGATCTTATGACCCTAGCTGACTTCCTGCCCTTTGGGCGGGGGGCTGGACTCAGTCATCTTCTGAGGTCCCTTCCAGCCCTAATGTCTATGAAATGAAAATCTATGAAATTAGGGTTGGTTGACTTAATAAGCCATAGCTATATGAAGTTGCTGAAAGGTATATGATTTCAGAAGTATCTCCAGAGGAATGGACTGATAGCAGGTGCAGGACTCAAAGTAGAGTCAAAAGTGTAAGATGGATGTATTTTATCACTTCATGCATTATCACATAGATATCACTACCCCACACAGTGAGTATATGCATACAGGTAAGTTTCGTGTTTTATATTGCAACATTTGGCTTTATTTGTACCAAAGAAAGGAGGAAAAGCATAGAAAAGGAGATCTGACTTTGTGTATCTGTGTAAGTGCGAGGGCAAGCCAACTTGGGAGGGCCTGGGGACAGCCCAGTACAGGGTGAATCAGTTACCAGCTGTGGCCTGTAGCTAGCTGCCTTTGAAGCTGTATAAGATTTCATCATGAATGAACTGCGTGGCAGGTTATATCAGCCATCCACCTCAAGAGCTGAACCATTTAGAGCGTGGGGTCAAATGTTAGAAATATAGGAGCAAAAGATGGTTCTGTGGACTCAGCAGCTCATTGATGCAAGACTGACATGTGTCTGCTTGGGTCCCAAAACTTTTACTGTTCTGGACAGAGATTAAATGTATTCCAGCTTCACTTACTAAGAAAACTGTCCATTAGGGTAGTGCCTGGTCACCATGGTAGGTTAATAGTCGAAGGATAGCTAGGGGTGAAGCAGATGTCACATCTATCAGGCTGCACAGGCTGTGGAACTTATAATGACATATTAGCAAAAGTGACATAGCTTTGAACTAGGACTCTGAGTCTGTTAAACAGAGAGCAAATGGCAAACTAAAACAAAGGGAAAGATTATACTGTCTTACTGGGCTTATGGAAAGAAGACCATGCTCTCTGGAGTGAGAACTTTATAGATATTTTAGGAATGGATATATGCTCATCCCAAACCTATACCACTTCAGATTTCTGTTCCACTATTTTAGGAGACTGTCAGCTATTAATGTATAGGAGGAAAAGTGACTAGTTCTTAGGATGACAGACTGTTTGCTGACACAGTAGTAAGGTGTTTGGAAAGTACTGAGATGCTGCTATTCTTTTCTAGTCCTGAGCATGTTCTATATGTATTATAATCACAATACAGGAATTGAGATTCCAACTCTGAACGAATATCAGAGGTGAACATGTTCATTGGTGTGCTAAAGATCAGATGTCCTAATGGGATATTGAAAACTTATATTAGCATATTTACAACAGCAAAATTTCATAGATTTCATAGACATTAGGGCTGGAAGGGACCTTGGAAGATCATCGAGTCCAGCCCCCCGCCCAAAGGGCAGGAAGTCAGCTGGGGTCATAGGATCCCAGCAAGATAAGCATCCAATTTGCTCTTGAACGTGTTCAATGTAGGTGCTTGAACCACCTCCGATGGCAGGCTGTTCCAGACCCTGGGGGCTCGGACAGTGAAGAAATTCTTC
>NW_017728996.1:27065426-27066197 GCF_001723915.1 Gavialis gangeticus | reverse complement strand
CATCATTAATGAAGATGTTGAACAATATGGGTCCAAGGACAGAGCCTTGGGGGACCCCACTGGTCACAGGACACCATGATGAGTGACTGCCATCAATTACTACCCTCTAGGTCTGACCACGGAGCCAATTTTCCAGCTAGTGGATCATGGTGGACCCAAGGCCACAATTGGCCAGTTTTGCCAAGAGGTGATCATGGGATACCAGATTGAAGGCTTTTTTGAAGTCAAGATATGTGACATCAATCTCTTCTCCCTTTTCCAGGTGATAGGTCACCTGGTTGTAAAAGGAAATGAGATTGGTTGAGCAAGACCTACCCACAACAAACCTGTGCTGGCTGTCCCTCAGGATGTTGGCATCAGCCAGTCCATTAAGGATGGCCTCTTTAAAAAACTTTTCTAAGATCTTTCCCAGGATAGAAGTCAGGCTGATGGGCTTATAGTTAGCCAGGTCCACTTTCCTCCCTTTCTTGAAGACAGGCACTACATTGGCCTTCTTCCAGTCTTCGGGCACTACACCCGAATGGGGAGTTGTGCATGAGGAATTTTGTTAAAAAGCTATGTACATTATTCCATATTCTAAGTTTTATTTTATTTACTAGAAAATAACTGATCAAGAATGACAGGGGCAGGGGGGACAGTGGCCTGTGCCTGGCCCCCACCTCACTGCTTTGGGACTGGCCCTGCTTCCCCCCCACTGCTTCGAGGCCTAGCCCTCCGCCCCCCCCTTCCCGCTGCTTCGGAGCCAGGCCTGCTTCCCTCTCCCCCCCCGCC
>NW_017728996.1:27055034-27060426 GCF_001723915.1 Gavialis gangeticus | reverse complement strand
CCCCCCCACTGCTTCGAGGCCTAGCCCTCCGCCCCCCCCTTCCCGCTGCTTCGGAGCCAGGCCTGCTTCCCTCTCCCCACCCGCCTCTTTGGGCTGGGCCCACTTCCCCTGTCTTCCCCACCTTTGGGTACAGTGCTGTCTCCCCTCCCCACGAATGACAGGTGGCAGGTGCTGATGAAGTGCCGCCACCCACCACCCTGCACTGCTGCTGTCTCCAAAGAGCAGTGTGGGGGGGAAGCTTGCCCCACCATCCCCTCTGCCCCCCCTAGGGCAGCACCGCATGCCACCACCACCACTGCCACCAGCTCTGTCACTGCTGCCACTGGCCTTGCCCCCTGCTCCATCTGCTCCATCATTGCCACCTCATCCCCAATGCTCTTGAAGCACTCTGATTGTTGTTTCAGACAGCCAGTTAGAGTGCAAATAAAATGTTATGGACAGACTAAGGCTTTTGTAATATTAGAATAATATTTGCATGTGCATTAAATGTGTAGTTTACTAAGAGACTTTATGGCACTTTTTTGGAAAGCAAACTGTAGACAAGTGGAGTCCAACCATTTTGGCAGACAGCTCAAATTAAGCCCCACAAGTGCCACTCTGATCCTCTTCCCCTGCCTGATCTGCTGCTTTTTCTGCTCAGTGCCCTTTAGTCTCTATCTAATCTGCTCTGCTTTCTGCTCCCTGTTCTGTGCTCTGTATCCAATTGAAAGCTGTACTTTCTATTCCATGTGCTATCTGCCACATGCTACACACAAAGACTGCTTGTACCACCTGTGGCCTCCCCATGCCACAGGTTGGCATATAGACTATTAACACTTGGGCTAGGGACAGAAGTTACACATACACTGGTTTAATTCATCAGAAATTGGTTTAAAACTGTAACAGAACAGAAGTTCAGTGCATATAAACCAGTTTCAAAATGACTGAAACTGATTTAAGATAAACCTAGTTGAATGTAGTATCAGACTTAACTGATATGAGCTAAACCAGTTTATGAAACTTCTGTCCCAGACCCCTTCCTGGTTTAAGTTAAATCTCAGTCCCCCAGCATCCCAGCATGCTTTCCAGCCCTGGGCTGTGCTGTGCTGTTGGCTCTAACAGAGAAGGGTTGCAGGAGGAGGGAGGAGGCAGGGACTGCCCCCGGTGTCCAGGCAAACCCCACCTGGGGTCTGGGGCCAGGGAGCGGGGTTAAACTTCCCTTCCCCTGAGTAAAGAACTGCTGTGCCCTGCCCTGCTAAAAACTTACTGCTGGCTGTGACTGTGGACTACAAATCCTAGAGGCATGTGGAAGCAGGAAGAGGAAATGATGAGGAACCCTGCAGAGTCCTGCTGCTCTGATAGTGGACTGTAAATCCCAGAGACTTCGGGGGTAGCAAGAAAAGGAAGTGAAAACACAGACCATGTGCTCTAGTGGACCTCAGCTTCTGGCCTGAGCCACTGCAGGTATGTGACTGCATTTCCTGAATCAAAAGTGAATGCCTGTCCAGTCACTTCTCTGGTTAATTGCTGCAACTTAGATTAACCTGCCAAGGCTGAATCAATTCAGCCTCATGCTTTTTGACTATCTGTACTTAGCCTTACTTATCAGGGGTTACATACAGTAGCCTTCAATTTATACCCTCTGTAATATTTTCTAAAGATATTTGAAAACACAGCATTTTGGAATTTTTTTCATCAACTAGTGAAGCTGAGATCTATAAACAAGGAGAAACATAGTAGCTGCGCATGCTCTTACTTCAGGGTTTCCCTATCCTATTACCAAGACACATACTATCTTTACTTGAAAATGACATATGATAGAATCCTGTGGGGAAGAACTGAGATTTGGTGTCCCTTTAGATACTACTGCTAACTTGTCTCTGTTACTTTACCTCATTTGAATTCTATAGAAGTCTTTTTATTTCTTGTCTGTGATAGCCATTGGCTGCCCTTTCTGAGAACTTGTAGAGGTCAAATGAGATCTTGGGTGTCTGGAAAAGGGCAAACATAGTGAACATCTTTAAGAGGTGGAAGAAGGAAATCTAGGGAACTATGGACCAGTCAGCCTGACTTCTATACTTGGGACATCACAAGACAGGTCGTCAAGGAAACTGCTGTGAAGGACTTAGAGGAGAACTAGGTGATCAGGAACAGCCAGCATGAATTCACAAATCCAATCTAATTTTCTTCTACAAAAGCAAACTTACTGATTTAAGCAAATTGTAAAGCCTCTGATCACTTAGTTCTGTATTAGAAAGAGTATATGTATAGACTCAACTAGTAATTTTGTCCTGCAATTGTCATTTTGCATATTCTCAGACTGGAGGCTCTTTTAAAACATAGGTACTTCTGCAGGAGACTACCTCTATCATGACTACCCAGAATATATCTAACTGGGACATCTTCCATTTTCCTGGTGCCACATTTAGAGGCCATGTCTACCTCATGCAGCCTTTCCCAGCCAGGATGTTCTAAGCCTGTCCTGACAAGCCATTCCCATTGACATGCACCAAACTCAGAAGTGTACTGGTAAAGAAGGACCAAGGTGTGTCTCAATCTGTGCTCAAGTACTTTGTCTCTAGGGTGCTTGAGAGTATCTGCTGAGGGCAACCTAGAATGACCTCCTCATTTCTGGGTTGGCCTCATCATGCAGGTGGGAAGGGATGCTCCTAAATGTTCTGGACTGACCAGACTGCCACTGGATTGTAAATGTTACCACAGTGGCTACTTGGGAGTGCCATTAATGCTTCTGTATTTTTTAAAGAGCTATTAAAACACACAGAAATGAGAATTCAGTCTCTTTTGTAGGGATTTGAACAAGAAGCAATCCTGCAAGATGAACTGCACTACAGGTTCCATGATTGAAGAAAAGGCCTAGGTGGCGACACATTTTTAGTTGTAATGACAAGTTTCTCTCTGTACAAATCACAGTGTTGTACAAAACTGATGAAATCTAAACAGGTATATGTGTGTTGTGTGTCCCTGCCCTCATGAAATTCATTTATGTGAAGGTTTTTGCAGAGCAGCATGCATACAAGACTGCTTTTTGTGAGAATTGGGACAACGGCAGGCAAATAATTTGAAACGTCTTCCTCAAAACCTAAAAGGAAAAGTTGAGTATAGTGAGTATTACACACATTTATACAAAGTGTGGAAGTAATTTGTTCCTCAGACTCATCTTTCCTACTGATGTCTTGCTGCTGACAAAGCAGATGTTTCTCGTGGGCTATTGCTTAACTATTTGTAAACAGCTTCCTTCAAAGACATTCCCATGAGGGCACCCTTCAGCGACTTCTGTTTTCTTCTCTAGTTCTCCTTATCTGTGACCCTACCTGCTGCCAGGCTCCTATTAAACTTTGGTTTCTTCTGAACAGCTGCCTGTTTTGACAGCTGTAATTAGCAGTGCACCTTACTATTAATTGCTATTAATTGGTATTTCACTCTTTTTTGACTGGTCATGGCTTTAGCAAGGTGTTTTTTGCATGGGGGATACTAGATTCCAGATTTCCTAGTTAGTCTGTATCACCTGCCAACACAGGCTTGGTTTAGAGTTAGGGTGACCATATGTCCCAGATTGGCTGGGACTAGAGCTGTACAAAGCTTCGGTTTCTGATTCAATTCAGTGGAGATTCAGCCTGATTTGGTGGCCAAGACTCTGAATCCAAATCAAATCAGAGGACCCTTTAATCTCTCTGAATTGATTCGGAACCCTCCAAATCAAATCAATTTGGAGAGATTCAGACAGATTTGGTGATTTGGACATAAATACAGCTTTAAATTATTTTTCTACATATCTCTAGGTAGCAGGGGCTCTGAATGCTGTGGTGCTGGGGCAGAAGCAGCATCCCACAGAAGCATGAGGGCCTCCTCAGCATCCTCAGCAGCAAACCTGGAAGTGGACCAGAAACACTTCTGGTCCATTTCCAGGTCCACTGGGAGCATGTGGGGGGGGGGCTGCACCCCGCCCAGCTCAGCGACTGGTGCCTCCTGGGTCTGGGGGGGGCACCCAGGGTCCCCCCATGGCCAATTGCTGGGTGCACAGGTGGGGCCTCCAGCGCACTCCCTTGCAGACCCAGAAGGGGACTGGAAGTATTTCTGGTCCCCTTCCGAGTTTGCTGCTGAGCATGCTGGAGAGCCCCTCCATGCTGCTGTGGGACACTCCATGTGCCCCAGCACCACAGTGATCATGAGCTGGGCTTCTACCTCAAGGTATGTAGAAAAAACTTTTAAAGCTGTGCCTGTGCCCAAATCGCTGATTCGCCAAATCAGCATTGAATCTTCAGATTTAGCTGAATTGAATCGGGGAGAGTGATTCAAATCAACAGATCGAATCACTGTCCCAGGTTTGGGCCAAATCTGAATCAAATAGGGCATGTTTTACACAGCCCTAGCTGGGGCAGTCCCAGATTTCATAGGCCATCCCAGCTGGTTGTGTAAATTGAAACAAACACCCTGGATTCAGCTGCTGCAGGCAGGAGCAGGGGCTGCTGCCACTTGCAGTGCCAGACCTGGCTCCTGCTGAGCAGTAGCTACAGGTGGGGGGTGAGAGGAGATGGGATGGTCTGGGCACTGCTCCTTCTGCTTGGGGTGGGGATTGGTTGGGGCAGGGCACGCTGGGGAGAGAGGCCAGGGCAGGGGTAGGGCCAGGGCTCGGGCACCTGTGTAGAGTGGCTGCCTGTCACTGGCAGCTTCATGCCCTGCCACTGCAGAGGCCTGGGCTGTGCATGGTGGCTCTGGACAGCTGCTGGCAGCAAGGGAGAGAGAACATTCTTAGCCAGGTCCAGCCTGTGTGTGTGGGGAATGGAGCCCTGCCTGGGTCTCCGTATTGTCCCATCCCTCCCCACCATCAGGGCTCCTGGGAGCCTCAGGGTTGGTGTGTGCATGCGTGTGTGAATAGTGGTGGCACCCTCCCATCCCGGCTTCTCTTACCCCAACCTGGATTCCCTTACCCATAATATGGTCACCTTATTTAGAGTTCCAAGAACAGCTGGCCTTCATACCAAGAACTCCAAGTGTTTCCACACCACTAGAAAGGTATGGGCAACAAATGGCCTCTACCAATCAAAATGAGAAACAAGGAGCCAGGAGTTTACTAAATGGGGGACTTATGAGACAAAGTTTGTTATCCACAGGAGAGACTGGGAGATTGATATCTGGAATTCAGAGGTGTTGTACTGTGCCCATTGTATTTTGTTAGGCTTTCAGCTATTGATGCTGATAAGTGAAACTTTATCCCTAATATTTATAAGTAAGGGAAAGAAAGGAGAGAGAAGCACTTCTAGGAGTGAGTCTTGCATAAAGTCCCTGACTAGCCTCCCAGTGAGGTTTATTTTTAGAAGAGGATGGTGTCATGGTTAGGGCACAAGACTGGGCACTGGGAGTCAAGGTGAGCAGAAAATATTCATTAAAAGAA
>NW_017728996.1:27048615-27050034 GCF_001723915.1 Gavialis gangeticus | reverse complement strand
TTCAGCTGGGGCAGAGCAGCCCCGGACTGGCAGCAGGCTCAGGGGGAGGCTCAGCCACATGGTTCTTGCAGTTTTGGAAGTCTTGTGCCCCAGCCAAACCCTCCACTGCCTGACACACCCAGAGCCCATGGCTGACCCCCTGAGCCTGCTGCAAGCCCAGGGCTGCTCCATCCCAGCTCAAACTGCTGCAGTCCTGGGTGCATGTGCATATGGTGCAGGGGTGTAGGTTGTAGCCGGGTTGGTCTAAGGACACAGGCAAATAAGGTTCTTTGGGTGAATCTGATATCTTTTATTAGACCAACTAAATAGTTGGAGAACAATTTTTAAGCAAGCTTTCAGGTTCAAAAACCCTTCATCAGGCTAAGGAAGTTTCCATCCAGAAAGAGCACACATCAACCCGCTGCATTGTCCCCCCACCCTAAAACAGGGGGACAGTGGTGGCCACAGATAAAATGGGGACAATCTCCTGTTGCTGCAAAGGTTGTTAAAATATGCTTAAGAGATCCAAGGAAGAGGGCTATGCCCCTCCACTAGAGGAAGGCAAACTCCTCCCCCCCCCCCCCCCCCCCCCCCCCCCCCCCCCCCCCCCCCCCCCCCCCCCCCCAGTCTGTAGGAATCGAATCTGACCACAGGGTAAAATTCCTCCCTGATCTAAAATGTGGCAGTTGATCTGACCCTGAATGGAGGACCAAGACCTAACCAAGAACCTCAAGGCTTTAGTTCTAGCAGGAACATTGGTACAACCCAGTCAAAATCCCTAGCCTGGGCTGCAGCCAATTGTCATAGGGCACAAAGATGCCCTGCTCTTAGAGGGGTGGAGGCTGCCTGGGAAGAGGCCCAGAGAGAGAGAGAGACAGAAGCCCAGGTGCAGGTTACCAGGGCAACAAGCCAGAGGGTAAATTAGCTGGCCCCTGCACATGGTCAGCTGACCAGAAGGGGCAAGGCTCTGGGCCTATATAGACCCCAGGACTGGGCCTAGGGAGGGCAGTTCCCTGCCAGCAGCCAAGGGGGAAGGAGCTCTTCCAGAGCAAGCAAAGGGGAGAGGCCTGTCTGCAGGAGCAGCTTCCAATACTGTTAAGGGATGGAGCATTCCCTGGTAGGGCTTGTCTGAGGTTATAGCTGAGCAGCTTGAATTTATGTTGCAGTCCAGGGGCTTGTGTTTTGTTTATTGTTGTATAACACTGGTGGCTTGGGTGAGGCTATCAGGGGATGGAGGAGGCCTCATTGGGGACCCACGGCAATGGGGGGACCCCAGCGCCAGAGAGGGTGCAGCATTTGGGGCGTACCAACCCCAGCGCCAGAGAGGGTGCAGCATTTGGGGCATACCAACCCCAGCACCAGAGAGGGCACAGCATTTGAGGCACACAGACCCCAGTGCCAGAGAGGGTGCAGCACCTTGTGGGCCTGTGGAAAGCCTGG
>NW_017728996.1:27030388-27043615 GCF_001723915.1 Gavialis gangeticus | reverse complement strand
GGGCAAGGCTCTGGGCCTATATAGACCCCAGGACTGGGCCTAGGGAGGGCAGTTCCCTGCCAGCAGCCAAGGGGGAAGGAGCTCTTCCAGAGCAAGCAAAGGGGAGAGGCCTGTCTGCAGGAGCAGCTTCCAATACTGTTAAGGGATGGAGCATTCCCTGGTAGGGCTTGTCTGAGGTTATAGCTGAGCAGCTTGAATTTATGTTGCAGTCCAGGGGCTTGTGTTTTGTTTATTGTTGTATAACACTGGTGGCTTGGGTGAGGCTATCAGGGGATGGAGGAGGCCTCATTGGGGACCCACGGCAATGGGGGGACCCCAGCGCCAGAGAGGGTGCAGCATTTGGGGCGTACCAACCCCAGCGCCAGAGAGGGTGCAGCATTTGGGGCATACCAACCCCAGCACCAGAGAGGGCACAGCATTTGAGGCACACAGACCCCAGTGCCAGAGAGGGTGCAGCACCTTGTGGGCCCGTGGAAAGCCTGGGCGCCAGAGAGGGCACAACACTTTGCAGGGCCGTGGAAAGCCCAAGCGCCAGTGAGGTGCCAAGCGAGCCAGGGCCACGGAAAGCCCAAGTGCCAGTGAGGTGCCGAGTGAGCCAGGGCCGTGGAGGGCCTAGGGAGGACAAGGGGGGCAAAGTATAACAGGACCCAGACCAAACAACATCAGTACCACCAGTGAGGCTTGGGGCATGGTAAAGGAGCAGTTGGAGCCACGTGTGCAGCCCATAAGGCTAGGGTGCCCCGAAACACCCACCGTAAAATGGGACCCACAAGAGGTCTGGGAGCCCATGGGGTCAGAGAGTACAGCAAACCATGTCCAAGAGAACATAAAGACAGCCTCCCTACTATATATTTTCCATTAAAGACATGGTGGGCGAGAATCGAGGGTGCCCACTGGGCCAACTTGGCACGGTAAGGGGCCTTGGAAGATCATGGCTGTCCTTTTAAGGACGCTGTCCCATGACACCAACACCCAATGCTTCTGAGGAAGGTGGAAAAAACCCTCCTGACATGTAGCAACAGAAGGGAAAAAATTTCCTTTCCAGACCTATGTGGTAAACAGCAAAGACCAGAAGCATGGGAAATACTCATAGTATAGCATAGGTATAACTACTGCAAAATCACCCTTCATCAGTGCTTTTCAAGCTCTTCTTGAACACCTCCAATGATGGAGATTCTACAACTTCCCTAGGCAGTCAGTTCCACTGCCTCACAGTTGTAGCAGCAACGAATTTTTTCCTGATATCCAATCTAAACTTAATTAGCTGCAACTTCAAGCTATTGGTTCGCACCCTGATCTCTGCAGCTAGGAAAAAAAATATTCTTCTTCATCTTTATGGCAGTCTTTCAGGTATTTGAAGACTGCTATCGTATCCCCTCTTAAGAAACACTTTGTTTCTGTAAGATGAACATGCCTATTTCCTTCAACCTCTCCTTGCATGGCTTGCCTTCCAAGCCCTTTGTCATTGTTGTCACCTGTCCTCTAACTTCTCCATGTTCTTTTAAAAATATAGAGTCAAAAACTGTACACAGTACTCTAGATGAGGCCTAACAAATGCTGTGTAAAGAGGCACTATCACCTCTTACGTTTTGCATCTAATGCTCTTATTGATGCAGCCCATAACTGTATTCACCCTTTCAGTAGCTGTATCGCACCGTAGGCTCTTACTGAGCCTATTATTCAGCAAGACTCTTAGATCCTTATCTGTAGTGCTGAAATTCAGCCAGTTTTCATTCATTTGTACTTTTCTTTGATTCTTCTTCCTTATGTATAGTACCTTGCATTGAACTTCATCCTAGAAGCTCCAGTCCAACTTTAAAGTCTTTCAGGGTCCTTCTGTATTACGTTCCTGTCCTTCAGTGTGTTTGTAGTCCTTCCCAGTTTCATGTCATCTGCAGATTTGCTCAAGAAGTTATTTCTGTTCCAGCATTCAAATAATTAATAAATGCATTGAATAGCACTGGGCCCAGGACAGACCCCTGTGGGAAAACCTCCTGCCATTCCATCCCGGCTCCATTTCACAATTACCTTTTTGCTTCCAGCTCTTGAACCAATGGTCTATCCACCTAATAGTAGTTTTGTTTAGTCCACATTTTCTCCAATTTGTTTATGAGATGGTCATATGGGACTTTGTCAAAAGTCTTGCTGAATTTCAGATAATCTGCATCCACACAAATCCAGAGACACTGTTCCCTTTATCCACCCAACTAGTTATCTTGTCAAAGAAGGAGATCAAATTTGTTTGGCACAATTTATTCATAGTAAATCCAGGCTGACTGCTTATGAACAACCTTTTCTTCTCCAGATGTTTGCAAATGAATTTCCTTTTGATTTGCTGTAGTAACTCCCTGGCCATGAAGGTGAGAATAGCTGCTCTATCATTCCACAGGGCCTCCTTTTTGCCTTTTTTAGAAGGACACTATGATGGTCCTTTTCCAGTCCTCTGATACCTCACCCATCCCCACAACTTTGTAAATGGTTATTGCCAACAGTTCTAAGATCTCCTCTTCCAGTTTCTACTGTACCCTGAGATGAAGTTCATCAGGTCCTACTGATTTGACTTCATTCAGACCTATGAAAAGTTCTCTGACTGTTTCTTTTGTTATTTTCTCTTAGCTTGTCCCCTTTCTGGAATTAATTTTTAATATTTCATGTCAATTTTAAAAAACATTTTTGGAAACTATTTCATGGGACTTTTGGAAAAAAATATATTTTCTTAATTTGAAAAAAAAATTTCAAAAGTCAGTTTTTCATACAGAATAGAAATGGTACACTTCAACTAGCTGTGGTCAGGAGATCTGAGTTCTTGTCCATTCCTGACAGTTCCACAGATTTTCTCTGTGATGACTAGGTTTTGCCAAAATTCACTGAAAAAAGAATATTTTGCTGTCTAAGCAGGTTGTTGTTGAGGCTTGGATAATTACAACCATAAATCATTTGAACCTTGCAGATGCATGGGGAGGGGCAATGATGCTAATGTTTGAATTAAAAATATTTTGAATAAAACCACTAAATTATGGTATTAAAAATTCCTAGGACTTCTATGACTACACTTTTGAGGCATGTAAAAGTATATATAATATAAAGAACACTTACCTCATCACTGTCTTACATCCATTGGTAAGGCTGAATGTTGAAACACTTTAACAATGAAAACCCTTTCTACGCCACACTTTTAATATCAGCCAATATTGACATCTGAGTTATAAACTCCTGAACAACAGCTGTATTATGGATCGCTGAAGGACCCTTGAGTGTAAAGGTGCTACCAAGCAACACTCCAGCCTTCTGTGTTTGCTACATTTATAGTCTTTGAAATAATGGCTCCTGTATTGTTTCTCTCAAGTCTATATTAGAACAAAGTGCAATAACATCTCGCTTCAGTTCTGAAGGTGGTAAGGCATCAGTGCCTGCAGCACTATTCAGACGAGGAACTCTATATCTCTTTATGTTCTTCCTCGTCTTAATACCGAGTACAGGCTACTATATCAATGTATGACAACGTATGAACAGATTTGAGCAAACAACTGAAAAAACTGTTGGAGCAAAATAATATAGTATGATCACCAGGGATCCTGGTTTTTTTCGTTAAAAAATTCTCCGATTAAAAAACCCAGTTAAATTATGTGAAATCTGCATTTTTTTCATAACAAAAATGAAACGCCACTATATATTGGTACCAGCTGAAGACAAAATTTTATTGATATATTTATAATTTTAAAGCAGTTTGGAAGCCTACCAGTGCCTCAGTCATTATAATAAAATTAATTCCAAATTCCGTATATTTTGGCATTTGATTTGGGTTGTTTTATTATGGAAAATCAGAGCTCCCCCTGCCCCGTTCACTCACCAGGACACAGGTTCTTGCTGCAGCTGTCTCCCATACTGCTTTGTGGCACTGAGCAGCCCTAATTTGCCTGTGCCCTGCCCCTGCCTGTGCCATTACCCTTCACTCCCAACCCACAATAACCCATCCCTGAGCCCTGCTGGTGCCCTTCACTCCTGCCCCCCGCAACCCCAGGCCCTAGCTGCCCAGTGTGTGGGGCTAGGGGGTGGCTGTGCAGGGAATGTGAGGTGTGTGTGGCGAAGTGGGGGGGGTGTGGGCATAGGTGACGCCATAGGCGATGCACTGGGGAGCATTATGGGGGCATTGCCCCCCCCCCACCGATTTCTGCCCCCACAGAGGGGGTGCCTCACCTTGGTAGCCATGGTGGTGTGGCACTCCTGGAGGTGGCGGCGGCAGCACCGAGCCTCCCTGCCCTGCTCTACCCTCCTACACCAAGTGCTGCTTGCTGAGCTGCAGAGGCAGACCCTGTCTGGTGGGGTCCCACCAGGCTGCAGCCCTGTGCCTTGCACCCCACTGTGGACACAGAAATCTGGGGGAGTACATACCCCTCCTCATCCCCTATGCTCCCCCCATTGGCGTACCTGCAGGGAGCTGCAGGAGCCGCTCTTCACCTGGCTGCACTATTGCATATGTGCATATGTGCTCATATTCATGTGGCCCTCTGCTTCTGATTGCCCTTCTCCTGCTCCCTGCCTCCCTAAGCAGCCTCTTGTAGGTTGGAACTCTGCCAGCCCGCAAGGCAAATGTCACAGTTTCTCGGGTTTTACTCCTTTAAAGGGGAAAATCTGCATTTTAACATGGGAAATGGAAAACCCAGATCCCTGCTGATCACTCACTCATGCTTTGTTAAAATAACAGAACTAAACAAAGCACAGCAGGAGACGTTGCTGACAGTAGAGACATAACTAGAGAGATTCTGTACACTAGTGATCCCTAGCTTCCCTAGTGGCTCTGGGGCCCAGATCACTAGCTTGAATTAGAGATGCCTGAAGATTGCTATAGCTTTTATAGGAGACTGATGTAGAACCAAGCATACCCACAGTGAAGGGGAATGCAGCTCCTTCACAATTGAGGCTTGAGCTCCATAATCCTAATGAAAATATATTGTTCAGTGTATAAAGGATGAGACAAATTTAAATCTTCCTTATAGAAATACTCTATTTGAAGTTATCAGTAGTGACCCTAAATCTGTCCCCAGGGAAGTCATAATAATTTTTTCAAAGATTGATTGAGAAGGCCCATTCTCTAATAGTTGTCTGAAGTTTTCTCAGCCTTCTGCATATTAAGGTTCTGAGGTTTTTTTGTTGGTTGGTCTGTCTTTTCAGTAAAAAGTTAACTTTGCATGTAGGAAAAAAATTCCTCATTTGCCATCTTCTAGGAAAATGCAATTAATTAAGAACATGATGGCACAAGTAATCCCTTACTTTTAGCTTTGTGGTAAATTGTAACTGATTCCGCCACACCTACAGCATCCATGACAACCCTTTAACTTTCCTAGCACCTGCTAATACAATTTGTAATTCTATAGAAAATATTATCTTCAGCTTAGTTTCCCTGGGAGTTTTAGCAAGTTACAAAATAAGTGCTATGGCTGGTTTAATGATTCCTAAGCCATCTTAGTGAAGGGTGCTCTCATCTACTTCTGTAAGCAGCAGATGCCAGTCAGTGTGGTGCGGTGCTTGTCCCCTTGAGTCTTGTTAATTCATTTTCAATAAGCCAGAATCCAGTCTAAATGTGATAAACCAAATCAATTTCTGTGGTGAAATACCATCAGAATGACAGGAATGAACTTGGCTTGAGATCTTGGACCAACAGGACTGGTTTCTGGATGTTCGTTGCATGGCAAGGTGGGAGTAAACTGGCAAGGAAAACTGTAAGAAACTGTTGGAGGAGCTCCAGAGATTGTTTTGTTTTCCATATACAAGCTAATTGACAGAGTTTGTAGGAACCTTTCTTCTCTTTTTCAGAAAAAAACAAATACTCTGAGAGATGTCATTTCTAATTTTCTTCAGTGGGACTCTTACAGCAACAATTGCCTCCGTGTATGTGTCCCTATAGTCCCAGAGCCTCAATAGAGAGCCAGCAGATTTATTTTTAAGTGAAAGCCACCACATTACATGCAGCAGCTTGCAAAAGTACAGTAAACATCTTTCAAACAAATTCTCATGTGCCTTGACTACAAACTGAATTGAAAGCAATACACTGTGCTGGATAGGAACCACATTTCTAGACTGGATTTTCAATAGACTCTGTTTTCCCCATGTATTCATACTCATTCTCAGTCTTCTAATGTACCCCTATTCCCTACACATCCTCTGCTTATCTGGACTTTGCCTACAACTTTGACTTCTTGCCAGAAATCCACCTATCAAGAATGTTTCATTTAAAAATGATAAAACTAAAACCAACCAACCAAACAAAAATAATAAAACCAGGTAGTCTTCAAGGTGCCACATTGCCCTGGCCTCTGCCTAACTTCAGACTAACATGTTCAATGACCTGTCTTTAAAAATAATAAGAATAAAAAAAATCTTACTAATTGTGTGGCATTTAGGAAATTTAATAGTTTAAATAAGAGGTAAGAATTAGAACTTGCATCACAGTATTCTGTCGCCCCTCCCCCTCCCCACGCAAAAGAAGCAAGAAGTAGAGAAACAGAATAAATTAAAGTCAAGTCAGAGCTAGTCTAAATAACCTAAGCTATCCTGTGGCATTGATTTTTGAAGAGAAATCCCCTTTGAGTTTGGGTGGTGGGGGAAGAATTTCTGCTTAAAGATCAATAACACAAAATGACACCCTTAGATTAAGATGCAAAGATGGAGGATAAGCCCTGAAGTGGTGAAGTCTTGTTGGAATAGGTTCTTCCTCCAGAGGGAGTTGACCTTTCCAGTACACTGGAGGCAGAGAAACTTCTTCCCAGGAGAACTGTTATTTTAATGCTATTTCTATTTAAATCTTACCTTCCATCAGATATGCCTGGCATCATTAGAACAAATACAGAGGCTTACAGAGCACTCATCAGTTCTAGTGATCATATAGCAACTCTATCAGAAACTGGAATACATAATTTAGGCAGGGAAAGGAATATAACTTAATTTATTCCTTAAAGTCTGTAATTATGGCATTTGGAAATCATTTATAGGTTTTAGAACTGTAGGATTCAGCACCATAGTACTTGTGCATCTTACAGGAAATGAAATTATCCTCATGAAGAAAGGAAATATTTTCCCTATCTTTAATATGGGGATATGAAGCATGGAAAGGTGATATGATTTACCCAGTTTCTCATAGGAAATCTGTGATAGAATTGGGAATTCAAACCACACTCCGTAGTCTTGCATTAACCATATGACTTTCCTTCTTCTCTTTGAAAAAAAAAATAGGAATAAATGATTTTATAGGACAGGGTATTTCCTATATGGAATTTTAATAGTAACATGATAAGTTTTAAAAAAATTGGCTATGTTATCCAGTGACAATGTTCCCTCTAAGCTGTGCGGCTGCACAGGCGCGCTCATACCGTGCTGCCAGGTGTGTGTGCACAGTTGCGCACACTGCGCAGCTTAGAGAGAATGCTGTCTAGTGGACTAGATAATGAAAGGCTCCCACTAAAGTGATGGGAGGAATGTAAAAATATGACCACAGTCCAAAATAAAAGGTTCCTGAAGATGGTGGTCAGATACTGAGAGAAAAATCCACAGTGGAATCCCAGGCAGAATTCCAAGTATTGTTGCCTCTGATTACCTGGCTGTGAGTGTGAACCTCCTTCAGGGGGCTAGAAGCACAGGTATGCAGGTTATGGTACTCCTCATTGCCACCACCAAAAAGAGCTCTGGGCCTCCACGTGAAGGAGAATGTGCCCTGATATTTTAAAAACAAAGCTACCAACTGTTAATGCTCGATTTGAACTTGATGTTGGTTCATCCAGACATTTGTCCATCCAGATGCTATTCTGTGTAGCAGGCTTACCTTTCAGTGCTTGGGTTGAGTCCCAGGCTTGAGATTATGCTGTTTTGATTGGTGGAGCCCATCCACCAATCAGGAGGCAGCAAGAGAAATGAATTCACACCCCTTTCCTGAGGGGAGGGGGAGAAGAGCTCCACCGGACCTGATTGAAGACTGCAACACTGTCAGGTCTGGAAAACTTCAGGGGTGGAGCCCTGGAGAGTATAAAAGCATGCCCAGCATGAGGGAGATGCATTGGGGACAAAGAAGAGTGGGGCTTAGAAGAGCTGAGGAGAGCTGCTCAGCAGCACAAAGCATTAGCCTGGAAAAGCCCCTGAAGACTTCCATCAGAGGGGAGCTGAGGAAGGCTCCAGCAGTTAGGCTCTTGGTGTGCAGCATGGCACATGGTGTCCAGACCCTGGGAGCTGCGTGAGGTGGCTCGAGTCTACAACCGTTGGTGTGCAGCCAGAGACATGGTGCACAGGCGTGGAGTGGGATCTTTGGAACCGCTTGGGCGGCTCAGGTCCCCAACCTCTGCATGAGGCTTGGAGCTCAGTGCAGGAGGTGCTGCATGGAGGGTGAGAGACCCTGGGAGCTGGTTGAGGTGGCTTGGGTCTACAGCTGCTGGCATGGGGCAGCAGCTCAGTGCAGACAATGCTGCACAGAGTGTGTGGGAGCAGATTGACCCCAAGTACTACACAAGGCTGCCCAGGCCTCCAACCCCTAGCACAAGGGGAAGTGCCCGCTACACACAGCGGTGCATGTGGCCCTAAGCCAGGCCAGCAGCAGCAGCCGGGTGGCAGGAAAGCCTGGTGGGGAACAGAGTTTGACCTGAAGAATGGGAGGCAACCCTCTGGGACTGTGGAGTAGTAACCAACCCTGGAGGAAGGGACCCCAGGGTTGTGAAGGGGCACCACATGGGCTGCTCCTGGGTGATGGGGGGAGGGGGAGCTTAGGAGTCTTTGGGGTCTCCCTCTCCTTTTCTTTCCCCCACCTCCTTTCCTATAGTGGTATCTTGGGTGTGGGGTGCCTGCCCTGGAGAGCACCCAAGTAATCTAAGTATTGCTTGTTATGTTTGTAGACTGTGCCTTATAGTTTCTGTGAATAAGTTGAAGTAATAGTTTGTATATTAATAGAGTTATAAGGTTGCCCAATCAATATCCTTTGTTCTGGGTTGTTCTGTTGTTCATTTGTATTTTTGAATAATAATTGTGTGTGTGTGTGTGTGTGCGCGCACATATATATTAATGATAGTTTGATAGTTAGTAGGGTCAGAAGGGACCTGAGCAGATCATCAAGTCCAACCCCCTGCGTTGGCAAGAAAAAGTACTGGGGTCAAATGACCCCAGCAAGGTGTTCATGTAGCCTCCTCTTAAAGACCCCCAGGGTAGGAGCCAGCACCACTTTGCTTGGAAGTTGGTTCCAGATCCTAGCTGCCCTGACTGTGAAGTAGCGCCTCCTGATGTCTAATCTGAATCTACCCTCTGCCAGTCTGTGACCGTTATTTCTAATCACACCTGGTAGTGCTTGGGGAAACAGGGACTCCCCCAGTGCTCGCTGGTCCCCTCTAACTAGTTTGTAACAGGCCACTAGATCCCCCCTCAGCCTTCTCTTGAGGAGGCTGAACAGGTTCAGGTCCCGTAGCCTCTCTTCGTAGGGCCTAACCTGCTGCTCCCGATCATGTGAGTGGCCCTCCTCTGGACCCTCTCCATGTTGTCCACATCTCTCCTGAAGTGCAGCGCCCAGAACTGGACACAGTACTCTAGCTGTGGCCTGACCAGTGTTGCATAGAGGGGGAGTATCACCTCCTTGGACCTGCTTGAGATGCATCTGTGGATGAATGACATGGTATGGTTGGCCTTCATAACTGCATCCCCACACTGCGGGCCCATTTTCCTCTTGGCATCAACGATGACTCCAAGATCCTTTTCTGCCTCTGTGCTGATGAGGAGGGAGTTCCCCAGCCTGTAGATATGGTGCTGGTTCTTCCTCCTCAGGTGCACCACCTTGCACTTGTCAGTGTTGAATCCCATCCTATTCTCATCTGCCCACCTCTGTAACCTGTCTAGGTCTGATTGCAGCTTGTTCTTCCTGTCTAGCATGCCCACATCCCCCCACATCTTAGTGTTGTCAGCAAATTTGAACAGGGTGCTTTTTACCCCTTCATCCAAGTCGCTGATGAAGATGTTGAACAGTGCAGGCCCAAGGACTGAGCCTTGGGGGACCCCACCGCCCACATCCCTCCAGGTCAAACTCTCTGGTTGCAGCCCTCCAGCCAGATAGCGACCCATTTGACTGTGTAGCTGTTGACACCACAGCCCCCCAGTTTTTTAATGAGAAGGGGGTGAGAGACGGTGTTGAAGGCCTTCCTAAAGTCCAGAAAGACTACGTCCACTGCTACACCTACATCTAAGGATTTTGTGACCTGGTCGTAGAAGGCCACCAGGTTGGTCTGACAGGACCTGTCTCTAATGAACCTGTGTTGGTTCATTAGAGTGCATGTGTGCGTGTGTGTATATGTGTTTGTGTGTGTGTATGTGTGTGTGTATATATAGTATAGGGTTTATTGTTTTGTAAATGTGTACATATACATAATCAGTGTCCTCACCCGTTAATGGTTTTGTTTTAATAATAAATTTGTATATAGTTAAGTAATTGATTGACTGGACCTGACTCTCTAGGGGATGGAGGTGGCCCCTGGGCTGCTGTGTCCCTCCACAGCATGCTGCCCTGCCAATAATTCCCTCAATTGGATAGGGGAGCAGAAACCCATGTACACCCAGGCTACATCTGCATCCAGAGAAGTAGACAGTGCAGTCTGAATCTCCTTGATTTTATCCAAAATATGACATGAGATTTCCTCAAAATGAAGATGTCCTAGCTTAACTGAGCTCCTCTTATACTTGCAACAAATCCAGTGATTGGCATTTATTGACCTAACCTCTTTGCTTGCTGTGCAGGTGCTGTTAGAGCCAGTCAGATTGCTTTTCTTTTTCTCAAGAAACAATGCAACTTTTGTAAAGGGAGAAAAAAAATCCCATATGGATAGTTTTCTTTCTAAGGAAGTTATTCATTTAAGTCTATCCCTAAGCTTGGCACAAGACTTTCGAAGAGCTCCAGGACACACTCAACTGCAGCCAGAGATTTTCACTTTTCTGTGTGTCAAACTACATCAGGTCAGATCCATTATTTCCATGGGTAGGCTTTACATGCTAGAATCCCCTGCATGGCCAAATTATGCCAAAAAATCCCAGGAGATTAGAGGAGATCAGTGAAGAATGTGTCATCTTAACTGTGCTTTTGACACTGGTGCTGATGGATCCCAGTCTCCACTAAGTATAACTGTCATTTGGCATGTTTGCAGATGGCTCAATGGCGGCTGATGTAGTGGTGCCTGTTTGGAACACAGGTTTTTCATTTTGTGTTTGGTATTAAGCCAATAACAACCTGATTTTTATATTTTCTTGCAGTCAGAGTGGGAGGGAGAAATGACCCAGAGTTGTTGGATGTACAGAGAAAATCAATTCTTGTAACACTTGTTCTTCTTCACAAAACGATGGCACTTTATCCAGAGCCAGGTAGCTCCCTTGCTTTCAAACCTTGTTTATCAGACAGCTTTAGAACATCTACCCAACCCCCTTGGCATCATTCAGTATTATAATGGAGTAGAAAAATAGGCAGTCTGGGAACAGAAAGGCATGAATGTATAGCTAATCCTCCTCAAGTCATTCCTGCTGTGAATGTTTATAGCAATTCTTAGGTTTTTAACAGTTGATTGGAGAAACAGGAGGACAAGATAGTGGGATTCTGGTTTTAAAAACTAGCCTTGATTTTTCTGAGATTATTAAGCAGCTCTGATTAATTTGCTAGACAATCCCTTTCAAGCAATTGCACTGAGTAGAAACAAAGGAGGAATCACACATGCTAAAGAGTAGGAGAATAGGAGCTAAACAGTGCTCCTTTGTCTAGGCTTGGCTGGTGTAATTGCCTAAAACTGTACATCCTGGAGTTGAAGGCACTTACTAATGCTCACTGAAAGTCTTAAGACTTCTGTGCCAGCAAAGACATCCAGCCCCCCACTTCACAGTCATTTCTTAGATTTTTCTATGATCACAGTTAATTCTGTAGTTAAATCCCACCTGGCTACATGCATTTCTCATTTGCTTCCCCTCCTCCAATTATCAAAGTTCTTTCATCTCACAGGATAGCTTGCTAGAACCTGTACTCCAACATAGGCACAAAAACAAAACCCTCAGAGAGCGGACCCTTTAGTAAAATCATATCTATTTGAGGTCTATCAGGATGCACTGTTTTGGAGCAGCTGTGATGGCTCTGGGATTTGTATTTCTGACTGCCCCACCTCAGGCATATGGTGGGAACATGTCAGTGGAAGGAGGAAGTGGCATTTTGGGGACACTGTACAACTTAGCTGGATCTGGCTCCTTGAATCCCTACCTCATTCTCTCATCCCTTGGCTGGGGTTTTTTCAGCCCAGGAAGGAATCTACCTCTTCTATGTAAAGCTTTTAGAGCTAAGCATCATTCCTATTGCTATCCTACTTGTGTATGGCTTGATAGGAGGTCTGTGTTTGGAAGTACCCTGTCTTTTCCACCCCATTGTTGTACTGAGAAAGAAAATCCTGTATTGACTTTAGTTCACTCAGGCTCCTTCCTTTCTTAATCTCTCTGATACTCACAAAAAGATTTGAAAATGCTCTTTTATAAGCTCATTTCATCTGAGCCATATTTTCTCTTTCATAGTCTCTGGTGCTTGAGCCCCAGGTCACAATGCACAGGCAGCAAATATGTGTGCTCATAATTAGTTAATAAATAATGCAGGGTTCTCATTCCAACCTCATCCTTTTAGCATGTCCATGGACTCTTGTGCTCCAAGGCATTTACATTTCTCAGCATTTCTATAGCCTAATCTTTGTAAGATTTAGTAGTCAGATTTGCTATTGTGATACACTTGATGCACAAAGGATGCAGTGTTGGTGATTTGAAGTAGGTCTTTGGATTTTTTTAGCAAGAACTTAACAGTTGAGTGGTAACATGCTTATAGTCAGGTAAAGAGCTTTAGAGTCTGAACTGATGATGCATCTAGACTTGTGTTGCATTCCAATTAGACCTTCTGAGGGTTGTACCTTGAGGGATAAGAGCCAGATAATGGCTGTCTGGGATTGGGGAGCATAAGCAGTTTAGTCTAATAAGCTAAATAGATTGAAAGAGAGAGGGCAAGAGAAAATCTGAAAAAAACTGAACGTGAAACAAATATCATAGTATCAGCTTCCAGATACCACATATCCATTCAGAACATCTTTAAGTGATGACAAAGTTGATTCATTGACAGGAAAAAAACATACCCCTCTAAATACAAGAGACCTGGGACTGCCTAAATACCATGAATATCTCCCTGGTCACATGTTTCTTATAGGG
>NW_017728996.1:27030043-27030348 GCF_001723915.1 Gavialis gangeticus | reverse complement strand
TGAGGGTTGTACCTTGAGGGATAAGAGCCAGATAATGGCTGTCTGGGACTGGGGAGCATAAGCAGTTTAGTCTAATAAGCTAAATAGATTGAAAGAGAGAGGGCAAGAGAAAATCTGAAAAAAACTGAACGTGAAACAAATATCATAGTATCAGCTTCCAGATACCACATATCCATTCAGAACATCTTTAAGTGATGACAAAGTTGATTCATTGACAGGAAAAAAACATACCCCTCTAAATACAAGAGACCTGGGACTGCCTAAATACCATGAATATCTCCCTGGTCACATGTTTCTTATAGGGC
>NW_017728996.1:27009364-27025043 GCF_001723915.1 Gavialis gangeticus | reverse complement strand
TAAATACCATGAATATCTCCCTGGTCACATGTTTCTTATAGGGTTCTTATTGGCAGGTTCCCCAGCAGGAGATGTGAAGGTTATCAAGAGAGAAGTTTATCTGGTCCCACCCTATATCTTGTCTCAAAACCCTATGGACAGGGACGTACCAAATGCATGGTTTCATGGAAAGTGTGTAATTGGCAGTCTCCTGTGAAATAGCCAGTTCCTTGTCAAAAAGTGCGGGGAACTGGCTATGTTCAAAAAGTCTGCAAAGAGCCAGCAAAAAGCTGTCTCCTAGAAGGGCAGGGGGAGGGGAAGGCAGCAAAGAGAACAAAAAAGGCAGACTGCTCATCTCCTGAAACGGGGGAGGGGGAGGAAATGCATGCAGCAGCGCTCCCTGGGCAGTGCAGTCTGTGCTACCCTCGTGGTGCTATACCTGGGGCTAAGCACCCCTTGCTCACATTGGAGTAGCCAGTGTGGTGCTCAGCTGGGTGTTGCTCTGCACCCGCTGCCTCCAGTTTCAGGATCTGGAGCTGGACCCCCTTATGCCTAGTGGAAGTGGCATGGCATGGTGCAGCAGGAGCAAGAGGAGCTGCTGCTGGAGATGGGGTGGTGCAGAGCAGCACCCAGTTGGAAGCTGCTCCTGCCCCAACACACAGGGCTCCAGCTCCTGGTAAAGCAGCCAGGAGCTGAAGCTGGAGACCTGGCACTGTGGCAGGAGCCACCTGGCTGAAGCTGATACCTGCCTATCTGGAACAGCATGGTGTGGCACAGCACAGTGCAGCAGGGGCAGAAGCAGCTTCCAGAGGGCTTTTTCCAGGATGGCTACAGCTGGCCAGATGGTGCTTTGTACCCCCCACCTCCAGCAGCAGCTCCTTTTGCTCCTGCTGCACTGTACCGTGCCACTCCCAGCAGGCATGTGAGGGTCTGGCTCCAGATCCTGGAACTGGAGAAATGGGGTGCAGAGCAGCACCCGGTCATGCTGTGGGCACTGGCGGGAGTATAGCACAGACTGCCGCAGCGCAAGCCTGTGAAAATCACCTCATGGACCGGATTGTTATGTTGCCCACCCCTGAGCTAGGGCTTTCAAGCTAGGACTTGCAGCACCCCTCAGCCAATCAGAGACGGGGGGGGGGGGGGCATTTGCTCCTCCTTCAAAATGGTAGCCCCAGCCATGATGTGGCCATAAAATCAGAGGCCCTGGCTATGTTACAGCCATGTAGTCATCTGCCAGGGCCTGTGAATTTGGTAGGTCCCTACCTATGAAGCACTGACATCTCCAACTCTAGAAAAGGTTGGAGGGAGGAGGGACAGTGCTGCAGACGCAGACAGCAAAATGCACATCAATGTGAACTCTGCATTTTTTTTCTGCATTTTAAGGAAGGTGTTATCTAGCATTCAGCAGTTTTGCCTCAATAACTTAAACCTTGATACTGCCAACTCAAGCAGAAGCACTGTCAGGTTGTTTTTCCTTTTTTTCCCCCCTCTTTCTTGTATGTCTGTATGCTAATCTTAATTGGTAAGGGTGGCAAAAGCATGTTCAGACTGCCTGATGTGGAACAATGATAAGGCAGCAAAGAAAACTGTTTATTATTTGAAGGGTTTTATTTTTAGACAGCCAAATCTGAACACTTCATAATCAAAAATGCACATTGGAAATGTATAATAGAAAATAGGTCTCTTCCTAAATGCTCTTACATTGAAACAGGGTTCTTTTATCATTTATCTTAGCTACCCCAAGAATAGCCCTAGTGTTTTGCTGATATACCATACTGACCTGAATCCGAGATGACTTTGAATTAAAGATGACCCCCTGCAATAATTAAGTGCTACAGATGAAAAATTAGATGCTATACATGAAATGTATTATAGTTTTCCACGTATAATCTAATTATTCTCCAATAATAGAATCTTAAATTCATCCCACATTGCTGTAGCAGGGAAAGCAGCAGCAGGGGGCAAAGAGGCAGACCCCTGCCCATTGCCCCCCACATACCAGTGCCTGCCCCCCGCCACTTCCCCCCGCATTGGTGCCTGCTCCTTCCTGCCACTTGCCTGCCCCCCAAGCTGCCTGCTTCCTGAACCCTTACCCTCAGTGCCTGTACCTGCTCCTAGTGCCTACCCCCCTCCCTTCCCTGCTGCTTATCTTTGAAGTGTCTCTGGGTCTGGCTCCAGGGGAGGCAGCAGTGGTGGTCCTGCCTTCAGCCCCAGCTGCAGTCCCAACCCAGTTCAGCAGCAGCAGATCTGGTGCAAGAGCCAGAGTCCGAGCCTACCACGGATCTCCCCAGTGCACACACTACCCCCATGGGGTCTCCACTACACTTTTCCCTCCCTACCACAGATCTCCCCGTGTGACACCACACCCACAATATGGTCTCTTTATATTCCCCCAGCTGCAAGCCCCTTCCTCCACTGCATGAGCCACCCAGGCCTGGGATAGGCGACGGCTCAGATCTGGTTTTGGTCCTAGGCCCAGGACTGAAGATGAAGCTGAGCCACAGCTGGCCCCAGGCCAATACTCAAATCTAAGATGCAGCTTTAACACCCCTTCTCACATGGACACCATTCAGGGAAACTTTTCTTGGATTGGAGAAAATATGGTAAGTGGTGGTTTATGAGACACATTTCTATGATTTGCGTTTTCTTAGAGAACAGTGGCAAACCATTATCTTACAAACACTCAGGAAAGATTTCTGCTGTATCACACATCTCATTCTAATGGATTTAAGACTTAACAATTGTGTTCGTATTTGATACATGATCTAGCCTATTCAGTTCCATTATAACTAGTGCTATCATAATTATTTTGACACAACAGCAGGACAAACGATGCTATAGTGTTTCATAATAAAATGAGATGTCAAGATAGAGTATATGTTAAATTGTTGAACAAAAAAAGTGCCTTTAGTTTTCCTTTTGGCAGCTTTACTAATTTATAATAAAGCCATGCCAGTATTTTGGGTTCCATTGTGCCAGACACAGTTACATTAGTGGAAGCATTGTCTTTAAAGAAATGGACTGACAACACAGGTGAGAGAGAAATTATTAGTAGAATCATCAATGGGAAAAGAAGACTGAATGGCTTGGCCCAGGTCACACAATACATCTGTAACACAGCCAGACATTGAGGAACCTCATGGCTGTTCATTTACCTTAAGTGCACATTTCATTTCTTGACATAATGCTGGCCTTGCCAGGTAGAGGCAGCATTGTGACAGGCTTCTACCTTGGTGATGGTAAACGTCTGGAGACTATTTTCGTTGGAGTGGGAAATCCTGTTCTAATAAGCAGAAGAGATTCAGAAGCATTAAAAAAAATATAAAAAAGGAAATAGAAAGCTGGGTGGCCTTCATCAAACCTGTTGTTTGACTGTTATTCAAGGGGTTAAATATTTTATTCAAGGCTTTGGTGCAAATGTTTTTATTTTTCCCAAAGCAGTTCACCCATTCCTAAATTAGAATCCTCTCATTGTTCAGAAAGCATATAAGTGTCCCATATTCCTTCTGTCTGAATTATTAGTGAATGGTTCATTGCACTTTTAGGCATGATCATTATTGTTTCTGATAAAACATTTCATCTTGGAGTTCATTTGAATTTATTATTGTATGATGAAAGACTAGTTTGTGGCATAATTCCCAGATTAGACACTACTCACTAATGGAATTCCTTTGAATGAGTGACACTAACATATTTGTTGTGCTTGTGCAAATGTTCATAGGGAGATTTTCTATTTACATTATTATACAGTACATACACAGCATATATACTATTTTTGCAAAGGTTTCTTTGGGATAAACAAAGACTCAGTGCTCACATAGTGGTAAATGTTAGAGAATAGAAAATGACAAACTTTTTCCATTGGTTTATCAAATCATTGTTGCCAAAATCTCTTCATTGTTTTAGATAATTTACAGACTTCTGTTAAAGAGTATTTAGTCATTTAATTAAATGACAAATTGCCACTGTGTGACACAGGTTTGTTTTGTTTAAGAAGGAATGTTCCTTCACAAATGCAGATAAAAGAAATAGATTAAAATAAACACAAACACAAAACTGGGCCGTTCCATCCCCTCTCTGGGGAACTGAAACCATACCCTGTCTTCAGGGCTGTGGACTATTTCTGTAATATAGAATTGTTTTAAATTGAAATACAAATGGGCCCATGCTATTAAGTTTATCTCCAGATACTGATTTGAAATTTCCCTATTTGGGAGGTGTTTGAACTAAATTTGGGTCCATTATATTGAGATACTCAGACAAGGATGTCTGAATCCGTGCATTCCTAAAGTGAAGGAAGCACAAGTTGAAATACCTTGAATCATTAAAACCAGAGGCTTGTATCTCAGCCAAGTTTGTCTCCATCTTTCATATCTATAAATTACTGGGGAGGACAGCTAGTCAAAAAAGCTTATGCGCTTCCTGCAGAATATTTTGCTGGAAAAAAAAAGTTAAAGGTTGAAAAATCAACTTTCAACTGTTTAGAAATGACTCCATGCCCTGATCTTCTCTGTAGACTGAGCTTCCTGTTTGAGCTATGTATCTTATGATACATCACTGTCTCATGCTTTGGTGAGAGAAGAAACATATCATTGACATTGCAAGGTTGCACCGTGCCATAAGACTGTATGGGACAACCTTTTGGTCAAATGTTCCAATAATTAGCCCCATGCCCTTCCCAAATTCAACTCCAATCCCCTTTCTCTGCCTGATCTGTTGCTCAAAGTTGTTTGGGTAGTGTGGCGGCAGAAAGCCCCCACAGGTGCCAAGGGGGTTGGGGGAAACCCCGGGAGCCCCCACAGGAAACAAACAGACCCCACACACACCAGGGAACTTACCTTTAGGAGTGCTGCTGGAGCCAAAGCCGGAGCTGGAGCCGGAGCCACGGCCATGACAGCTGGCATTACACCGGCTCTTTAAACAGCTGCTCCTGAGGCAGGGCAGCGTGGGGCTAATTGCGGCTGCTGAGAATGCCTCCGCGGGAAGTTTAAAACCCCACCGGAAGCTGTCAGGTGGGGAGAGAGAAGGAGAGGGCCAGCGGGGACCACACCAGGCAGGCGGTGACTCCAGAGGCTGGCAGGAGTGTCGCTGCAGGCACTTCACCCGCACTTAGGGTAGAGGTAGCAGCATCCTGCACCACGCTAGGGGTGGTCAATCCCTCAGCTGCCTGAATTTCAAAAGCTTATAGAAGCGACTCTGTCCCTTGGAGAGGGAGGCACGCCAGATGATAGGAGCCCAGGGTCTGAGGCTTCAGATGCCTTAACATCCAGGCAACTGGCTGATGCCAAAGCTGACACCTGACCCCTTAGTAAGGGGGCTTACAGGGAACGGCAGAACAACAAGAACAACACCCAAGTGGTTAGCAAGTGGATGGGGTGTAGGGGAGGCAGAGCCCTGAGGAACATCATGGCACGAACATGAGTATCTCCGCCATCGAGTCACCCAAGAAGAGGAACACCACTGAACCCCTCCTTTCACCCAGTAACAACAAGTTGTGGCAGGTGAGTTGAGGGGTGCTCCAATGGTATGGTACTCACCACACCCACTAGAGAGGCCACAGGTAGATGTGACCTCTTTTATTAGACCAACTAAATAGTTGGAAAAATGGTTCTTTGCAAGCTTTCAGGCACAAACACTCTTCTTCAGGCATAGGGAGAGTCTGCTGGTGTGTTGTGTGATATGCTGCTCTGCTTTCTGCTTCTTTCACTTACTCCTCCCCTATCTCTTACTCTGCTTTCTGCTTCCTGCCCTGTCACTGTGCTGCCTGTCTTCTCCCTGATTTACCATGTACCACACACCGAGGCTGCCCATGTCACTTCTGCCAAAGGTTGGCTACCCCTGCAATAGCAGATAGAATTCTGCTTGAAAATCTGGCTCATTGAATGCAGGCCTCAGGCAACTCATGAGACCATCTGTAAGGTACTGAAGGCACATATCTGAATCACTTCAGTTTTCAAATAAGACATTTGTTTTCATCCTAATGTTTTTTGGACTTTTTCTCTGGAAAAAAAATCTGTAGAAAGCATGTACTTTAGGTAAACAAAAGGAGGTTAAATTAAAATCCCAGTATTTTTTGTGAAGACCTCTTTCAGATAATATACAAATGGAAATAATTTATATCAGTTACCCACTTAAGCTAGGCTCTTTTGTTTCTAGTTGTAACTAGAATCTGTGAACTGTCCTGTGACTAGATATGGCTGATTTTTTTGAGCAACTAGATTATTTGCTGGACAAAATGTAGGTTAGGGTATTTTGAAAGTATTCACAAGTTTTTACTAAATTATGCAAATTGTCTTGGTTTGACAAAAAGAAAAAAAAGTTAGAATATCTTTGTTTCTTCCTTTTTAAATAAATTGTGTTGAACATCTACTTCACAATGAAGTTTAATTTCTAAAGTTACCTCTTCTTTCATCCCAGGACATCTTTGCATGTACAAAGAACAATATCAACACAGTTAATTCTTTGCCAGTGCTTGGTCCTCTAGGAAGTCCAAACTGAAAAATTTGCTTAAGTTTAGTAATTTAAAAAAAAGATAAACTTCCTGAAAATTAAAAAATGCATTTCACATTAAATGAAACATTATAGCTAACCTAACATGAATTATTATATATAATCCATGCCAGCATGCTAGGCTGGGTTATGTGCCAGATTTCGGATCCTCAGAGTGCCAGTAGCTATAAGAACCCTGCTCAGGCAGGTCTGCTGACTGAAGTGTCCCGTGGAGCAGTGTGCGCCTCACCCTCACCACCCAAGAATTTACTCCAAACCCAATAAACACATTAGTTATTTTATTATGTACACCTATATATGTAAAAGAAATGATTAATTAAGAGAAGAAAAAAATATATATTAGGGCTGTGCAAAATTTTACCAAATGTTTAATTTTGAAGCTGTTTCAACACATTTTGAGCTTGAGCAACAAAAAGCATTGAAACAGCTTCAAAACAAAATGAAGGCACTCAAAACATTTTGAAGACAGGGGAGAGCCAGGGCTGTACTCCGAGCAGCTCTACAGCTCCATGTAGCTCAGCCTAGTGGGGAGCGCAGCCCTGGCTCTCCCTATCTCCTGCCACCATGCTGCACTCTGTGGGGCTGGCGGAGCCAATCGGAAGGCAGCGCCAGCTCTGCCCACCTCCCACCTCCAGGCTGTGCTTTGATGGGCACCACCAGCCCCACAGATTGCAGCCCAGTGGTGGGAGGTGGGCAGAGCTGGCACTGCACTCCAATTGGCTCCACTAACCCCACAGAGTGCAGCCCTGGCTCTGCCCGCCTCCTGCCACCTCTCTGTGCTCTGATGGGAGGCAGGAAGAGCCGGTGCTGCACACTGATTGGCTCCGCCAGCTCCATGGAGCTCAGCCTGGTGGCAGGAGACAGAGCACAGCACCAACTCTGTCTGTCTCCCACCACTGGGCTGCACTCTGATCAGCTCCACCAGCCCCATGGAGTACAGTGTCAGCTCTGTCCACCTCCTGCCACCGGGCTGAGCTCCATGGGGCTGGTGGAGGCAATCAGAGTGCCAGGGCCATGCTCTGCCTCCTGCCATCAAGCTGAGCTCTATAGAGCCTGGTTCTGGGTGCAGGCTGTGCCCAGCACCAGTCCCAGTCAGTAGTGGCAGCCTCTTGTCACCTGGTAGAGATCTGGGAACCCACACCCCTGGAAGGAGTCCAGCACAGTCCCGCAGCCCTCCCAGGGGTGCAGGCCCCAAGATCTGCACCCAGATGCCAGGAGGCTGCCTCTGCTGCCTGGGGCCAGCAGCAGCTTCTGTATTCCCCGGCACTGAGTGCGGGCTGTGCCCAGTGCCAGTCCCAGGCGGCAGCCTCCTGTCATCTTGCACAGATCTGGGGGCCCGCATCCCCAGGAGTACTGCAGAACAGGCCTACAGCCCTCCTGGGGGTACAGGCCCCCAGATCTGTGCCCAGATGAGAGGAGGCTCAGGCTGCCTCTCCCACCTGGGACTGGTGCTGGTTGTAGGCTGTGCCCAGCACTGGACAAGATTGCTGCTGCCACAGCCTAAGCCTCCTCTCATCCGGTGCCCAGATCTGGGGGCTTGCCCCCCAGGAAACCTGCCAAGCTGTGCTAGACTATTCCCAGGGGTGTGAACCCCCAGATCTGTGCGCCAGATGAGGGGAGGCTGCCACTGCTGCCTGGGAGAGGTGGCAGCAGCAATTTTCTCCGGTGCTGGGCACAGCCTGCACCCAGTGCTGGTCCCAGGAGACAGGAAAATCCGGCACAGCCCTCCCAGGGGTGCGAACCTTTAAATCTGTGTTGGATGACAGGAGGCTGCTGCTGCTGGCCAATGTTCCTTTCAAGACATTGAAGATGCAGTTTCTGAGAAACCTCTGCACCTATCTCCTTGACACTTGGCAGGCTTCATGCCCTCAGAAGGGGCTACCATCTCTGCAATTTGCACCTGAATCAGGCAACAAATGATAATGTTTTAGGCAATTTCATGATTCCCCATTATAGCCTATGGGTGAAACATCATAACGAGTTGAAACAGTGAAACAGTTTCAACAAGACAAAATGAAATGGGACTGTTCTTTGAAATGAAATGAAAAGATGAAATGAAACACTGTACCTTCAAAATGGTGAAATGGACATTGAAATGAAATGATGGTGTTTCTCACAGCCTATATATATATATATAAAAAAAAACCAGCAATTTGAATAGAATTTACAACTGCAACATTAGGTGAATAATTCCACCACACTGGGTGGCCCCACTTGCATCAAACAACCTCAATGATTACATTCATTTGGTTATAACCTTTTAAAGCAGTTTGCCCCCCATAACCCAGATTGATTTCCCTCTGGTCACAATCCCCTTCCCATAACAATAAATGGCGACACAGCTTTAACTATGATAGCAGAGGTGAGGCTTGTGCTGCTCTGGGGAAAGTGGACTCTTTGGTCTTTCTTGGTAACTCAGCAAAGAAAATCTCTGATCAGCCACTGCAGGTAATAGGCCTCTTTTCTTTAGTTTCCTTCTGAAAAATACACCTCCTGCAACCACTAGAGGTCAAGTGTCCTCTCATACATCCATACAGACTTGGGATTCTCATAGCCTGCCCCCTCTCTGGGCTGTCTCTCTCGCCCAGCACCTCCACATGGAGACAGTGAATTCCCTCTGCAGGTCTCTGTTCCTGCAGTATGAGCCTTTTCAGCACAAACAAAGGACTTCCCTCCACAGGTCCCTGGCCAGGCAGCTTGTCCCAGCTCCCAGATAGCTTACCAACCCTCCCCCCTCTTTCCTTGGGTACCTGTGTCCATGATTGCACACCTCTGACCCAGGTGGGGAGTCAGCTTCTCCTGGGATGATTCAGGCCCTCCTCCATCCTGATGTGTGCTCCCCAGCAAGCCTCAGCTCCATTCCCTCTGCCTGAGGTGGGGGGAGGAGGAGAGGAGGAAGGAGGGGTTGAGTCTCTGACACAAGGATGGTGTTGCCCTCCTCCAGATGCTTTTTTCCCTCCCTCAGCTTTTTATAGATCTATAGTAGCCAATCAGAGGCCGGGGTTTGAAATAGGGGCTCTGGTCACAGTTCCAGTAAAACGCATGCACTGTACACAGCATACCCTCCATTTAGAAAAGCTATTGCATCCTCTGCAAATTTTGTGCCGCCTTCCTTTCAAAGTTCTTAGGCACAGCTCACCCAATCAGCTTGCAGGCAAGCAAGCCTTTGCAGCTGTTACATATATATAATAAATGCATATAAAATAATTCAGGAAATCCAGGAAAGCCTAGGGGCAAAGAAAGAGGCATACAGGCTGTGGAAGCAGGGAGTAGCTACCACAGAGGAGTATGCCTCCTTGGTTCACACTTGGCATCAGTTAGGAAGGCCAAAGCAGCAATGGAACTCAGGCTGGCAACAAAAATTAAAGACAACAAAAAGTCCTTCAGGTATATAGGGAGCAAAAATAAGGTACAAGGTAACATAGGACTTGATGATCTATCGAGGTCCCGTCTGATTCTAACAACTATGAAACTATTTATATTACTGAGCAGTGTCTAATCTGGGAATTATGCAACAAACTAGTCTTTCATGATATAATAATAAATTTAAATGAATTCCAAGATGAAATGTTTTATGAGAAACAATAATGCTCTGTCTCTCTCTCTCGCTCGCTCGCTCTCTCTCTAAATATATATAGGTTTCACTAGTGAACCATAGTCTTTGACCTCTGTTGACATCTTTATAGAGTAAAATGGTAAGAATTTGTTCTATCATGTGTAAGAGCCCCTTGGATTTAACAGTAATTGAATGGAATATGAGATACTGTTATTTTTATAGGGCACATAGGTTAGTTTTGTGAAAAATAGAGGCCAGATTGTTCTGCCTTAACATAAGTGACTATAATAATATAATGTTCTGGCTGTCCCACATGGTACTATGTCATTGACCTCCTTGATCCACTTCATTTTCTTAATTGTACTTGTGTGATTTATTTTTCAGAAGGGTTTTCATAGATAGAATCATACACAAGGTGCTTGTTTTCTCTACCAATCCTCATAGGAGCTATGTCAATTCATTATCACAATAGTCAGATATGCAAGCACAGTAAATCAATGCATGTTAACTTTTTAATATGAAACACAGTCCACATTTTCTCGCATTACTCGGTATCTTGTTTCAATTATAATGTCTTTTGCTGTGCTAAACACTCATTTGGTAGGTGCACTTGTTGGCAGACAACTTTGTATTCACAGGTCAAACTGCCAAGATCTGGCTGGCATGATGGCATTTTTGCTCTTAAATCAGAAGTAATGCTTGTGATGCCTTCAAGTGCTGCTTCTAGATGGCAGCGTACTACTGTAGTAGCTAATTTCCTGTTAGTTTCTTGAGTCAATGTTATGGAGAAAGATGTGGAGGTTTATCCAATGGGTGCTTATATTTTGCCTCCCAACGCAGTTCTATTGGAGAACCATGTTCTCCTTTACAAAATATGTGAAAGAAAAGGCCAATGCCCAGCTTATGGAGTTGACTAGGAATAGTCATCTCTGTGCCCACGTGGCCTCAAGGATACGTTCGTATGCTGCCTCAGCACATGTGCCCAGTGTTGGGCATTGCATGGGGTCTTGTGACCTCTGGAGGGGTCCTTGATTACCCCGGGGAAAGTCCAGAAACTCACCTGCCGCTACTTTGATTGACTCTTCAGTGGTGGGTTCCCCTTCTGAGGACTCTCCCAGGTGGGTCATGCCTCCTGGCGGGTATCCGTGGGGCTCCGCTTTCTCTACACCACTTCCATACACCAGCCTCCAGGATGAGTCCGACGGTCTTTGTGTGGTTTGCCCTCCGGTTGTGCAGGTCTGCATGTTGCCTGTGCTCCTGGAGCAGCTGATTCGCCCTCACCTCCTGGTGTTTCTTCATGGCCAGCTGGCCACCTGCTGGGGGTCTAAGATGACTCCTGTCTCCTGGAGCGGTGCCACTACCCCGGCCACAGCAAAAGAAGAAGGGAAAACCCAAAAGGAATGCCATTTAAAAAAAAAGGAACACAAAAAGAAAACCTGAGGGAGTAGGCTAGCAGCCTCTCCTCCCTCACAGCCCCCGTGCCTGGGGTTTGAGCTGTCCCTCGACAGTGCTCCAGGTCCTCCCTCCTGCTGCGGACCTCTCTTCTTCTTGCACTGGCTCTTCAATGGCATGCTGATGCTGCCTGCGCTTGGTGTGGAGAGTGCCCTCTTCCCAGCCATTTCCCCCACTCTCCCCGCACCTCTGCTGGTGCCAGCTTTATTCTGGCTGGGTGGTGTCCCACAATGACGTCAACCACCCAAGCTGGGTCCAGCCAGAAGTAAGCATGGTTTATAAACCATGCGGGCGGCTCTTCCCGGCACGGCTCATCCTGTGCTTCCCGGCATGAAACTGGTAAGTTTACCCTGGTTTCAGAGCTTTCTTTGTGGAGGTGGGTCACCCTCATGCCCTATCCTACCATGGAAAGGGTTCCCTGTCCCCCAGTGACCTGGGACATTCTCTGAGGGACAGTCCCTGGGGCAGTCTCCAAGGGATCTTGGAGATAATTTTGCCTCTGCAACAAAGAAAATGGATGCTTCTGTGAAAGTGCTACTCTGCAAGAAGCAGTGCCTTCATAGCAGCTCCCAGGGCCGCGATCATTTCCTTGGTACTCTGTCTCCAGAAATACTACTTAGGCTGTAGGGCGTCTTCCACAATGGGGAGCTAAATTATCTAGGGATTTATTATTTACTATCTTTCACAGTACTAGAACTAGCAGACATAAAATAAAACTATTGGGAGGTAGATTTAAAATTACCAAAAGGAAGCTCTTCTCTCAGAGAGTAATTAACCTGTGGAACTCACACCACAAGAAGTTGTGGAGGATGGTGACTTTACCCAGTTCAAAACTTTATTGAACTAATTCTTGGAAAAACAATCTATCAGTAGGTTGATAGGTGGCAGCGTCTGAATCAGAACTTCCTAAACCTCTGAATGCTGTAAACTGCAATGGGAGAAGGGTAGCACGTAGAAAATTCTAGACATTGCCTGTTCACCCTCTCCCTCAGCAAATACTTTCTGACACTGTGAGAGACATGATAATGGGTGTGATGCATCTATGTTCCGATCCAGTAAATGGAATTTCTTGTGTTGCTACATTCCTATGTTAAGTAGTTCCTACTATAAGGCTGGGATGGAATTAAACAAAGAATTTCAACTGGCCTCCTGCCTCCTTGTCCACTCCAGCTCTGCCTCCTGGATCACTGCAAAGTACAATTAGATAAAGAAAGACAGAGTATACCCCAGATAAAAAAAAAAATGCACCAACCAAGGCCATAAAATCCCTTATTCACTTTTTGTATGAGGAAAGACAGATCCTATTGAAGTTGCAGTTCATCATCACAGAACTCAGAACTGAGGACCATGATTAAATTTAGGTACATGTTCATCTATCATTGACTTCAAGGATGTACTCCTGAATCAGGGTCTGGGGCATGGTTTTACAGTTCAGTGATATGTCATGACAGTAATGCAGATGGGGGCACTTATTTTGACAGCATGAGTGTAGCATAGGCTTTACAGGGATTAACAAAGTATGCCCCCTGTCCTCACACTCTTGCAAATACTGGGCAATAGCCAATGCTCTTTGGGATACCAGTTAACCTTAGAAAATTAGCCATCTTCTCCTCTAGCTATCGACAAAGGATCCCAGTCTTCAAGGATAAGATACTAAACCAACACATTTTTATCCCTCCTTTTTTTAAGATCATCTCTGGTCAAGTTAACAGTACCCAGAAGGCAGAACACAGTGCTAGTTTTTGCACTAATTCTTACCCTATTGCTGTGTAATCTTAATAATGGCACACCATTCATCCTGAATGTCAACACCACCTTAGGGTATAGTTGGACCTCAGTAGTCCATAGCTGATGTACTTATGTGCCTACAGACAACTTTAAACCATAAGAGAAGACACAGAGCTAAATTGGTTTCTAATTTGAATATGGAGGGAAGAGAGGCAGGTGAGCCTCAGCCTCAGAAGGCTCCATTGCATTTTACATGATATGCAGAATATCGTCTTGAAAAACTGCCGGGACACCAAAGTGAGCTAGACTACTAGACAAGATTATGACATGAGTCCTTCCTAAGGCACCAGGAATGCCTGAGCACCTTTAATGGCCACATCTTTCTAAACAGTGTCTGTGTGGCTTGAGGAATGTAGAAACATGTAAAGCATGAATTTAGTATATTTGCAAGGGTGTGCTATTTTGTAAAAAAATTCTATCTTATCTTATCACTATGAAACTGATCAAGTATATCTGATTTTCTGAACAAGACCTCAAGCATCCCACTGAACACATGTGAAAGCTTTTGAAAAATTAAGGCTGATGTGTTGACAAGTGTAATGCCAGTAGCTTTTAATCCTTGGTTTCGTCTTTCATTATTAGGGATTCTAAGACATGGGTAGCAGAAGATTAGGCTTATCCAGTAACAGTATAAAATCCTGTAATCCTTTGAAAGTTTAAAATCTTCCTTGGGCTGGAGAAGGAAACACTTTATTGATATGTACAGTTAGTGGCCTCTTTAGCCAATAAAATACTTGCTTTTGGGCCAGGAAAAGTCACTCTGTGTTAGTCTAATTAGTCTTATTTTTTATCCCTGTGCCTCAACAGATGGAAAAGTGTTGGGTAAAAATGACTTGTTCAAATCATTTCTTTATTGTGAGTATTTCCTCCTTTGTGGATCTCAAAGTGCTTTAGAGAGAAAAGTGATATTATCTTGATTTTAGTTAGGCACATGTAGTGTAACTGTTTAATGCTCAGTGGGCACATCTACACAAGATGCTTTACTAAGCAGTAGAGCTAATTCCTGCATAGTAAGCATCCATGTCTACATGTATAGATGCTTACTGCACAGTAATTGGCTCTAACCAGAAGTAAAATTGCTACCTGCAAGTAGCAAATTTACTCGTGATTAGTAACTGTACAGTAGCATAAATGTAGACCCCTGATTGGAAGCAAATGTGCTCCCAGTCAGCCAGGCAGCACGGTGCAGGAGATTGCTCCCTGTCCCGGGAGCTGCCTGCCTGCAGCAGTCTGGCAAAACCAGAACTAAATATCAAGCCTTGGGACCTCAGAATTGTTGCCCTTTCCTATTGTCCATGCTGCCCATGTCTCTCATTTTCTTCAACTCATAGGGACAGATTGAAATTTTAAAAGGATTCTGAAGATGCTTTCCTAAACCCAGGCCAATGTATTTCCAACAACTTTAATCCCCAGTCTAGTAAAGTACTTGATTATGTGCCTAACTCTTAGTCTGTAAATTTCTCCATTGGAGTCAATGGGATTTTGTGGTTTCTTAAAGCTGAATATGTCTTTAAGTACCTCAATGGATCACGACTGTAACTAGATTAGCAAATGAATTCAAAGATCCGCATATTTTCAAGAATGTGTTGTTATAAAATAAAATAATTAGACTTTGACAAATAGAGTAGACATCTATATATTTTTCTCTGTAAGTTTTATAATGATAAAACCACATAAAAACATTACTTTATTTCCTTCTGTGTATAATTGATTATCTTTAAAAAATAAAGATCTTCAGAGTGAGAGATCAGAGAAAATTCCAAACTATGTTGCCAACAAATTATGTAATTTGTCTGTGGTGGCAATTTAATTTGTATCATTATTCACCATAAGGTACATGAATGTTTTTATCATAATCATAGAACAAGTTTCTGTTAGTGAAGCATAATTTAAATGGAAAAAGTTCACTGAGAACCTGCCACAAAATCTACCCTCAGAATAAGTTGATTATTTCTGGAAATACGAGCCTGATTCAAAGCCTGTTGAAGCCCATGGGAATCTTTCTATGAACTTCAGTAGGTATATGACTAAGTCTAATGAAAATGTTTCAAATTTGGAATTTTACAGTTACCATTTTTTGCCAATTTGATTTACTAATCTTTAATAATCTAGGAGTAGTTAGAACAATAGGACTTTATGCAGAAAACAGTTACATGACTATTCATGTGAATGGTCTCACTGAATAGATAGTCATTGTAGAGACTGCTTATGTGTATAAAGTTAATCTTGCACCTGTGGGTTTGTAGCACTGGGGCCTTTCATAGATAAATAGACCAGGAGAGACTTATTACAAGAGAAGTGGTGCTGGCTCCTACCCTGGGGGTCTTTAAGAGGAGGCTTGATGAACACCTTGCTGGGGTCATTTGAACCCAGTACTCTTTCCTGCCATGGCAG
>NW_017728996.1:27004060-27004364 GCF_001723915.1 Gavialis gangeticus | reverse complement strand
TTGATGATCTGCTCAGGTCCCTTCCAACCCTACCAACTGTGAAACTATTTAAGTGTTTTGTTCCTCAGTTTTCCCATGTATAATATGACAAAAGTGTCATAAGATCAATGAATGCAAAAATTACATAAGCTACTTTTTATTATTGTATTGTATTGTATTACTTTACCTTACACTACATGCAGTTTACCACATGGCAATTAATACAGATTAAAATCACAACCGGAGTTAGGCAGAAGTGCGACAGGATTGCATCTTAGACACTAACTATGGGGTGGAAAGTAACCTGTTTAAATTCGCTGATGAC
>NW_017728996.1:27002367-27004049 GCF_001723915.1 Gavialis gangeticus | reverse complement strand
CCCTTCCGACCCTAAATCTATGAAACTATGAAACTAACTGATTCAGAGAGGCAAGAGCTTTTGTAGGCAACAACTTACTTCATCAGATATTGCCTATGAAAACTCATGTCTCTGAATCAGTTAAACTCTAAGGCCGCATCCATATGAACGTGCACGTGTGTGTTGCAGCATCTCAAAGGAGTTTGAGATGCTGCAGAAGGCACACCATGCATGAGAAAAGGTTCCCTGCATATCATAATTTTAGCATGGACTCTAAATTTGATACCGGGGATCATGTGTATGCCTATGCACCATGGTGTGGGGAGGATGTGTGGTGGGGGGGCTGTATTGGGGCAGCCCCACCACCTCCACAAACCCCACACTCACCCCCCAAAAACAATATGCCACATAGGCAGATGCGATGCTTCAAACCTGCCCTGCACTCATACCAGTATTGGTCCCGGGAACCATTTAGAGAGTGTGATGGGCCAGGGCGAAGGGGTGGAGATGGTGTTGGGGGGGAGGGATTGAGGTGGCAATGGAGTCTGTGTGTATATGATGGGCCAGGGGTGGCAGCGGTAGGGAGGGGGAGAGATGTAGAGGGTGGGGGGCATTCCAGGTAGAAGCAGCTGCCAGAGCTGGGCTTGGAGCACCCCCTGCTCCCCTAAAGCAGCCTGTGTAGGGAGAGTCCAGCCTGGAAGGGTGCTTGCCCAGCCCAGTTCCTAAGCCCCAGTCAAGGGCTTCCCAGGAAGGGCATGGGGATGGCTGGGGCCTGGGCACAGGTGCAGGGAGCAGAACAGCAAGAGCTGGCACTTTTCAGAGCCACAAGGCAGCAGGTAGGACAGTTGCAGCTGGACCCATTTCCTGGTGCAGAGAGGGAGCTGCTGCTGGAGGGAATGAGTGGGGGACAGACAGGCTGCAGGTCAGGAGTGAGGTGCATGGCCAGGGCTGTGGTGGCTGTGGATCTGGAGTGAGGGGCAAGGGTATGGGCAAGTGCAGAGCACCAGAATATCAGTGCTGCTCAGCACCACAAAGCAGCTGTGGGGACAGCTACATCTGGACCTGCATCCTGGTGAACAAAGGGGACAGGAGAAGATCTGATTTCTTATGAAAAAAACAGAAGCAAATGCCTAAATAGGTAGGTATTTATAATTTATTTTGTAAATAAAGCAGTGGCAGGCTTCCAAATTGCATTAAAATTGTAAATATATCAATAAAACATTATGCTCAAATTTTACCTATATATATAGTGGTATTTCATTTTAATAATGGAAAAACACAGATTTGGGGGATTTAATGAGAGAATTTCAGACTTTTTATCAGAGCATTTGTGATTTTTACACAAAGAGAATCAGGATCTCTGCTAGTGGGGCATATGGGGGGGACCCAGGCAGAGGAACCTACCCAGGGCCTGCACCGCGGACCCAGCTGGAGGTCAGAAGATGTGGCTGACCTCATGGCCATTTGCAGCCAGGAGGGCACACTCCAAGTTCAAGTCCCTGTCTGGTCTGGCAGGCATGCAGCCACAGGTCCAAGGGGGCAGGTGGCAGCAGGTCACAGCCAGTCCCTGCTGCCAGACTGCTGCAGTGGGTAGAAGGTGTAGGGGCCACTCTAGGTCAGGGTTGCTGGAGCAGTCCAGCTGGCACAGGAGGCCAGTGTCCCCAGATACCAACTGGCTGCACCTCAGAAGCTCCTGAGGAGAC
>NW_017728996.1:26990224-26997367 GCF_001723915.1 Gavialis gangeticus | reverse complement strand
TACACAAAGAGAATCAGGATCTCTGCTAGTGGGGCATATGGGGGGGACCCAGGCAGAGGAACCTACCCAGGGCCTGCACCGCGGACCCAGCTGGAGGTCAGAAGATGTGGCTGACCTCATGGCCATTTGCAGCCAGGAGGGCACACTCCAAGTTCAAGTCCCTGTCTGGTCTGGCAGGCATGCAGCCACAGGTCCAAGGGGGCAGGTGGCAGCAGGTCACAGCCAGTCCCTGCTGCCAGACTGCTGCAGTGGGTAGAAGGTGTAGGGGCCACTCTAGGTCAGGGTTGCTGGAGCAGTCCAGCTGGCACAGGAGGCCAGTGTCCCCAGATACCAACTGGCTGCACCTCAGAAGCTCCTGAGGAGACATAGCCCTGAGCTGCTCACCAGGGCAGCTTTTTATACTGCTGGGACCAGCACAGGTGCTGGCATCAGCCTGTAGCTCCCCCTGGCTGTAGATCTGGGAGGAGCTAGGCACGGTCAGTTTGCTCTAAGCAGCACAATTTGCCCTACACCAAAATGCGTGTTTAGGCATGTGTGCCAAGGCACAAGTCTCTGGCACAAATTTGTGCCACTGCTATTTGAGCAGCTGCAAGTGCATGAGCCTGCATGTGTAGATACACCCCCAGGTGCCATCTTACCCTACCTTCTGTTTAACATCAAACTAACATAGCTAACCACCTCTGAGCACATGCTAATTCTAAAAGATTCCTGGAATGAATATTAGATCTAAGTCAAAAAGAGATCTTTCCAGTTACAGCTAGATTTTTGAGAAAGATTTGACTGCATAAATTTAAAAAATGAGTACTACAGCAACACATGATAAAGATCCTAAATAATAAACAAAACTTTTTCAAAATGGAAGCTTCCTAGATTACCAAACAGGTTATTTTATTAAGTGTCCCATGTTATTCCTATGACAGGCTATTCCTTTAAGAATTTTCCCTGGTACCAATCCAGGGCAATAATTTAGTGGGCTGGGTTTGAGAAGGGAATGTGATGGCATTCTTCAGCTTCCTAATATCACATCAGTTGCTAGGGAGATGGGTTACTATTTAAAGACACTATTCCCACTTCCTGTATAATATCTCTGGTTTCAGGATACCACACCTGTATCTTTATAATTAGCTTATATTGATATTTCAGCTAGTCATCCAAAACACATATTTAGTTTGTGAATGTTTTTGTTTTTGTTTTTTCTTACCAAAAACACCAATGTTAAAGAACATTTACAGAGAAGTCAGAACTTTCAAACAGCTATAGTCACAATAGAATAAACACAAGCTTTTTACAAAACCATCAGCAGCCATGTTTTGTGGGATGTTTTGTTATAGAAAAGGAAGGGAAACCAGTTACGAGTACCCATAATTCACTTGGGACCAAGCATGAAGGATTCAGGAACAAAATCAGTCCCTATTGAAATCAGGGTGCATCCACATAAGCACGGATGTTTATTTCCTTGGGGATGTAGAACAGGGAAATTCCATGCATGCACCATATGACTAGAGGTGAGACATTTCTAGAGGGTTTGAACTCTCAACCTTGATGAAATCATGACCTATTTTTAAGGTATGGGCATGGGCAGTGTATTGCTTGTATTGAGTTGAAATAGTTTGAATTGATCGGTCCTTTTAAGTATTGCCCAGGTTTGAATTTGATTGGGTATTGTGAAAAGGGCAATGATTGGACTATTGGGTGAGCGACAGGTGGTGTAATTAGAAGGCCATAAATACTGTCCAGAGCAGTGCTGGGAGCTCTGGGGGCTCAGGCTTGGCCTTGGCCTTGTTCTCACTCTGGCTGGATAGTCCTGATTCCGGACTCTTGGGGCATGGGAGTTCATCGAGTGCGGGTTCCTTGCTGTGACCTGGTTGTTGGGATTGAGCTTACCTGTCTTACGCTCTTTCCTTTGGGCTTTGGCTGTGGAAGCTGCAGTTGGGTAAAGTACCACCTTTCCCTATTTGAGGTGTTGAGTACCTAAGTAGGGAAAACCTAGAAATCCTCAGGGACTGTAGAGGGTTTCTCCTTCTGACTAGGCCTAAGGTGCTCTTTCTACCATTTGTGGTTGGGTTGTTTGTGAAGCTACATAGTAGTTAACTGTGTCGTGACTGAAGCTCATTGTAATGTGTAGTTGATTGGTTGTGTGACCAGGGACATTGGGTTTGGGAATTGTCATGATTATTGTCTCATCAAGTGTATTTTATTGTGTTGTGGCTCGGCTGTTATGGGAATATTGTGTTAGGTAGTTGTTGCATGGGTTTTGTTGTCTAATACAGCTTATATTGCTCAACCTACCTGTGTTATAGTGTGTAGCTGCTTCTTCTAACTCTGAGTGGGGTCAGGCAGTAGATCAATGCTTAGGGAAATTAACGTACTTTAATGCCCCTGCACTTGACTACCTGTGGGTCATAGAGGATTAATGTCCCTCTGGATTAGTTAGTTAATTGGCATCCCCATGGGTGGTCCTTCAGGTGAAGTAGCAGTGGTACAGCTGTGCTACTGCTACTTGTCCCCAGGGAATGCTCATGTCATATGCACTCTGCTATGTGGCAGGTTATCTTGGGTGGGGTAGTGGAGACTGGGGCCAGCAACTGTGCTGGCCCTAGTAGCCTTACCTGGGGTTCCCTTGGGGCTGGAGCTGTGGCAAGAAGCCTGGCTGGCAGCCAGAGCATGGCTCTGGCCAGCCAGGGTTGATTTTGTGCGATGCACAATGCTGCCAGGAGCACTACCCCGCTTTTTTTAGGTGTGGGTTTTTTTACCCCAGGATGTCCTGGGGTCAAACCTCCCTCCGTCACTGCTAAGTAGCAGTGCGGGAATCACCTACATGTATGGTGTTTAGCACCACAGATAGGTCTGCAGTACCACATACCACATGTCCGTGCTCATCTGGATGCAGTTTTAGAGTTTATCCATGGAATTCACTTGAAGGAGGAATGAGCTTTCCATATCTAGCATCTCTCTGTTTCCCAGTAAGACTCTGGACTTCATACTCTATCTGTCTAAAAAGAATAAACTACTATGTACACTCCACAATTGCCTAAAAGTAGCTTTCTCTGACACAGAAAATAAAAGAATATCTATAGCTAGCATTTCAGCTATTCCAAATACTGAAAATCAGAAGTAATAGTGGGGCTGCAAGCTATATTTTGGCTTCACTTTCCTGGTTCTGGTGACAATACAATTTATTTTCATGCATTGCCCTTTATATACAAAGTATCATTGCTTGAAGCATGGCTATATTCTTGCTGCCAAAACTATGGTACTGAATGTGCTGTCTGAAGGCAGTGTCCTCTCATTCTTCTTTTAGGGGCCTGATCATGTTATCTTTGAAATCACTGGGATTATACCATTGACTTCAGTGGCCATATGATAAGATCCTTAAGGAATCTGAATTTATGTTGAATGGCAACATCTACATCATCAGCACCATCATCAATCAATAGCTGACAAAAATGTTATATGTAGTGCTATACAGATTTCTTCATGTACAGTGAAAATAAAAATGTTTCATAAAAATAGTATACTAGGACAGCAGAGTTTGCTAATATTCTAGGCAAAGCTGGTAGAATCACATATATGTAAGTGTAGCCTAACACTTCTCTGGAGAAGACCACTCCTTCAGTTCTTCAGGTAAACTTAATTCTTGGAGAGCCACTGCTCTCCCAGGAGAAATCATGAGTGTATAGATCTTCAGGCTTTTTCTCCCAGAGTAAAAATGGCTGCTCCAGGAGAAAAATAACCTTGCAACAACCAGGGTAAAATTACCCCCAGGATCGTTTCTCTTGGAAGAGAGAATTTCTGTCCATTTGGTGGCTTCTGTCAGAAGAATATAAAGTCCTCCAGCATCTCCTCCCTCCCCCCAGGAAGGCAGTGTGTTGCTAGCTGGACTCTGTGGCTCCAGCAATGGGAATATGCCCCCATACCAAGCACATTATGCTGCAAGGAAACAAAGGTGACCATGGGCAGCCCAGGTCAACCAAACAGGGCTGCCCTATGCATTGTAGCCATCTGTTGCTAAGGGAGTCTGCAGAGCATGCTCTAGATGTGTGCACAGGTCCTCCTCCTCCTCTCTCCTCTTCCTCAACTGCAGTTTCAGCACTGCAAGCAGTCCACTCTTAAGGGCCTGAGCATTCAAATGTCTGTATATGCATCCCTGTCTAAGCTTTTTATATCAAGAGAACAAAACTGGAGAATTCTCCCAGATTATGTGAATGTGGGTATGCAGCCTCAGTCATGTATGTAGTAAACTAATTGCTTTGTCATTTTGACTATGACATTTGTGGTGGTTTTAGGAGAAACACCAAAATGAAGAGAAAACCTGATGTAATTGTTGGCTTGCTGTGGGTCCCTACTTGCTTCTATTCTAAACATGAATCATATCAACAGTGATTTAGCAGCATGAGAAGTCTCTGTCACGATTGTCAACCTTAGATGCTCTAAAATCCTGAGTGAAACTTCAGAAATTCATGACTGTGTTTTAAAAATACCGTAACCAATTTGGGGGTCTTTTGATATGCCTCAGGTTTTCGAGCTGTTAGAGGTCATGCATTCAATTTTTCTTCTTTTTTCTCATATTTTTCTTAATGAAAAATTTCAAGATATTGATGTAATTACAGAATTCCAGGGGCTGGTACTTCAATGGGAACCCCAAATATCATGAGTTGAGAACACTAAAAGGCTCTTTGAAGGCCCTCTCCTCTCCTGCAAAATGTGGTCCCATTTCAGCAAAGCATCTAAGTGCATGCTTAAGTTCACTGGTACTCTGCTTAGAATTCTCTCATTCAGGTTAGTCAGTATTGCTGTTTTAACATTTATTCATGTTCTGATGCTGGCATACTGTCTAGAAATAGATGCAGATAGTATATTTTTGCCCTGAACAGCTTTCCTAAAGCCATCATTCAAGCTCAGTTGTCAAAAGCAAAATGTAACATTTTATTCTCTTGGTGTGTGTGTTTTTGTTGTTTTGGTGGGGGAGGGGGTGGTAGTTCTCCTTAGCAAATGTTTGAGCATTGAAAACATTTCTGTTGTTGTCAGTCTTCTCCCCACCCCCTGTTACCTCCCTCCCCGCCCCCCTTCACTTGCCTTGCATGCTAGATTCTTGTCTGGCAAGAGCCTGTAAAATAACTGAGTCTCATCTACATTGGAAATTACATCCTTCTGGTTTCTGAGAAGACATAGATGTTTTTCTGACAAGCATTATTTTGTTGACAATAGTACTTTCCTCACATGCATGTTTGTTCTGTAAGGCGTCAGTGTATTCTGTAAGTGCATAGCCAGTCTTCAAGCTGTGAAAGGCACATCATTCAGAAAGTACTGAGGATCTTTCTTTGGGAGACGAAAATGACCCATAATAGTTAAGTACTTTGATTGTACATGTTTAAATCACAGACAGATTTGCTCACATCAAAAATATAAGATCTAGATAAAGGTGAATCTTAAAAAGTTTGCAGGCTGAACATCTAAAAAATGATGTGAAAATTCAACTAGAAATCAATTTGCTCATGGCAACAAGATTTAACTGGTTTCATCTGGGTTAGAAATGCAGCAAAAATAGGTGGTATTTTGGAGGCATTATTTTTATGATCTACCCTAGCCACAACTAGGAGGGAACCATATCTTTGAATGGAGTTTGGGGACAGTTATTCTTCCATCCACAGTGATAGTGTTCTACATCCATCACTTTTCTTAAGTGCAAGGTACCCTCATGCTGCAATAGAATTTACTAGTCATGTCAATTCTATAGTGAGCTAAGCATTCACACAAGGAACTGCAACAGCAGAAGCAATAAACCCAGACACCTGGTGCTATCATTAGAGTCCTTGCCATTGAGAAGTCTGCTATCTTTATAGAAGCTGTGTTGTTTCAAGTAACTCCTTAAGACTATGAGACAGTTACAAGTTAGATAAACACCTATCTAGGGCGCCTTAGAAAGGGATGTTCCTGCCAGGAGTAGAGTTTTGGACTCAATTACTTTTTGAGGTCCTTCCCAGCCATGGGTGACTGCTGCCACCTTAGTCGGGGGGTGGGGGAGGGCATGTGCCCCCCCAGCAACCAGTCAGTGACCGGGGGGGTTCCCTCATGGCCAACCTTGCTGCTATCACCACCATGAGCCTTTCTGTCATGGTACCTGCCAAAATTAGAAAGTACCTGGCACCTACTGCAAGTGAGGTACTTCAGGGGAAGTCAGGAGAGAGAAAAAGTTTGGAGTAGGGAGTCCAGGGGTTTAGCCTCAGGCTCTGGGTGGCTGCATCAGACAGTGAGGGACTGGCTGGGACCCAGAGGTGCCAAAGTATGGGCTAAGTGGCAAGCAGCCCCTGCAGTTTAGTACCTTCATGCCTCAGCCCGCCTTAGTCACCATCTAAACATATGTTTTGGTGGAGTAATTTACTCTGCTGTAGGATAGTACTGTCCCTCAGTTAATTTACTGTGCCCTAATCCCAGTGCATGGGTAGGCTGAGACACTTATTGCAGAGTTAGTCAACTCCTCAGTGAAGCACATGTATAGCTGCACCCAGGAACTGTGGAATGGTCTGAGGGTACCTAGGATATGTGATGCAAGGGGAGATGCTAAAGCATAGTCAGAAAGTAGATGCCAGGACCTGTGAAACTCAGGACTAGTGGGGCAAAAGCTAGAAAGTGGGAAAGACAAGAACTGGGCTGTGGGTAGATAGCCAACAGAAGAGGAAGAAAACCAGACCATGGGGACAACAAGAATTGGAATGTAAAAGGTTGGAATGTAGTATAGGTACAGTTTAGATTCTGGTTGGGAAGTGGATCCTAAAGTGATTTCTTTGCTGGGGAGAGGGGTCCCTGTTTGACAATATTTGTGACTTAAAACTGAACTTGGAGCAAAATCTCTGGCCTGCTTTAAGTTCTCCTATTCTGCTGCTGTCAGCTGCTCACATCTCATTGCATTATCCTGAATGTCACACAGCTTGTTTGATCTCTTCTTGTACTTTTACTTGTAAGCTCCATGATGAAGTAGGCTGAACACTTGCTGTGATCTTGCTGAGTTGTGTGCAGAAGACAAGGCCAACCAGTGACAAACCCACTCAATTTGATCCCCTACAACATTGGAGAAGTTCAGTTGGAGAAATTTATTGGATCCTGAAATGCTGGAGCAAGACAGACAAGCAGATCCCTTGCATC
>NW_017728996.1:26977022-26985224 GCF_001723915.1 Gavialis gangeticus | reverse complement strand
GTTTGATCTCTTCTTGTACTTTTACTTGTAAGCTCCATGATGAAGTAGGCTGAACACTTGCTGTGATCTTGCTGAGTTGTGTGCAGAAGACAAGGCCAACCAGTGACAAACCCACTCAATTTGATCCCCTACAACATTGGAGAAGTTCAGTTGGAGAAATTTATTGGATCCTGAAATGCTGGAGCAAGACAGACAAGCAGATACCTTGCATCTGGATGCACCAAGCCATAAACAAACAAGTTTTATTTGGTTCATAAAACTGTCATCTATGTGTCAGTCAAAGTGGAAGTGGAGCTGAGATGCATTGCTGAAACTTAGCATGGCTAAATGGAAATGTTAGAATTTTAGAGTGACCTGAAACTTTAAGGCTTTGTTGTGGTCTGAAGTGCAATATCCAAAAACAAATTTGTACCACCCAAAGCAAAAAAAACATATAAAAGCTATAGCTTTTAAAACTTGTCATGAAAGAAATGTTTTTAAATAGAAATTATGGTGGAAATGGGTCAGATGTGCTATCACCAGGTCCTGCCAAGCTGTTTTCATCATGTTTCAAGCCCCCTACCCTAAACTAAACAACAAAACACATTGTAACAGTAGGCTGGATGTATTGCATAAATCCAATTGAAGAAGCTGGGAGGCAGCGTGTTCTAATGGTCATTAATGCCATGCTTTACGTCACCCAGAATCAATGACTCAGATAATGAGTGTTTGGGGTTGTCACTGCCTATCATTCTCCCTGGAGAGGAGAAAGGAACCAGTAATGTATCCAAGTTCACATTCTACCCAATGGCCACTGAGCTGCAAGGTTTGCTTTGTTTTATTTTTTATTTATTTAGCTTACCCAAGCCAACTCCTGCTTCTGGCAAATGCCACAACACAGTATTCCCTTACTAAGTGGTGAGCATCTTACACGGCTGTGCCTTCACATGCTGTGCCTTCACAGCTTAGCTCAGTATGGTCTCATACCTTTACCACTGCTATAGTATGTGACTGGTATGACAGACACTTTTTGGACTACCTCCATGTACTTTTTGCTGTTTTGACTTGCTCTTTTTCTAATTAAAGCTCATGAATATGAAGAGTTTATTAACATCCAGGTTTAACAAAGCTGTTGTCACATTTTTGATGCATTACATTGTACTTGTCAGTATATTTTTATATACTACTTTATATTATTGTATATCTCCAGCTGTGGCTATTGAAGGAAGTGATATCACTATATAATTAAATCCTTGGTGTCCAATACTGTTTAATAATAAACCATAAAATGTGGATATCTCACTTGAGATATCTTAAAAGATTTTGACTGTGATAAATATGGATTGCCCCACAAAATCATCCCTGTTGTTCTTGGCTTTAAGGTGTAAAACCCCCCTGTGTCATTTGTACCTTTTCTTAACATCTGAATCTTGGCTATTCCAGTCTAGGATATTAACACTTAATTTTAGATGTTCCTGTCCATCTCTGATGACAATATTTTGAGACCTAACTATTGGCATCTAAAGCACTGATATATTTAAATGGATTATGAAAAATGACAGAAGTTCATTTTCATGGTTTAGTGCTGGGGACATACCAATATGCATGCAGGGGAAGTTGTAAGTCTCAGTTGCTCTGGTGGCCTAACAGATTCTGATATCATTAACATTCTGTTCTTTACAGTGTAGGGAGATTGGGCATAAATTATGCTGGTGTGAGGTCTGATAGAGCTGAATTCAACGGAGGCCTTGAAAGCTCACATTGCTAAAACTGTAAACAAGGATATGGGAACCACTCCAAACCCAAATGCATATTTCTATAAGGTCTGACAGATCAGGGGGGATAATACTTATTTTTCCTTCGTTTACTCCAGTGCTCTTGAAACTATTATTTAGTTTTTAACTTCTGCTTAACTTTTTCTCATCAAATGCTTTTAAATTATGTGGTCTTCTATATATACTGCATATTATTAGAAAAATGTATCCCACTCCCAATTTCTCTTTGAAAACTAGGTCACTCCTAGTCATGTTTAGTACTTTTTTTCCCTCCAAAGGGCGGAATCTGCTTTCAGACTATTTTTCACAGAGGATAAGGATTAGTGCCTCTTTATCAATGTTGTCCATATCCTCACTCAGTATACTTTATTATCACTGCTAGAAAGTGCTTCTCGAAGACTGAGTTGTGGAGCTGTAAAATCAAGCTTCCCAAAGCTGGGGAAAATTGAAATGTCACTCTCTACAAGGAGTTTTAGGAGTGAGACTAAGCATTTACCTCAATACAGGCCATCCATTCTATGGCCTAGTTTAGAAACTTTCAAAATCAATTTTAAATCTTTTCTTTATTGCTTTCACATCCTTTAATATCATACTTTTTTCTTTTATTATTAAATTGTCATGGCCAAAGCAACATTTGGGGAAGGCATTGATTTGTTATCTGCAGTGACTACTGTTCTTCCCCTCTCTAATGCAGCAGACACCGAACTGGATGCAGAACTCTGTATTTTTGCCAGATGCATTAGACCACTGTGCTGTTTGACAGACAATTCCTCATGTTCATAGAACTCGCAACACTCTTCAAGGCCAAATTAGATTTATATGGAATGGAAGCTCAGCTAGTGGCATTATGTACCTCTGAGTGACTACGTTAATTAGCAATCAAAATATAAATAGTAGCATCTCTGTATGGAGAAAGCTGACATGCTAAATACATCTGTGGTGAATTGAATTAAGTGAAATCCCATTATCTTGTTTGGGATTCTGCTTTCTACTGACCACATGTTTCAAGTTCAAGCAGGCCAATGACTCCAGAGGTATTTTGTTACTCTAAAGGCCTCGTTACACGTTGCACTTTGAGCTGCTTAAATATTGATCAGTGTTAGCGCTAGTTCAAGTTCGAAGCAGCTAAAAACCTTCTCTGACTGTTCTCCACCTGCACAGCTGTGACTTGCCACTAGAGGACTGGCAAGCAGGGGCCTGACTAGAGCTATAGCTGTGAGTTGCTGCTGGGCAGCTGGTGAGCCAGGATAGGCTTCTATCCCTGCTCGAAAAGGTGTGGGGGGAAGGGGTGAGAGATGGGTTGGGGGAGCAGGAACATGAAACTGGAAGGTGGAGTGTTCATGGGATGGAGGTGGGTAATGAAATGGGAGGTGGAAAGGAAATGGAGATGGAGAATGGGTAGTGAAATGAAGGAAGTCATAAAAAGTAAAAAAAAAAATTAAAAAGAAATAAAGAAGATGTAAATTAAAAAAGGCCTCATGTTTTGATAAACTGAGATTTTGGGATTCGGGTGTGGGGGTACTTGTGCTTCCTAGGGTAGGTGGGATCTGGGAGCGGTGAAGTAAGTTACTTTTGGGGTAGCTACTGCCTGTGCCCCAGGAAGGAAGCCCCAGCTCATGGGGATTTGATCTGACCTCTACATTGTTTCTCCTCCACCCCCTAGACCCCACTTCTGAACCTGTCCATACCCTGCCACCTGGCTAGCTAGCATGTGCTTTGCTAGCTGTTTGCACAGTTGTACCCCAGGGCATGGACAGGTCACATCCCCAGGGGAGGAATGAGGAGCTGGCTTGGTGCCAGAACCACCCCCTAAGCAGTAGCATCCAGGAGGTGTAAAATTTGTCTACACAAGATGCTTTACTTGAGGTTAGAGCAATTACTACACAGTAAACATCATTGTCTACTTGTGCAGATGCTAACTGCACAGCAATTTGCTCTAATAGTAAGTAAATTTGCTACCTGTAAATAGAATTTACTCTTGATTACTTACCACACAGTATGGCACATGTAGACAGCCGCCTGGGAGCAAATATGCTCCTGGTCAGCTGGGAAACAGGGGACAGGAGATAGCATCCTGCTCCTGGGAGCTTCCTGCTGCCTGGGTGCACTCCACCACCATGGAGTTTTGGCTGGGAGATAAGCATCTCCGAGCCTGGTCCCCATGATCACAGTTGTGGAGCAGGGGCTGGGAGCTACCTGCTGCCAGGGCAGGGGGACATTTCCCCCCCACCCCCCTGCCTCATGCTTGGTGACAAAGCCTGCCTCAGCATCTGGCAGCTCCAGGGGGGCAGGGAGCAATGTCCCAGCCACTGCCAGGAGACCGCTATCTCCTGGCCCTGTGCTCCCTGCCAGCCCCTGAGCTAGCACCCAGGGGAAGCCTAGCGCTCCCCCTGCCTGCTGCAGGGGCCCGAGGTAGGGCTGCAGGGAGCAGAAGCAGACTGCTGCTAGGAGCAGCAAATCTTCTCCCATGTCCCTGCACATGTAGGTGCATACGTGGGACAGTTTACTGTAGAGTATTTTACTCTTATTTGCATGTGTAGATGTGCCTACAGAACAGGTGGGTATGGGAAGGTAGACTGCATCCTGGCGTGCTGGAGGACTCTAACTTGGGTGGCTCATCTGTGGAGGGTGGCCACACATTAATGGAACATGCTCTGGGTAACACAAACCAGAGGTAAGCCTGCTCTGGAGTGGTGCAGCTTTAAGCTACCTAAAATACGCTTACAGCTAGCTTCAGGTGTTACCATGTGGACAATCCAGGGCTTAAGAGCTCCAGGAGCTGCCTAAAATTAATGTGTAGTATGGCCCTCATACACTATCTTAGAGCACAGCATAAATCTACTAAAAATAGCTATGCTGCAAGATCATTATTTACAATTAAACCAACTTCATTTGTTTATTCCCCCACCCCACCCCCAATCTATCAGGGTATGTACTGCCCAGGTAAGATTTCAATGTCAGCAAAGCACATGGTATTTTCTCTTTTTTGAATGCAGCTCCCAAACATTTTTGTTTACCTTCTATTATCAGAGTATTACTAATGAGTGCATAGGAAGACAAATGTTTCTAACAATACTTATAACCTTGTCATGCTTTGGGCTTTGTTTTTTGAAGTTTATGAATCTCTCTCATAAGAACTGATGATAGTAGGCCATCCATTAATCTCATAATTTTATAATTTTTCGTGTTATTTAACAAGGAGGAAAGAAACCAATAAGCTTTGGGAGCTGTAAGCAAGATCAATTTATTATGAAGGCATGGGAATGAAGGATATGACTAAAAAGAGAAACAGGGATATAGGTTTGTTGTATAAAATGTTAGGGTGGAAAAAAAATAAAGAAAGAGAAACAAACATTGATCCCTTTGTACCTCTGTTAATGCAGGATCATTAAATTCAGCTAGATGAGCAAGTCTTGACATTTAACTTGCATATTTAACTAGGCTTTGGCATTACACTTTCCAACAGGGGATAAAAAAAAATAATTTGATTTTCGGGACATGCTATTACTATTTTCAAAATTAAAGATTACATAATTATTTTTTCCGACATATAAACACATTACAACCAAACTAAATCTTGAGAGGGACAAATCCTCAGGCATTAAATATTTTTCTGTAATTAATATTTAGTTAGGTAACCTGAGAATAAATATTCTCTTTTCTAAAGCACATTTCCGGTGTCTGTTGAATCTTTACCAATGAAAATGAGTTTCAGATTCTCATGTAAAAAGGTATGCAGTGTAATTAAGGGTTCCAGCAAACCAACTATGCCCTTTCAAATATCCTGAGTGTGTAGACTGCCACTGATGCTTTTTCTGTAGAACATCAATTGAGATAATTGCATACACTTTAGCATTTTATCTTCCATTATGTTTCAGATCTTAAATTGTGTTCCCTGTCCTTGTGCTGGCTTATTATCACTTTCACTTTTAATTTGAAGGAGAGTAATGATAATCATGTTAGAAGAAGAATATATTTTTATGTCAGAAGGCAGCCCGTTTCCACCTGCCTAGCATGAAGCAGTAAGACAATTTAAGATGTGTGCAACTTTTGTGTGAATTTAGGTATAATAATTTCCTTTGACAGGAGGAATGATCAGGGATCACATATTTCCTTCTCAGGAGTGAAAATTTAGTACAATAAAATGCTTCTACTCAGTTATGACTTTGTCACTTCAATCCCAATATGGAATCACTGGTAATATTGCAAATAGATATCTATCATACAGTTTCTCCTGCCACCCTGAGTTACTTTATTTATTTACTTTAAGTGAATTTAGTGCTTGCAAAGATAATAGATTGATACCACTGGGACCTGATTCTCTGTATGTATCCACAAAACAAGTGTAGTGCATGCTGCATTAGTGCAAGCTTTCATTCATAATCTGTATCTGCAGTACCATCTATAGAGAACAAGTAAATACGGTGGCTACCAATGACTGCTTATTCCTGGCACATAGAAATCTCTGAGATTCAAATATTTATCTATTATGGTAGTAGCAGGGTGTATACATGATATCTGCCATCATTGAATGGTAGCTCTTAATATGAGATCACCAGAGATCCTGGTTTTCTCTGTTAAAAAGTCCCAAACTGTCTGATTTAAATAACCCAAAATCCATGTTTTTCTGTGATTGAAATGAAACACCACTATAAATATAGGTATCAATTGAGCACATTTTTATTGATATATTTAGTTGTGAAGCAATTTCGAAGCCTACCAGTGCCTCAATCATTATTAAGAAAATCAATTCTAAATACCTGTATATTTTGGCATTTGATTTTTTTTTTTATCATGGAAAAACACAGCTTCCCCCACCCCATTCAATCACCAGGATACAGGTCCAGCTATGGGTGTCCCCCTTGCCGCTTTGTGGTGCTGAGCAACCCTGATATGCTGGTGCCCTGCCTCTGCCCATGCCATTGTCCCTCACTTCCAAGCCACATCCCCTCCAATCCTACTAGTGCCTCTCCCTCCCAACACATAGTCCCCTGCCTCCGAGTGTGTGGGGAAGGGGGGGTGTGGCAACAGGTGAGGCATGGAGGGAACAGGTGACATGGTAGATGGGTGGGGGACACATGCCCCGCCAGATTTCTGCACCCATAGTGGGGCACAGGGCTACAGCTGGGCCAGACCAGCTCCAGGTGGGAGCTGCCTCCACGGCTCAACAGGCATGGCCTGGCACGGGAGGGAGCATTGTGCCACCATGGCTGCCAAGGTGAGGTGCTCTTTGCCTGGCTGGCAGCAGTGGGGGGATGCAACTGTGTGCCACTGCTGTGCCTCACCTTGGCAGTCATGGTGGTGTGCCGCCCCCTCTCATGCTGGGTCCCACCCACTGGGCCCCAGAGCTGCTCCAACCTGCCTGCAGCCCTGTGCCCTGCTGTGGGTGCAGAAATCTGGGGGAGTACAAGTCTTCCACCATGTTGCCTGTGTCCTCCCTGCACTACTGACACAGCTATGCCCCCGGCCCCCCTGACAGATTGCCTGTGCCCCACCCCCCAAGATTTACCTGGAGGGAAGTGCAGGAGCTGTTCTCCACTACCCTCCCTGGCTGCAATGTGCATGTATGCGCACACACATGCACATGGTGTCCCTGTGTCCCACTTGCCCCAGCCCCAAACAGGCCCTTGCAGGCTGAAATGCTGCAGCCTGCCAGCCTGCAAGGAGAAAGTCACAATTTCCCACTTTTTTTTCTCCTTTAAAGGAGAAAATTCATGTTTTTCCACAGGAAATGGAAAACCCAGATCCCTGCTGATCACTCTTATAATGACATGTACTCCATATCTATTTACTTCTTGACATCTGCTAAACCTGCAGAAAACAGACAGAGTATGATGACTTTCTATCACCATTTAAGGAAAAATAAAGTGAAATAATTCATTTTCCATATCTTCAACAATGGTTTTTGTTCTAGCAGAACCACCATGTTCTGATCTGCTGTGCTTACTTTAGTACTATATGCAAAAGTCCTGGTAGCCATCCATTGCATTAAAGGAGGACAATTTCAGACTGAAATGTCCTTTCCAAAAAGAACTTTATGTCCATAAAAAGTGGAGTCCTTCTTTTTCTAGACTTTGGTTTCAATACTGACTGTATGATTTCATAGATTTCATAGACATAAGGGTTGGAAGGGACCTCGGAAGATCATCGAGTCCAGCCCCCTGCGAGGGGCAGGAAGTCAGCAGGGGTCATAGGATCCCAGCAAGATAAGCATCCAAATTTCTCTTGAAGGCATTCAATATATGTGCTTGAACCACCTCCAGTGGCAGGCTATTCCAGACCTTGGGGGCTTGGATGGTGAAGAAATTCTTCCTTATGTCCAGCCTGAAATGGTCTTAGAGAGTTTATAATTGTTCAACCTTGTCATCCCTTGGGGCACTCTGGTGAACAACCATTCCCCCAGATCCTAGTGAACACCCCTGATAAACTTATAGGTCACCATCGGATT
>NW_017728996.1:26969170-26976790 GCF_001723915.1 Gavialis gangeticus | reverse complement strand
AGAAGGGAGTTCCCCAACCTGTAGGTATGGTGCTGGTTGTTCCTCCCCTGGTGCATCACTTCAAAGGCTTTTTTGAAGTCAAGGTATATGGTGTCAATCTCTTCTCCCTTGTCCAGGTGATAGGTCACCTGGTCATAAAAGGAAATAAGATTGGTCAAGCAAGACCTACCCACAAAAAAACCTGTGCTGGCTACCCCTGAGGATGTTGCTGTTGGCCAGTCTGTTAAGAATGGCCTCTTTAATAATCTTTTCCAAGACCTTCTCCGAGATAGAGGTCAGGCTGACTTGCCTATAGTTTGCTAGATCCACTTTCCTCCCTTTTTTGAAGATAGAAACCACGTTGGTCTTCTTCCAATCTTCAGGAACTTCACCAGAACATCAGGAGTTCTCAAAGATCTGTGCCAGGGGCTGGGCTATGATGCTAGCCAACTCCTTGAGTACCCTGAGGTGTAGGTTGTCAGAGCCAGCTGACGTGAAGGTGTCCAGCCTCTCAAGGTGTTCCTTCACGAGGTCAGCATTGATGGAGGGCAGGGAATCTCCTTCACCCAGGCCTCCCTGTCCCGTAATGGGAAGGGGTGTCCCGTGGGACTGATGAAAGACTGACGGAAAGTACCCATTTAATAGGTTGGCTTTTTCCTGGGCGTCGGTTGTCAGTTGTCCCATCTGGTTTAGCAGGGGTCCAATGTTGCCCTTGCTTTTCCTCTGGCTCCCCACATATCTAAAAAAGGACTTTTTATTGTCCTTGATACTGGTAGTTATTTGGAGTTCTGTCACAGCCTTGGCTTTCCTGGTTCACTCCCTGCAGGTCCAGACCAGTGTGGAATATTCCTTTTTGGAGATAGATCCTGCCCTCCATCCTTTGTAGGCCTTTCTTTTTAGCCATAGGAGGTCCACTAGTTCCCTGGGGAGCCAAGGGTGCTGTTGTGCCCTTTTGCTGCCTTTCCTCCAAGATGGAATAGCTTTAGCTTGTGTGTCCAGGATCACTCCCTTGAGGAGCAACCACTGTTCCTGAACTCCCCTCTCCCTGGGGTCATGGTCTCTGAGGGCCTCACTGACAAGCTTCCTGAGCTTGTCAAAGTCAGCTTTCCTGAAGTCAAGGACTTCTGTATTGCTGACTTGCCAGCTTTATGGCAGATGGTGAAGGTGATCAGCTCGTGGTCGCTGTCACCCAGCTTCCCTTTGGTCATTAGGTCACTGATTAGGTTGTCCCCAGTTGCCAGTACCAGGTTGAGCAGCGCTGTACCTCTCATTGGCCTGTAGACCTCTTGTGTCAGATAGATGTCATCCACGCATGAGAGGAAGCTTTGTGACCACTCAGATTTAGCTGAGCACCCTTTCCATGAGATGTCTGGGTAGTTGAAGTCTCCCATGACAACCATGGATCTGGAGCACGCAGCTTCAACCAATTCCCTGGTGAACTCTTGGTCAAGCTCTTGACTATTGGTGGAAGGTCTGTAGTAGACTCCCACCATCATGTCCCCCATGCCATGTTCCCCACAGGTCTTAACCCAGAGGGTCTCCAGCTGTCCACCCTGGTCACCAATGTCAGCTAGCAGGGACGCGTAGCTCTCCTTGACATAGAGAGCTATGCCCCCACCCCTTTTGTCTACTCGATCTCTCCTGTACAGGGTATAACTGTTTATACCCGTGGTCCAGTCATGTGTGGAGTCCCGCCAGGTCTCGTTATCCTTATAACATCGTAATTATTTGCATTAAGCAGGAGGAAAATTTCCTGCTGTTTATTCCCCAAGCTCCTGGCATTTGTGATCTGGGATGGAAAGTGAACCTGGATTTGTCTCTGCATGCATCCCAGTATATTATGGGGATATATTTTTCAAGATGTCTTAAACTACTGAAGTGTCTAGAATAGCTAAGTAGATCTGTTTGAAAAATGCAACTTCCAGCCCCTGCTAATGCTAATATTCTGTTACTCTTGTTCATCTGAATTCTGGGTCAGAAGTCAAAATATCATTCTTCTTCTTCTTATTATTTTACAGAAGAAAATGTTCCAAAAACACTGATTCAGAAATTTTTCAAAACCTATTTTAATAATTCCAAGTTAAAGGCTTTACTTCAACTTGTCAGCACAAAATTGGATATTTTATTTCAGGCCATCATTAGCTCTATGTTCACTTGAGTTGCCACAATGTTTCATTCCTCCATGTTCCCCTAAAAGGGCCAGGTTCCAAGTATGAGTGAGATCTTCCATGACATTTAATTTGAGTTTCCTAATTTTTTTAATTGTCAAAGTCACCGTTTTCCCATAGATTTTTTTCATGTTTTCACATACATGATTTTTTAATTAAAAAAGAAACATTGAGAGAGAACCCCCAACCAGCTCTATATAGGCAAGGTCCTGATTTAGACAGCTACCTTTTTCTAAAAGTCTTTTATAAATTAACATTTACAATTGTGTAAATTGCTTGATTATTTCTATGCTACTTGGAGATTCAAGAGTTCTTGTTAAGAAAATATGGGAAAATAAGTCATCATAAACCAACCTCTAATGCAGCAAGATGTTGACATTGCTTGTTTACATTAGCTAATGTGAAGTTTCATGAACTATTACAAAAGGTGATCTAAATTATCAGTGACAAAGATATTTTTGTTGTTGTTATCCAATTGATTATTATCCATCAGGAACTTACAAGAAACCAATTTTCCAAGACCATTCACCAGCACTTTGTAGGTGGCAGGTATCATAACCTTTGTACACATGAACTATTTAAAGGTAATTATATCCCACTCCACTGCAACTATGGTTACATTCATGGGACAACTCTGTATTTAATGCTGCTCTTTAATTATTGTGTCACTGTAGAGATGAATTACATTAATGCAGAATTGAAATTATGCATGTCAATTACACTAACTTATTGTACTTAAAAGTAGGTGAGATATTCATTATGAATAACATTAATAAAATGTAACCCTTTTTGATTAGAAAATATTTCTGCTAATATCTTTTATTTTTTCCTAACACATTTATTAATTTTCAATATTCATTCCTTAGTCCAGAGAGATAATTTTCAGTGTATTAGTAATTCGTTACTCACCTTGAGTCATATAACATTACTTTTGCTCCCTGTTTGAATGTCTGGAATGTTCATATAGCAAATAATAAATACCCTTATTTCCAGCAGTAACATATGGATGAATCAACATTTATGAAGTTTCACAATTCCTGAACATTTTCATGAATACCCTACATCACTGAGTCATGGACTTTTAAGCCATTTTAAAATCATCTAGTTTGACCGCCTGTGTAAAAAAGGCTTCACTCGGTAACTCCTTTGTTTAGCAAAATAATTTGTTTGACTTAAGATGCCTTTTCTGAAAAGGATATCCAGTCTTGAACTGAAGACCTGCAAGAAGTAGAGAATGCACAGTTTCCATTGCTGATTTGTTCCAAACCAGTCACCCAGTCAGGTATTTAAAAATGTGTGGCTTATTTCTAATTTGAATTTGTCTGACTTTAATTTCCAGTAATTTGCTTTCATTATATCTTTCTTCCTTAAATGAAGAGCTGAGGTATGTGGCATTTTCTGTTGTTTTAATTGATTTGACTGACTGTGTATATGACAATATTGTCTTTTGTAAAATAAACTAGTGAATTGACTGTCAAGAATGTTGGGGGGGCAGGTGGGGATGTAGCACTGCCACCCACCACCCAGTGCCACTGTCACCTCCTAGGAGTTGGGGGGAGGGGGAAGTTGCACGTGGTAGCAGCTGTCACTGCCCACAACACCGTGCTGCCACCTCTCCACATCTGGCCATGTGCCACCCCCCACCCACTTTGCATCCAGCCCCATCCCACCCCCACCCTGTGTCCAGCCCTATATCTGGCCCCATGGCCTCCTCCCACCCAGTGCTCACCTCTCAAGCACGGGATGGTGTGTGGCTGCCATCATCACCCACTGCCCTGTGCTGCTGCCCTTCTGTGTCCATCTGCACGCCACCCCCACATTCCATGTCCGGCCCTGTGCCACACCCCTACCTCCCACTGCTCCGTGTCTGGCCCCATGCTACCTCCCCGCTCTGTGTCTGGCTCTGCACTACCCCCACTACTCCTCCCCCATTTGATGTCCACCTGGCCTGCTCCACTGGAGCCACACCCCTCCTGTCATTCTTGACAGGCATTCCTGATGCTGCACTGGCTCGAGCCATGCCCTGCTGGGAGCCACCCCCCCCAAAATTCAATTCAGAGGAGATTCAGCCCAATTCGGTGGCTGAATCTCTAAATCTGAACTGAATCAGGACCAATTAAAAAATCTGAATCAATTCAAAGCTCTCTGAATCTTTGAAAAAGATTCAGAGAGTTTCAATGATTCAGGGAGCTGCAGCCAGACTTGGAGCTGGTAAGTAGGGGGCAGGGGAGGGGGGATGGGGAGGAGGGACCATGGGAAGACCAGGCCAGGCCCCATCCTCTGCCTGCCCCCCAGCCACCCCAACTTCTGCCCACTCCCCCAGTACCCCCATGACTACCCAGCCAACCCCAGCTCCTGGTGCTTTAAAAAAAAGCCCCACTCACCAGGTGCTGACAGGCAGGGGGGCAATCCCCACTGCTCCCCACTGCCCCATACTGCATGGGGAGATCTGCTGCAAGCCCCTGGACCTCCCCCACTCCCCCAGCCCCCCTATGTGTGTCCCATCTGCTGTGGCTTCAGCCCTTTAAAAAAAAAAAGTGAAAAACCCCAGGACTCACCACTCCTGCAGCAGCCTTGGAGCCCCCACATGTCACAGGGCAGTGGGGATCACCCCCCACCAGCGGTAATGGTGAGTCTGGGGGGTTTTCTCAATGTTTTTCTTAAAGAGCCAGAGCTGGGGAGGGCGGGGCAGCCACTGCCAGGCTGGGAGAGTGGATGCGGGGTAGGCCTGCATGATTCGGAGATTTGGCAGTAGCTGAATCTCTGAATCAGATTTAGCTGAATCAATTCAGGACAGTGATTTGAATCACGAAATCGAATCACTGTCCCGCGAATTGGCTGAATCTGAAGTGAATACTAGTTGCTTTACACAGGCCTAATAAATATATATATAGAATATGGAGTTATATAGGCAAGTTTTTCTATTCTGGGTAGATGCTAGAGATCTTGACATTTTCTTTCATTGTCTTGAGACAGTACCTGGACAGCTGGAAGTCTGCTCCTAATTGCCTAAGGGTTACTTTGCTGTAGAGATGGGGCCCTGACACACAACACTGTTAGCTTGGATTTCATTAGAAATCCAAACTCATCTTTTTCTTCTTTCTCATAAAGTCAAAATAAATAATCCGCTCTTCAGTGCAGCTAGGTTATTTTTTGCATTAAGCAAACAGCTGCTTTTTGCCTGTGAAACTATTATGAGCTTAGCAAAATTTAGATACATATGTCCTTCTAGAGTGAAAAGCTAAAAATCAATCGTTACATTCCTCTTCAAGTAGGAGGTTTTCACAGCCTGAATTTTTGTTTATCAGTAATATCCAGAGCTCTAGCAGGGAGGCATCTTGAGAAGAAAACTTGTCCAGGCATCTCCAGATTTGTTTTTATGAATGGGAATGAAGCTATCAGTTGACGCACCAGACAGGGAGTCAAAAGACTTCGACTCTTTCCCAAGTTCCATCAAGCAGTTAAGTCACAAGTTTGTTTATGTTTCTTTGCATCACATTCCCCCAACTATAGAAGGGGAAATTTTCAAAAGCACTGATGGTACTGAGAGCCAAAATTCCCACTGCAATCACTTGAGCTTATGTTTCTACGTTTGAAAGTATCCATAAGAGTTAATTGCTTACCAAACCTGCCATGGTTTAAAGCATAGCTCTGCTCAGGAAATAACCCAGCAGAACCTGGGGCTCCCCATTTATTTTCTCTTGAAATATCCACACCACTTATATTCATAAAATCACTGGGGATAAAGTCAATCTAGATTCTGAGAATCAAATCAGGATATTTTCTGCCCAGGAATCATTGCCACTAATAAAGATGAAATGACACTTTCAGTGACACCTGTTCAGCCCCTTCCTCTGCTGCTGTCATAAGACTGACACAGGTGTGACTTATTAGAACTTATCAAGCAATTCTGTTGCTGATGCGTGAGTATGCATGCATGGGGGGGCGGGGAAGAGTTGTAGCATCTCAGTCTGCAGAGCTTGAAACAAATGGAATTATAATAGCTCCATTAGGGAAAAGGGACTATCTTACACAAGTAGGATACAAACTTTAAAACAAAAATGGTAAGGATATAAATATGGATGTTGCAGAAAGGTAAAAATCAGATTAAAATGTATTCTACTATTTACATGTATTTTCTCAAAACTGTTATATTGTTAAGAGTTCCAATGGCTTCTCAGCCCATTGGGTCCCTGAAAACTTTTACATCAGACAGCCCCACTCTAAGTTCTCTAACATCTGTTTAGCCCCTGTATCCATGCTGTCTCTGTTTCAGGATCACAATTCATTGAATAGGCTGTCTCTGTGAAGACAGTTGCCAATTGGGAAGCGTCATGCTTTGAGTCTGAGTAGTTGCAAGGTCCAATTCCTTCTAAAATGCCACATAGAAGGGATTTTACTATCCCTCCCACTCCCTTCTTGTCATAATGGATATCTAGAACAGTTGGAAAACAGGCATTGAAGAAGCAACGAAGAGCCTCTCCTAATTCAATAATTTGGGAAAAGCCCTCATTCCGTAAGTAAGAATTTTTCTATAAGGCTAAACCATATTGACTTTGACCCTGTGTTCAGGAAAGAATGTAAGGCAGCTTTCTCAAGTAGTGTGTTAGCTCTGCAGGTCTAACAAGAGTAACAGCCTTTAAGTTGCAAACATAATATTTTACCCCCAGAATCACTGATGAGCCTTTGAACAAGCATTGTGAGTGGGGGTTGTTTTTATGTGGTCACTTTTTGGTATAGTACATAGGTCTGTAAGGCACTTGCTGTGTCATCTAATCTATCCCTTGACATTACAGGTTACTGGTTAATCTCTTCCATAAACTGATTGAGTTCTACATTAAAACTAGTTCTTTTCTTTGCCCCAGTCAATTCTGCTGCAAGGCTATTCCAGAAACTCAGTTCCCCAATGGTCAGAAGCCTTCTCATTTCCAGGCTAAATGTATTAATGGCCAGTTTGTATCCATTTATCCTTGTGCTAACATTATTCTTGAGTTAAAATACTTCCTTCCCTCCCTTATTATCTCCCTAATGTATCTACAGAGAGTAATTAGCTCCACACTCAGCTTTCATATTGCTAGGCTAAGCAAGCCAAGCTCTTTCTACCTCTTCTTGTAAAATAGGCTCTCCATTCTGTCCACCATCCTGGTTGCTCTTCTTCTTTATACTTATTCCAGTTTTAAAGTAATCTTTTGTGTATATTGGTGAGTAGAACTGACCTTAGTAATTTAGATGAAGTCTTACCAACACACTAGTACTATGGTTTAGGCCTGTGCAAAGCAGCTAGTATTCACTTCGGATTCAGATTTGGCCAATTCGGGGGACAGTGACTGGATTTCGTGATTTGAATCACTGTCCTGAGTAGATTCAGCTAAAATTGATTTAGAGATTTGGCTGCTGCTGAATCGGCCGAATCTCCAAATTGGACAGGCCCCATTCCCTGTCGGCTCTCCCCGCCCCCCCATGGCTGCCCTGC
>NW_017728996.1:26956581-26964170 GCF_001723915.1 Gavialis gangeticus | reverse complement strand
TTTAGAGATTTGGCTGCTGCTGAATCGGCCGAATCTCCAAATTGGACAGGCCCCATTCCCTGTCGGCTCTCCCCGCCCCCCCATGGCTGCCCTGCCCAGCCCCAGCTCTTTAAAAAAAAAAAAAAAAAAAAAGGCCTCAAACTCACCAGCTCCTGCCAGGTTGTGGGGCAATCCCCACTGCCCCCCACTGCCCTGTGCTGTGTGGGGGACTCTGTCACAAGCCCCCAGAAGCCCTGACACCTGTGGCAGAAGCCGGTGAGTGCGGGGCTTTTTTTTTTAAAGAGCTGGGAACTGGGGCTGGGTGGGGTAGCCATGAGGAATAGGGACTAGAAGAGTGGGCAGGAGGTGGGGCTAATGGCAGAGCCCCCCCACAGTGGGGGGCAGTGGGGATGACCCCCACACCTGGCAGGTGAGTGGAGGCTTTTTATGTTAGGTATTTGCCTTTGCCTGAATGGCATGTGCTTTTTGTACAGCTGTCTCGGCATACAGCAATGCTTTCATTCATCAGCCAGTTAAAGTCAATGCAAGCCCTGTATCAGCTTTGCTGGGAGCAGGGTAGAGCCCATTGTTTGTTAATTGCTTGGAGGTGTTTTGGGGAGCTTGTAGCACAATAAGACTAAAAGGCAAAGTATTGTTGTTGTTTGGCAAATTTTTCCAAACAAGGGCAATCACTTTTTATGTTACTTGGTTTTATTGTAGCAACTGTCTTCAAAGAGGCAGTTTTAAAAAAAATCTGTTTTACTGCACAATGAAGAAAATCAAGGAGGCAAAAGAGCAGGTACCTATGGAGATAATAACCATGATCAAGAAGGACTGTACTTACCTCTAAGGCAGGTGCTATTATTAGGCATATCTGTGGTTTTGGCATTCCAAATCCATTGCAAGTATTTTTCTCTATGACAGGTTCTCTTTTTGTCTTAAACTTATTTCACTGGTAATTATCAGACATTCTGTGACGTGATCTGAAATATCAGATCTTACTCCTGTAGTCATGTTGCTACTGCATGTTCACTTGGAAGCTTAAATTACCATGGACTGGATCATGACTCTTGTAGTTTTTCCTCTGTTAGGGGATGACATACACAGAGGCATTGAACAAGCAGAAGTGGTTAGAGGTGTTCTGTCTGCAAAGTACAGATGTAATGCCTCTGAAAACCCTGGGGAGTTAATTGAGAAGTAACAGCTAGTTCACAGTGTTCAAGGGTATGCTGTTTGCTCCTCCTCTTGCCAGCTTTAGACTCCCAGATAATGTAGAACTGGATGTACAACACTACTAACACTCCACAGAAAGTTGATGGAGAGGTATGTGTGTGTCTAGAACAGTCTTTTACCCAAAATTTCCTACTGTTGCTATAATTGTGACTCCTAGTGTGGACAGGGTTCCAGGTTCCTGTTGGTCTTTCAAACACCATAAACTCTAATCTTTGATAGATTAAGATGGAGATTTAGACCAACAGCCACTAGCACTTTAATGCATGTATGCACTTCCACATTGCTGGGGCTAAATTACAGGTAGCAAAGGGAAGAATTTCAGAAAAAGCATAGAGATTGCAGTGAAGTGGAAGATATGGTATTGAGGCTGCATTCTGCACTCTATGAACAGTAGTGCAGGACTGTCTTGCACCCTTTTCTGCTTGCAAGAGCAACCAAAAGATAGCCAGGTTACATGTACCTCTTATGGGCCAGTCCTGAATTCTTTATGAAACCAGAACACCCACTGCCATCATTGCATTCAAGGGTATTGCCCATGTGATACATCGCATGTGCCTGGTGAGCCAGTTGGTTTGTTGGACTGCTCTATTCAAAAGCATGGAATGTGGTGTCCTACTCTTAAACTTTTTAAAGGGATCTCATATTTCTAGACACTATGGTAGTGATTTCTAAATTCTTTTAGTTTTGCATCGGTCTTTGTTGAAGCCAAAGATAGCTTGTATTAATAAAAAAAAAAGTATGCTCCTTACGCTTACTTATTCTCTGAGTGAATTTCACATCTACATCCTTTTAAAGTAATATTTTACCACTATTCACATTTATTTCAGTTTAATTAGTAGAAACAGTCCTTTCCTTCAATATTAAAGAAACACTGGTTTCTATTGCAAAATAAAGAATGTAGCCTTTGTGAGCCTGTGTGCTGAAGTGAAAACTCTTAGGATGGCTTGTACCACAAGTCATATTTATTCATACTGGTTTTCTTGTAGATTAATTCATGGAATTGCCCAAACCTAGAATTTCCTAAGTTTCCTCATTCAGAGCTTTGTTCTTCCATGGCTGCTCAGTGACGGTAAAGTTTTCTGCTTAAGTTATGCCCATGGAGAACCTGATGCAAGCACTACTTGGTGATAGTAAGGGTCTTTCTCTGTCAGATATTTAGAAATATTTGAAACAAGTATTACATGTGCAACCAGTGCACGCAAAAGTAGAACACTTAAGTGTACTATGTGGGGCTTTATGACCAGGTACAGACGTTAATTACAGTTTTACTGGTATAAGTGATTGGAAACCGATCTATACCCGTAACACATCAGAAGTTCCGCATACATACACTGGTTTAAAAATGGTAGAACCCGGTCTAAAATTTCCCCCACTTACACCATTATAGGAAACCGTGCAACTTTGATGGAGTCTGCCTTGTGCTTTTGGAATGTCTGTACCTAGCCTATATCTTCAAGGCATTGACTGCCTCATCCTTTGTTTTTAGTTCAATGTGAGTTGAACCTGCTCAGGCCTTGGCACTTGGCATCTTGGAGAAGCAGTCCTTCAAACAGCAAGTCTTTGGATCTTGCCCTCTTGTCCCCAGTTTATTACTTATGCCAAGAAATGTATTTCCCTGCATGCAGATGGATTTGTTAACTGGATTATACATGAAGCTTTAATTGTTCAGATAAGTTACCTGTGGTATGTTGTTGAGTTAGCTAGTGAATCAGCATGCAGAAAGAATACCAAGTACTCCAGAAAGCCTTACATCACACGCTCATTGCTGGGGATGCACACAGCTGTAAACAACAGCATATTAGGCAGTCATTTTGTTGCATCATGGACTAAATTAGTCCTGATTACTGTATTTTCCAGTCACAAAGAATGTCTTTTACCCTCTCAAGTAGCATCTTTGCAGAATGTATGCACAAGAGAGAGAAAAGCAGGCAATAAAGGTACAGAGCTTGTGCAAAGTAATGAAACACATTTGCCTTAAAACATGGTTGGAAAAAATATTTATGGTACTATAAGGTGATTGTGAATGTGTTTACATGGTAGAACTGATAAACCCTGTAACTGAATCTGGAGTTACACTAGTGTAAGTGAAGAATCATACCCAGTGTTTAAGTGGACAGCTGCCATGATTTAGATCGTATTAGGCTGATGTAACTCCAATGAGGTTGGAGTTACATCAATGCTCCTTATTCCTGAGCTCTCACCATAACTTGTTCAGTGATCTTGGATCATATTATTTGGTGGTGTCCAAATCATTGCACTATGTATTTTGAGGGATATGATGGCAGTAGAGCTTTTGTATTTCTGCAGTTCATTGTGATGACTTTTTATTTCAATTTATTACATGTGCTACTTCTATGGGGAAAAAAACCCAACCAAACCCCCCAACAACCTAGAACCCTTTCTTAATGCTTCCAAACTATGCAGGTCCCTGTAATAAAATACCACATGCTTAAGCCTCCCTCCTTTATGAAATGCATCATCATGACTTAATACTTTGTAGTGTGCAAACACATTGGAGGGGAGAACTGTGTTTCACTATAACTCAACTGATTAGTTGGTCTTAATACTCTCTCTTCTTATAAGCTTTCCATAAAATAAATCTATACATTGTTTATACCAGTCCAAACTGGCTGCCATTTTTTTTTGACTGAGCGCCTTTCAGTTCAGCTGCGGGGAAATAAAATATTTGCAGAAATGAGAGGGGTTCAGTTCAGTGAACTCCCAGTAACTATATTAAACCGGCATATCCTCACAAGAGCCAAGATCTGATTTTAAATACATGAATTCAAATCAGGACCATCTCTTTCAATTTCCATGGAATTACTCCTGACTTTTACTAATTCACACAAGAACAGAATTGAACCTTACTTTTACACATAACTCCTTTGCAACTGTTTGTGCTATTTAAAATGGCTGATGGCTCTACATTCTTCTCCTTCTTCCTTCTCTTCTTTGATATATCAAGCATTTCATTAATCTGTGGCATTCTAGTCACGATATGTAACAGAACCCCAAAGACAGATTATGCAGTCACAACGATGAAAATTGATTACTAAGCACTCAATGAGTCATCTGCCTTGGGAAGTAACTACTTCAATCTATTATAGTCGATGTCCTGATGGGTCAACCAGGACATGAAAAGGAATTTGCATTAAATTGATTTGAGTGTTTTTTCTAGAAATAACATCACTCAATCAAAGGAAACATTCAGACAGAGCTAGACAGAACTGACTGAATTTGATTTGGGGAGGCAGAGCAGCAAGGGATGAGCAGACTGATTCAGATAAAAACATAAATGGGATTTAGAACATCAGAAAAAGTTGGAGCTATTTAAGAATTCCTGCAATGCAGAGTGTGCAAGCCAATCTAGGACTTCTTTATTCACCTATAGATATACATATGTGTATATAAACAACTCATGTTATATGAATAGTGTGGGGGCTTTTTTGTCCACAGTGTTCATATATATGCTCCCATTTAAAAAAATGGCAAGAAATCATTCAAGTATATGCCCTGTTTCTAGTTATTTTGGACTATGTATTTGCACCGAGTACTGATTTTTATAACCTGCAATGACTGTTTTTGCTTTGAATAGCTTTTGCCTCTCAACGTTGGATACTTTGAGACTATGCAGCCACCCCAACCCCTTCAAGTATGATAAGTGATGTATTACGGCTAAAATATCATTTCTGTTTGTTGTTTTTGGTGGTCTTGTAATCCATTCTGTCTCATGCTTATTTTGCAGTGTTGGTGTGCTGGAATCAGAGTTCAGATTTCCCTCTCTCCACCCCTGTCTTATATTCTAGTTAGTTTTGAAACCCATGCCATTCTCAATATGTTTTTATTTTCTTCTTAGTGCCCTTAAACCACCTGGGGTTACTATTATTGCGTGTGATTCAATAAACCTATTCCTTAATCTGTGTGTGGGTGTGTGTGGTTTTTTTACTGTCAATCTCTGCTTCCATTCAAGTCAGTGGGAGTTTTGTTTGAGCAAAGGGCTTCATGGTTTGACTGAATGGAATTTTAAAAGCAGCTAGTGACATGAGTGACTCTCTTCACTTGCCTAGCCTGAGGCACTATGGAGTCTTGGTTCCCTCTTTCTCCCAGTGGTGGAGCTCAATGATTTCTGCAGCTCAGGCCCCTTTAAACTGTCTCAAGTTGTGAAACCAAAAATGATTACACTGAGAATCACTAGTTACTTTTTGAAATCTTGGCCTTAACTTGTAAGATTCGTGGGGTGGGGGTAGTGGAAAAAGGGACAGAGGGGTGGCTCATGCTATTCTATATGTTTGTCCAGTAGTGACAAATTATGGAAAGCTGGACACCTAAAAGCATTAACTGATTGCAAATCTCCTGGCCAAAGGACTGGCAAGTTCTCATGCTAAGTACAAACATTCAAAAACCCTGAGGCAGAATCAATCCAATCTGCACAGGTTTCTTTAAACTATATACATTGGATCAGGAGCAAACAGAACTCGCATTCATCCTTTGGTGGGGGAGGGCACGCAGAAGCCTGCACTTGCCGAGGCCAGAAAGTGGGGGTGCTCCTATACATCCCAGCATGCCAGAGATTGCCAAGGGCAGCTGAGATTGCCAGAGATTGCCAAAGGCAACTATCCCTGATTTGACTGTCAGGTGCACACCTTCCCCTGCTGCCTTGTCATCTGTTAGATAGTGTTCAGCTCCAGGCAGCCAGTGGAGGGAGGTGTGCTCACTCCTATTCACAGTGGGATGGATGGACTTTGTCCACGTTTGGGGTAGTGGGAGTCCACCATAGGAAGGGAAGAAGTGAGGTGGGGAAGTGGGGATCACAAGATGCTGGGAGGAGGTAGCGCCAGCAGTGCACCCTGTATACCTGACCCAGGCCAGCAAGGCATGGAGTGTCCCTCCCCTGTTCTGGTTCTGTCCAAGCCCCGTGTGCTGGAGTGGCTCCAGGATGGGCTCACAGGATTTCTTCACCCTCCCAAAGCCAGTACCATGTTTGGGGCTGAAGCTGCTTCCTGTGGTGCTACAGGTCCAGTTCTGGGGGGTTCGTGGGGGGAAACAGGACAGCCATGCCCTTGAAGCTGCATGGGAAGCAGATTCAGCCTCAAACTCAGCACTGGCTCTGGAGCTGGGGGGAAATCTTGCAACCCCTTCCTAGAGCGGCTCTGCATGGTTCACCACGGCCCTCCCCTGTCCTGGTTGAGTTTGAGCACTGGGAAGTGTGCTGAAGCATCTCCAAGAGGGGCTTGCGGGATATCTGCCCCCCTCCCCTGCCCCCTGAGCCAGCTCTGAACTCCTGGCTGAAGCCACTTCCTGTGCAGCTGGGAAGCTGCAGTCCTTGGGGAGGTGGGGGGCAGCCATGACCTTGCAGCTGCATGGGATGTGGTTTCAGCCCCAAACTTGGCACTGGCTTACGGTTGGGGGAAATCCTGCAAGCCCTTCCCGGGCTCCAGTGCACATTCCAGGGCTGGGACTGAACCAGAACAAGGGAGGAACACTCTGGACCATGTGCTAGAGCGGCTCTGGGAAGGGCTTTCAGGATTCCCCACCCACCCCTGGAGCCAGCCACTTCCCATGCAGGTGCAAGGACATGGCTGCACCCCCTGCCCCCCAGGACTGGAGGCCTACAGCTGCACAGGAAGTGGCTTCAGTCCCAAACTCAGTGCTGACTCTGGGTGGGGGGAGAAGGCAAGTGGGGGGGGGGAGGAGTCCTATGAGCCCTTCCCAGAGCAGCTCCAGTGCATGGTCCAGGGGCTCAGATTGAACTGGGACAGGGGAGGGACACTCTGTGCCCTGCTGACCTGGATCAGGAATGTGGGGTCTGGAACTGCCTCCCCCTAAAGAGCTTGTTTCTCTCCCTCCCCCATTGCTGACAGAGAGCTTGGGCACGGGGCCAGAAGGGCACTTGGCTGGAACAGCCAAACTGAAGCTTCCTGCAAGAGGGCATGGCCGGGGGCCTACTATGGCCCCTGGGATGCCAGCAGACAGCAATCTACTATGATTCAGGAGCAGACCTGGCACTAACATTTGATTCACTGATTGAATGTAGATTGAGTAAGAGTAAATCTGTTACTACATCAGTCCAGGCCTATTTTATACCATGATTTACCATTTTTAAAGCCGTCTATATGCCCTCAACTTCCTTTTTGTTATGGGTATACACCAGTTTCCAACTACCTAAACTGGAAAAAGTGTAATGTCTGGGCCTGGCCTCAGTGTAGAGGAAATACCAGTTCTACAGTTCCCTCCAGTTTCTGCTCCAGCCTAGTAATATCCTCTCCATCCTGAGTGGATTTAGCCCATGCCAGCTTGCTTTCAAACAGCCACAGGGAAGGCTGTGGAAGACTTGAGGAAGAGAGTCCTTGGGCTGCACATTAGTGGGAACTGATGGC
>NW_017728996.1:26945308-26951581 GCF_001723915.1 Gavialis gangeticus | reverse complement strand
CTGAGTGGATTTAGCCCATGCCAGCTTGCTTTCAAACAGCCACAGGGAAGGCTGTGGAAGACTTGAGGAAGAGAGTCCTTGGGCTGCACATTAGTGAGAACTGATGGCAGAGCAGCTCCAACTGCCTCATAGCTTTCCTGTGCATGCTAGGAAGACTTTGGAGAGCAAGGGGAACCACTGTCTCAGTCACTTTTGCTCCATTAATGAATAAGCAATGAGATTTTCCTGTCAGCACCAAGAGAAGTGTATATTTTACTGAACAAATACAATACTATTTCAACATTCAGGAGACTAGGGGATAACTGAAAATGTTATAATATTGGCAAAAAAGGCCAGCCAGGAGATTTACTGTGTTTCTGACCAACAATAAAGGAAGTCAAGTGTGAAATTTGAAACCTTGACATTGTTTTCCCACTCACTAAGGAAAAATAGCAGAAGTGAACTGACACCTGTTTCCTATTTTTGTGGGTTTATTCCATTTGTCAGTTATTCCAGCAGGAAAAAAAGGTTTTAAAAATATGCCTTTAATTTTAATTAGTTATTTAAACTCCTTGTGCCATTGCTTGGACAAAACTAAGAGAAATAGCACCTGATTTACTTCAGTGTACTTTCTCCTGATTTACCCAGCTGTGAGATCGGGATCGGGCTGTCAGAAGGGGCAGAAGACAAGGTGCTTGAATTCGGTTGCTCTGACAGTATTCTGAATATGTCTTATAAGTAATTAAAGAAACACATTAGGATCAATGCAAAGTCATTGTCAAGCTGTTTAAAATAAATGACAGGCCATTAATTATGGAATGGTTCCTAAAAGTCTAGGGACAGATCCTCAGCTGCTGTAAATTGTCGTCTAAAGACAATGACAATTTATATCAGCTATGAATCTAATTTCCACATCCTTACTGCCAGTTCTCCAATGCCTGTTCACTGTGAGTGGCAATCACAAGAATAGGCTCCTATGCAGTACCAAGAGGATCTGGAAGAGATTTGTGCTAGATGTTGCCCCAATAGTTAGAAACAGTTCCCATTCTGAGAAGCTTTCAGCGATTCCTAGGGGATTTAGGAGCATAAGTTTATTGTTTTCCTTTCAAAATCTTCACTTATATAAGTAAGATGAACAAAATCTGGGTGAAAGGAAGTGGTATTGTTCCTACCGTACATCTGGAAGGACTGAAGCAGAGAGACTTAAGTCTGAATTGAGCAGTATACTTAAATGTGCGCTGAACATTGTACACCGTTTTCAGTGGACAAAGAATGGCGATTCATATTTCTTGGAAGAAACAGAATTAAAGTGAACAGAGAGCAAACTAGAAAATGCTTGCATTTTAACAGTGACTGAAGAGCAGTCAGAGCAGACAGTAATCTGAAGCTGAGCACAAGCTCTAAGATGGAGCAGACATCGATCAGTTCCTATAAATAACATAGCTGAGAGGCTTGAAGTGCCTGGAACATAATAAGTAAAACTTTAAATTATATCCCTCTTCTCAACCAAAAAAAAAGTCAATGAAGATCCTTAATCCAAGGAGTAACATGATCAAAATGAGTTTCAGGACAGATAAGTCAAGGCACCAAATAACCTGACAAACTGCAGTGGAAGTATTCCAGGCAGAAGTGCTGTAACATGAACAAGGAAGAGCCCTCTCAGATGCATGAACCTGTAAGTCACCTGTGTTTTAGCTGTTTTGCAGGGCCGGCCCAACCATTAGGTGAACTAGGTGGTCACCTAGGGTGCCAAAATTATATGCAGAACAAAATAACAGGAACATCATTCTAAATAACAGCCCTGACCAGCTGTTATAATTCTGTTAGAGTTAATGAAAAGTGCGAAACAAAAAAATGTTTTTATTGTTTTAGTCTTCATTTCAAATATCAAATAAATACATGTAAAAGTTCATTCTAGACTTCTTATTTTCTTCTGTATTGGAGGTGATGGGGTGCCAAGATGCACAGTTCACCTAGGGTGCCAATTACCCTTGGACTGGCCCTGCTGTTTTGCTATGCTCTAGCAACACACAGCAGGGTCAGACTGGGTTTAGCCAGACATTTAGCCAAACTTATGGCTGCTTTGATTTGTTGGAGCAACACAAAGCAATTCAGACACTCCAGGGAGACTGGCAGTTTTCAACTTTCAAATTTTGGAACGCAAGGTGCTATAAAATTTGAGGAGGACTGTTCAGTCTGGAAGCTCTGCTTCTGTTCTTGTTAAATGGCTGTAAATCAAAATAATGTCACTGTTAATAGAGTAGTCTCAAACTACCCTCAAGTTTGAACTCTGAATGACACCATGTAACAGGTGATTGATGATGAGACCACATCTATTCCTCAAATCAATGGTCCTGTATGTGTAAGTGCTGCAGTTTGGGGCCTTTAATGTTTGTAAAGAACATTGATGATATATGAGCATCTTTCCTTCATTGTCCACTACTCCTTTATAAGTGTAACTTGCCCTGAGCATACGTGCATATGTGTGTTCAGATTCAAAGTTACCTGTACATAAGTGGATGCTATCTGATGAAAACTGGGTTATTTATTGCTAGGAATAATTGTTTTATTATTACTGTTTTGTATTAAATAACTGCCAGGGATAGTGATTGAGTCCTCCAAGGCTAGTTTGTCTTTGAAAATTGGCACTATTTTTAAACTCCTCAGTGTGAATTGTTCTTTTCCATCTATCCAGACTGAGTGACAACTGAACTGTGTACAGTTAAAATGAAAACCAAGACCAAACAGAAGTGGCTCTTACTAAGCTCATCTCTAGTGGAGCCATCCCATTTAAAAGGGTCAAGAGATTTCTATTATACTGATCAGCCCTATTATTAACATCGGAAATAAAGACATAGAGGTAAAAAAGGAAATGGCTCGCTACCGGGAGTGTCAGTACTTGGTGTTTTCAAATTACAGTACTCAGTATTGAGAAAAGCGGGGAGTTCTGTAAACTTGACCACTAGATCCTTTTCAAAGGCATGCATTTATTATTACCTAATGGGAAAGTGAAAAGTGGAAGAACATTTCCACTTCCCAAGAAGTGCTATGGGCTGGTCTTGAGAACACTGAAGATTTTTCAAATGATTTTGATTAGAGCCAAAGACTGATGTTTTTTAACATGAATTCTGAAAAAAAAAATGGGAATTAAGATGGCAAAATATATGTTTACAGGTACACAGATATTATAAATTTGACTGGGTGGCATATGATTAGCACTACGCATAAATGATAACACATAGGTAATGCACTGAAGACAGAAAGAAAACTTTATAGGTAGAGTTCAGCATAAGCCAGACTACACTAAACTCGATTCTTCTGTCACTTGGGCTGTCACACAGCTGTAACTTAACTGTGTTTGACAGGATTGCTCTTAAGTTATACCAGTGTAAATGATGGAATAACAGGGTCTTATCCTTCGTTAATGTTTTTTTAAAAAAAGACGAGAGTTTCTGAACGAAAGCAAACCTGACTTAGTGAATCTTTGGCATTATTGGCCAAATTCTAATTGCAACCACATCAGTGCCTTCAAAAATACCACAGGAATAAAATCCCTAACAAAAAAAGTCTCTTAACTAATGAGTAACCTTCTCCTATATAGCAGCAGAAAGCATTTAATCAGTTTTCAGGCTCCTGGACCTCTCTTGAAAAATATGGTGGTTGAATGAATCTAGGAAAGTAAATGTTCTCTTCCTCTCTCTGAAATGAGCAGTCCTTAAAATTTCATATTTTACTTGAAAGTGCTGTAGCCTAGCAGGTTGTCACTTCTTACTGAACTTGAGATTCTGAGTCAGAGCCAAAGTATTTAATCAGAAATGACGTATTATAAATAATTGAAACAAACTTTATGTACTTGGTACTAGGCCAAGAAGAGTTACTACTTCAACCAGGAAATCCAGCTGAGGATAAACTGGACCTCAATCAGCCACTCTGAAGTTAATCCAAAAATGCTTGGACACAATTATAATGGTAAGAAACAAGAACAAAGAATGAAAACAACATGTCTGCTCAAGAAAACAAAACTAAATAATGTGAGTCTAAGTAACTGAAACAATTGAAAACAGAAACACAGAATTCTGCATCCATCCCACTGGGAACACAATCAAGGGAAAGAAATACATGTTCAATAGGATGAAGAATATCAATGGATATTCTTGGATGAAATGGATGAAAACAGTTTGTCTCATACAAAAGTAAGGTAAATGTCAAAGTTAGAATAGGAACTCACTCCAGCGTGAATGCTAGTTGTCAGAAAACACCAGTGACTGACCACAGTAATATGAAGCAATATCATCTGTGTGGCAGGTCAAGGGGGAAGGAACATCACCTAACCCGCTCCTTTACATTTTTCCATCAAGTTGTGGCAGATGAGTTGTGACACTGACCATGGGGCAGGACTATACTTACAGCGCCAACTGGGGGTGACACTGTGGTGCATTGGCCAGGAAAGTCAGCCGTTAGAACATCAGTGATCCTGACCCAGGAGAAGCAGTCGTGCAGCCGACAGCCATGGCTCATGCAGAACTCTTAACCCAGGCCAGCCAGGTGATCGGCCAAGCGCTGGAGATGCAGCAAAGGCAGGGAGCGCATCAGCAGGAAAAGATGCAGCAGAATGCATCTCTATTTAAGATGCCTCAGAAGACCCAAGATGATGATCCAGAAACCTACATAGAGGCGTTTGAGTATACAGCCATACAGATTGGGCTGGATTGCTCGAAGTGGGCTCACCAGCTAGGTGCACTAGTTGTAGACAAGGCTTAGGCAGCATATCAGGCACTATCAAGAGAAGAGGCCCATAACTACAATATTGTAAAGTCGGCCATCCTGTACAGGCTCAAAATATCACCCAAGAGCTACAGACAGGACTTCCGAGCATGGAAGATGAAAGACACCAAGAGGCCTTGCAGCCTCCTCCAATACCTGTGGTATGCCTTGAATAAATGGCTCCCAGTCAACTGGTTTGACTGGGAGAGGGTGATAGACCAGATCCTACTGGAACAGTTCCTCTGGGACCTGGAAGAAGAGACCCAGACATGGGTGAGGTGACACCAGCTGCAGAGCAGCAAAGAGGCCCTCTGCCTGGCCGAGACATTCTCAGTCTTGGAGAATGAGCGCAGTCATGGTTGTGGCTCACGCCTCCTGGTAGTGAACCTCGTGTGGGAAGAAAAGAAGGTGGGGCCCTAGAAAGGGGTGAAAAAGGGAGTGGTCTGCTACCACTGGCAAGACTGGTCATGTCACCAGAGACTGTGGACTGGGCCTGAGCGAGCTGGGCCATGGGCTAGTGCCCACCCCAATCCCCAGAGACAAGCCCAGGGAAGTAGAGCAGGGCGAGCCCATGGACTGCAGTTTCAACATGGCCTTGCCAGAGGGAGCCCAGGAGTGTCCAGTGGCCAAAGTTTGGATTGGTGACTGGGTGGTGCGAGCATCTTTGGACACCAGATGCTTGCAGTCACTTCTCTGTGTGGACCTGGCCCCGAAAGCCAGCATGAGGATGGCAAGTAGGCCTGTGTGAGTTGGCAGCGATCTGATCTGCTTTGGATTCAGCCACTTCAGATGGCAGTGATCTGATCCAGTGCTCCAGACCGGGTTCTGCCTTGATCCGGCCAAAGCAGCTCCGAAGCTTCAGAGCCACCTCTGAAATTCTTGAAAGCAAAACTCCTGTCACATCTATGTGTTACACCACAGAGGGGTCAAAACTGCAGGGGTGGTAGCTCTTGCTCAGGCCACAAAGCATGCCAAGTTTCAAGAAGATTGGTGCAGGGGCTTGGGGATAACTGCACCTCAAGCTGCGGACAAGCAAAATTTGTGACATGGGTGACACTGCGTGTGTTACGGCATAGCAGAGTGACAGCTGCAGGGATGGTTGCCCCTGCTGAGGCCACGAAGACTGCCAGCTGTTGATGAGATCAGTGCAGGGGTTCTGGGGCCCTGCACCCCTACCTGCTGACAGGCAAAACTCGTGCCAAGACTGTCTCTGTCTTGGGGCAGTTTCATAGTTTCATAGTAGCTAGGGTCAGGAGGGACCTGAATAGATCTTCTAGCCTGACTCCCTGTCACAGGCAGGAAAGAATCCAACCTCCTCTTGAATTTGCCCAAGCTAGGGGCGAGGACCACTTCCCTGCGAAGTTGGTTCCAGATTTTGGCCACCCTAACTGTAAAATATTGCCTTCTGATCTGTAACCTAAGCCTATTCTCCATCAGCTTATTACTATTGTTCCTCATCACCCCAGGTGGTGCTGGGGAGAAAAGGGCTCTACCTATTTGCTGTTGATCTCCCCTGATGAGTTTGTAGGC
>NW_017728996.1:26944279-26944790 GCF_001723915.1 Gavialis gangeticus | reverse complement strand
GGTGCACCCCATCAGCCAATTTTTTACCCATCCAACTGTGCAGGCATCAATGCCACAGTTGCTTAATTTATTGATGAGGATGGGGTGAGTTGATTGTCTGTATTGATTCTTTCCTCTCCTTAGCCTGGTTTTGTAGGTGCTAATTAATGGCAATTAACTGGCTACATTAGCTAGGTCCTGTGTATTGATCTGGTCCCTGAGTGAATCATGATTGATTGGTAACTGGTAACACAGCAGCTTAGCAGCCAGGCCTATAGTAGTGTCTCCCATGCGCTAAGACAGAGACGGCCAGTCCCACCAGCACCCATGGCATGAGTTTTGCCTGTCAGCAGCTAGGGGTGCAGGGCCCCAGAACCCCCCTGCACTGATCTCCTCAAGAGCTGGCAAGCATCGTGGCCACATCAGGGGCCACCATCCCTACGGCTGCGCCTTAACACATGTAACACATGGCATGTTTTGCTTGTGCACAGCTTAATGGGCAGTTCCCCCCAAACCCCTGAACCAATCATCT
>NW_017728996.1:26938222-26939279 GCF_001723915.1 Gavialis gangeticus | reverse complement strand
GCAAAACTCCTGTCACATCTATGTGTTACACCACAGAGGGGTCAAAACTGCAGGGGTGGTAGCTCTTGCTCAGGCCACAAAGCATGCCAAGTTTCAAGAAGATTGGTGCAGGGGCTTGGGGATAACTGCACCTCAAGCTGCGGACAAGCAAAATTTGTGACATGGGTGACACTGCGTGTGTTACGGCATAGCAGAGTGACAGCTGCAGGGATGGTTGCCCCTGCTGAGGCCACGAAGACTGCCAGCTGTTGATGAGATCAGTGCAGGGGTTCTGGGGCCCTGCACCCCTACCTGCTGACAGGCAAAACTCGTGCCAAGACTGTCTCTGTCTTGGGGCAGTTTCATAGTTTCATAGTAGCTAGGGTCAGGAGGGACCTGAATAGATCTTCTAGCCTGACTCCCTGTCACAGGCAGGAAAGAATCCAACCTCCTCTTGAATTTGCCCAAGCTAGGGGCGAGGACCACTTCCCTGGGAAGTTGGTTCCAGATTTTGGCCACCCTAACTGTAAAATATTGCCTTCTGATCTGTAACCTAAGCCTATTCTCCATCAGCTTATTACCATTGTTCCTCATCACCCCAGGTGGTGCTGGGGAGAAAAGGGCTCTACCTATTTGCTGTTGATCTCCCCTGATGAGTTTGTAGGCTGCCACCAGGTCCTCCCTCTTGCTGAGGCTGAACAGATTCAGGTCCCACAGTCTCTCCTTGTAGAACCGTCCTGCTGCCCTTTCACCAAGTGGATGGCCCTCCTCTGAACCCTCTCCAGGCTGGCCACATCCTTTTTAAAGTGTGGCGCCCAGTACTGGATGCAGTACTCTAACTGTGGCCTGACCAGTGTCGCATAGAGGGGGAGTATCACCTCCCTGGACTGGCTTGAGCTGCATCTTTGGATGCATGACAAGGTATGGCTGGCCTTGCTGGCTGCAGTCTGGCATTGGCGGCTCATGTTCTTCTTGGAGTCAATAATGACTCCAAGATCCCATTCTGCCTCTGTGCTTTCAAGGAGGGAACTCCCCAGCCTGTATGTATGCTGTGGATTCCTTCTCCCAAGGTGCAGCA
>NW_017728996.1:26936959-26937978 GCF_001723915.1 Gavialis gangeticus | reverse complement strand
GGTGCACCCCATCAGCCAATTTTTTACCCATCCAACTGTGCAGGCATCAATGCCACAGTTGCTTAATTTATTGATGAGGATGGGGTGAGTTGATTGTCTGTATTGATTCTTTCCTCTCCTTAGCCTGGTTTTGTAGGTGCTAATTAATGGCAATTAACTGGCTACATTAGCTAGGTCCTGTGTATTGATCTGGTCCCTGAGTGAATCATGATTGATTGGTAACTGGTAACACAGCAGCTTAGCAGCCAGGCCTATAGTAGTGTCTCCCATGCGCTAAGACAGAGACGGCCAGTCCCACCAGCACCCATGGCATGAGTTTTGCCTGTCAGCAGCTAGGGGTGCAGGGCCCCAGAACCCCCCTGCACTGATCTCCTCAAGAGCTGGCAAGCATCGTGGCCACATCAGGGGCCACCATCCCTACGGCTGCGCCTTAACACATGTAACACATGGCATGTTTTGCTTGTGCACAGCTTAATGGGCAGTTCCCCCCAAACCCCTGAACCAATCATCTTGAAACTTGGCAGGCTTTGTGGCCTCAGCAAGAGCTACCACTCCTGCAGTTTTCACCCTCCCTATGTTGTAACGCCTAAATGTGACATGAGTTTTGCTTTCAAGAATTTGGCATGCAGTTTCCCCCAAACCCTTGCACCGACCTTCTTGAAACTTAGCAGGCTTCATGCTCTCTACAGAGTCTACCAACCCTAAAAATTCATCCAAATAGGATAAAAAACAACAAAGTTATAGATATTTTATTGTTTCCCCATTATACCCTATGGCCAGATCTCCAAGGTGGCTCTGAGGAGGCTCTGAAGCGCTTCAGGAGCTCCAAACCACTTCAGAGAGCCTAATGAGGCCAGTGCTTCAACCCACACATGCTGCTTCAGACCCCAAAGCATCTGAAGCTTCTCTGGATCCAAAGCTCTGTCCGAAGCCTCACACAGCCGTAATGGCCAGACCCCTAGTTCTGACCTGCATCCAGCAGAGAAATGTGCTTTGAAAGCTGCTACCTCCCACTGAGA
>NW_017728996.1:26931719-26931959 GCF_001723915.1 Gavialis gangeticus | reverse complement strand
TGGTGCTGGGGAGAAAAGGGCTCTACCTATTTGCTGTTGATCTCCCCTGATGAGTTTGTAGGCTGCCACCAGGTCCTCCCTCTTGCTGAGGCTGAACAGATTCAGGTCCCACAGTCTCTCCTTGTAGAACCGTCCTGCTGCCCTTTCACCAAGTGGATGGCCCTCCTCTGAACCCTCTCCAGGCTGGCCACATCCTTTTTAAAGTGTGGCGCCCAGTACTGGATGCAGTACTCTAATTGC
>NW_017728996.1:26928564-26931129 GCF_001723915.1 Gavialis gangeticus | reverse complement strand
GGTGCACCCCATCAGCCAATTTTTTACCCATCCAACTGTGCAGGCATCAATGCCACAGTTGCTTAATTTATTGATGAGGATGGGGTGAGTTGATTGTCTGTATTGATTCTTTCCTCTCCTTAGCCTGGTTTTGTAGGTGCTAATTAATGGCAATTAACTGGCTACATTAGCTAGGTCCTGTGTATTGATCTGGTCCCTGAGTGAATCATGATTGATTGGTAACTGGTAACACAGCAGCTTAGCAGCCAGGCCTATAGTAGTGTCTCCCATGCGCTAAGACAGAGACGGCCAGTCCCACCAGCACCCATGGCATGAGTTTTGCCTGTCAGCAGCTAGGGGTGCAGGGCCCCAGAACCCCCCTGCACTGATCTCCTCAAGAGCTGGCAAGCATCGTGGCCACATCAGGGGCCACCATCCCTACGGCTGCGCCTTAACACATGTAACACATGGCATGTTTTGCTTGTGCACAGCTTAATGGGCAGTTCCCCCCAAACCCCTGAACCAATCATCTTGAAACTTGGCAGGCTTTGTGGCCTCAGCAAGAGCTACCACTCCTGCAGTTTTCACCCTCCCTATGTTGTAACGCCTAAATGTGACATGAGTTTTGCTTTCAAGAATTTGGCGTGCAGTTTCCCCCAAACCCTTGCACCGACCTTCTTGAAACTTAGCAGGCTTCATGCTCTCTACAGAGTCTACCAACCCTAAAAATTCATCCAAATAGGATAAAAAACAACAAAGTTATAGATATTTTATTGTTTCCCCATTATACCCTATGGCCAGATCTCCAAGGTGGCTCTGAGGAGGCTCTGAAGCGCTTCAGGAGCTCCAAACCACTTCAGAGAGCCTAATGAGGCCAGTGCTTCAACCCACACATGCTGCTTCAGACCCCAAAGCATCTGAAGCTTCTCTGGATCCAAAGCTCTGTCCGAAGCCTCACACAGCCGTAATGGCCAGACCCCTAGTTCTGACCTGCATCCAGCAGAGAAATGTGCTTTGAAAGCTGCTACCTCCCACTGAGAGTGGTGGAATTTCAGGGTGAGCTGAGGGTCGTGCTGGCTCTGGTGTTGGCCTGAAAAATAGTCCTGGGCCATGAATGGGACCTGATCTACACAGTACTAGAGTGGGTAAGAGCAACAGAGGAAGAGAGGAAATGCCTATGGAGAAGTGAAGGCTGGGCTGGGGAAATGAGCCCGCAGGAGGGAGAAAACAAGATGAACCACATAGATCTGGAACAGGTAGCCAGTGTGGCTCAGTTCTGACAGGCCCATCAGGAACAGCCCAGAGTTGCAATGACTGCTTGCCGTGGGCCCAGGAGAAGGGACATCAGTGAGTGCAGCCTACCAAGAGGTAAAGGGGGGTCTTCTGTATTAGGTTCAGAGGCGGCAGGCAGCTGGTGCCAAAAGACAGCAACTGGTGGTAACAAGCCCATTCCACTGGCAAATTTGGCAGTTGGCACATGACACCCTGTTGGGAGGCCATGACTTGTCCATGACTTCTTCTGGCCCCAGTTGCAAGATGACATGGATAGGTGGGGGTGCGGCATGTCCCGAATGCCAAAGGGCCCAGGAGAGGAGATCTCAGAAGGCCCCTCTACAACCCATGCCAATGACTGAGATGCCCTTCTCTTGAGTGGTGCTGGATATCATGGGTCCACTACCAAGGTCTCATGTGGGGTATCAATATGTATTAGTGTAGGTAGACTATGCTACACATTTTCCAGAAGTAGTACTGCTTAGGTTGATTACAGCAACCTGGGCGGCAGAGGAATTATTAAAGTGGATCAACACATGTAGGGATTCCTCATGAGATACTCACTGACCAGGGGACCTGTGCAACATCCTGGACATTAACCACCTAAAGACATCCGTATATCACCCTCAGACCAGTGGGTTAGTGGAGAGGCTCAATGGGACCATCAAAAGAATGCTCTGGAGATGCATGCAGGAGGAACCACGCAAATGGGACATGGTACTAACTCCCTTGTTGTTTGCACTGCGCAATGCACCCCAAGAGTCTACTCAATTCTTACCCTTCCAGCTCATATATGGGCATAATCCAAGGGGCCTGTTACAGATCATCAGGGAAGAGTGGGAGAGGCTGATGGGTCCACGGATCACTGCTGAAAGATATCAGCGTGAGCTACAGGAACGGATAAGTAAAGCACAGAGGATTGCGTGCCAGAATCTGAGGACATCACAGGAACGGCAAAAAACCCAATATGACTGGGGAACAAAACCAAGGAAATTCCTACCCAGAGATATGGTACTGGTTTTGCTTCCATCCTCTATGAGCAAGCAGCTCACCTTATGACAAGGACCTTTCAAGGTGATCAGGCAAGTAGGGCCTGTGGATTACAAGGTTTTTAAACCCAGGCACCAATGGGAACATCAAATTTACCACATTAACTTCCTCAAGGAGTGGAAGACACCACAGGGGTGGATGGCACAGCATGACAAGGAGGAGGAGCTACAACCCCCTTACCTGGAATTGGGTACTAGTGAGATGCCCAGGGCGCAAGTCCAGTTTGGGGAGAACCTGAGCACTGTGCAATGATGGGAACTGACC
>NW_017728996.1:26914749-26923564 GCF_001723915.1 Gavialis gangeticus | reverse complement strand
CCTGTGGATTACAAGGTTTTTAAACCCAGGCACCAATGGGAACATCAAATTTACCACATTAACTTCCTCAAGGAGTGGAAGACACCACAGGGGTGGATGGCACAGCATGACAAGGAGGAGGAGCTACAACCCCCTTACCTGGAATTGGGTACTAGTGAGATGCCCAGGGCGCAAGTCCAGTTTGGGGAGAACCTGAGCACTGTGCAATGATGGGGACTGACCAAGATGGTGAGAGCATTCCAGGATGTGTTCTGAGAGACCCTTGGACAGGCACAAGGAGTGCAGCATGAGATTAGGACTCCACCTGGTGCACTGGTAAGAGAGAGGTGAAGACCTATATCCCAACAGCTGCAAGAAGAAGTATGGCAGGAAATAGATAAGATGCAGAGGCAGAGGATCATCTGTGCATCTCAAAGTCCCTGGTGAAGCCCCAGAGTGCCCATCACCAAACCCGATGGGTCACTTCGGTTGTGCATGGACTATCGGAAGTTAAATTCATTAACAACCTTCAACGCTTTCCCTATGCCCTATATTGCTCACCTCCTGGAGAAGATAGGGGAAGCGAGGTACATATCTACCATCAACATTGCCAAAGGATGCTGACAAATCCCAATGAAACCTTTGGACTGTGCCAAGACAGCCTTTGGAACACCATGGGACTTATTTGATTTCCTGTGGATGCCTGTCAGGCTCAGCGGGGCTGCAGCCACTTTCCAAAGGCTCATGAACTCCCTGTTGGCCCTGCATGTGGCCTATGTGGCCACCTACATCAATGACATAGTCATCTTCACCGCCAAGTGGGCACAGCATCTTCACGCCCTGAGGGCTGCCCTAGGAGAGCTGAAAACAGCCAGAATGATGGCTAACCCCAAGAAATGCAAACTGGATGGGCATGAGACCAAGTACTTGGGATTTAGTGTAGGTCAGGGAATAATCAGACCCCTGAAAGACAAGATTGAAGCAATACATCACTTTCAGGAGCCATATAACTGATGACAACTGCTCTCTTTTTTGGGACTCGTTAACTACTACCAGAGGTTCATTCCACGGAACTTGCTCCACCCCTCACCAATGCCCTGAGAGGAAAGGCCATGAAGGCCTCACGATGGACTCCTGAGATGGCTAAAAGCTTTGAGAGACTAAAGGAGGCTATGTGCAGAGATGTAGTAGTGCATACCCCTGACTTCTCAGCCTCTTTTATCCGTCTGTCTTTTATAGACAGATGCATCCAGCAGTGCCTTAGCGGCTGTCCTGCCACAATGGTGGGGAGAAGATGAGTGACCCATCACATTCGCTAGTCATAACCTTAATTTGGCAGACATCAAGAGTGCCTAGTGATACACTGGGCGATCAAGAATTTTAGATACTACCTGCTGGGATGGGAGTTTCTGTTAGTCACTGATCATGCCCCACTCCAGTGGTTGATGAAAGCCCATATAAAGAACACCCGAATTACCTGCTGGGCACTTGCCCTACAACCTTTTAAATTCATGGTGGTGCACCATCCTAGCAAAGACAACCTTGTGGCAGACTTCCTTTCCAGTTATATCAACCAAGACAAGCCAGCCAAAGACGCGTGGCGAGCACACCAGAAAACGCACCAGGTGATGCCAGAAGTCTGATGAAATATCAAGATGCCACAAGGCAGCTTAAGGAGGGAGGTCTGTGGCAGTGGGAGATACCCACGAGGGTCGGAAGCACTGGCGAAAGTTCCTGACATGTCCGAAGAAGGAAACAGGGATGCCCACGCCACGGAGAACTTACCTCCGAGGCAGGTTGGGGCAGAGAAGAAGCCAAACTAGCATTTCATCAGCTCTTAAAGTGGCTGTCAATCAACCTGGAAGGTGGCCAGCTGGTGATGTCAGCTAAGGCTGCCACCGCAGGAGATTTAAAAACCCCATCGGAAGGCAGGTAGGCAGGGCTGGAGGGGGAAGCCAGCTGGAAGCATGCTGGGCACACCGAGACCCAGCACGCTGGCCAGAGTGTTTCTGTTGACACTGTCCTGCCACAGGGGAGCAGGGGCAGTAACTGGCACCCAGCTGAGAACAGGCAGTTCCCGGCCCTGGAATATTAGGGCTCCAAGGTGGCAATTCCCCCTAGGAGAATCACCCGACTCACTCAGCTTGGATCCTGAAGGCAGCATCTTGAGTCTCAGGGTTGACTTGGGGATCAGGGCAGCCAGGTGGACTGTCGGTGCCCGCACTGTACCCACAGTTGTGGGGTGGACACCCTTTTGGGCTGGCACATGTGCCTTAGCCCCAAGTTGGCACGGGAGCACAAAGAACCAAGTGGCTGGCAAGTGGACAGGGTGTAGGGGAGGCAGAGCCCCGAGGACCACTGTGGCAAACCCGTGAGTACCCCGTCTTGGGGTTAAGAGGGAAGGAACACCACTGAACCCCCTCCTTCTTTACATTTTCCTATCAAGTCATGACAGGAGAGTTGGGGTCCCTAACCGCAGGGTGGGACTATACTCACAGTGCCAACTGGGGGCACCACAATCTGACTATGTGGAAACCCATCTGTTGCCAGTAAGTGTTGTAGGACTTTGGCCCCTTCTTGACTGGTTCCTTGCTCCCCAGCACCATCAGGTTGAGATCTGGATTCAGTACCACCAATGTGATTTGGTTGCTGCTCCTATTTGTTTGCCACACCTTAGATGTTTTATTTTTCTTGGGAGACAGTTCCTGATAGGTGGCCTGTGGCATCTCACACCTGGATTATTTCATGGGGCTCCTTTAACCCACCCTTACCACATCCATGGCCAAGGCAGACTGTGCTCTCTGCAGGTCCTACTCTCAGATGATCCCATCTCATCCATGCCACCTGCCTCCAAGGCTTGGTGACCTTCTGGCCATCAGTCTTCCAAAAGCCGTCTTTCATGCATGGATCATGGCCTTGGCCACTAAACATACCCCAGTTTTGGGTTAACCATAACTTAGGAATACAATGAACATAAGAGGCCAGCATCCACGGATGGGTCCCTGGTATCTTGCCTCCCAGGCCTTTCATTCCACTTGGGAATTCTTGGCTCTCTCCTGCCTAATAGTTGTCTGGTAGGTGCAGCATCCCCCTGCCGGGCCTCTGCCAGCTTTCTTGGGGAAGCCTCCTTTGGGTCCCTGCTCCTTCTCACCTTGGCCCTGTCTGACCTGAGGCTCAGCTTTCTGGGTGCCACCAGCCAGTGTTGCCCATCTCTCCCTCCCTGTGCTCCATGGTTCCCCCAGCTTGTCTCTATGGGGTGGCTCCTGGTTGAGCTGGAATCTCTCCTTCACTGCACTCCATGGCACTTCACAAACCCCTACCTGCCGCGCCACCCAAGAGTATTGGCGACCCCTCAGTGCCACCCTCTGCTGCATCTCCTGGGTCTTCCTTTGCAGCCCTGGTTGCCTGTGCTGGCATCCCAACAGGCTGCTTCTCCCTGGCAGTGCTTTCTGGCATCCCTCTGCTTCCAGGGCTTGGCTTCCCTGGGTCTCCTGCCAGCGTATCTCCACCAGTGCTCAGCTCTCCCCCTCTGTTCCTGGGGCTTGTATTCCCTGGGTCTCCTGCTGGTGTTTCCCCACTGGTGCTTGACTCTTCCCCTCCACTCCCGAGGCTTGGATTCCCTGGATCTCCTGCCAGCGTCTTCCTGCTGGTGCTTGGGTCTCTCCCTTCCGGCTCCCCAGCCAAGTCTTCAGCTGCCTTTTGAGCAGCCCATGCCTGTCTCCAGCCATGTCCCCTTCCCCCACTGATTTGCAGGCTCAGGCAGCTCCAAAACTGCCGTGTCTGCTCTCCCCATCCCAGCATTTCTCCCCAGCAGTTACTCTTTGCTGCACCTGCAGTGAGTATCAGACCATGTCTGGGGCGGTGGGGATGGGGATAGTTGGGGGGGCTTTCTCCTCCCCTCTCACACCATCACTGAGTTTTCCACTAAGTGTATGGAAATGGGAACACCAAATCCTGGTCTTGGGCTGCATGACTTTGAGACAACATTTATCTGGCATACCTTGTATTGTGCAGGGATCCTGGTTTTCCATTCACTGTGGAAAAATTTGGGAAATAGTGGGTTTTCCATTGCAGGGTGGCAGAGTTCCAGTCTGCAAGGGACTGTGGGGAGCAGGGCATAGGGCGTGCCATGTGCATGTGTGTGCATGCATACATACATGTGGCCAGGAATACAGCCCCAGATAGTGGTATAGAGCAGTTTCACAGCTGCCTGCAGGCAAGTCTATGGGGTGGGGGGGGTCAGGGTGAGGGGGAAAGTGAGGCAGGGGCTGGGTCTGGAGGTTCTGCCCAGCCAGGGTAGTGCATGGGTCCAGGGAAGAGCCACAGGCAGCTCATCTAGGGGGTAGGTGGGCTCCTTGCCATTGTGTCTGCTCCCAGGGAGGAGGTCATGCAGGGGCATATGACCCCCAGATTTGTGCTCAGGGCAGGAGCTGTTGTGGGCTTCCCACTGTGGCCTTATGTCTTGCTGCCCTGCTGTCCTCCCCACAGGAGCCTTGTGCCTACCACACTACCATGGCAAGGTGCCCCCTGCCTACCCAGCAGCAGTGTGTGGGGGGGGGAACACCTCCACACCACTACCCCTGATGTTGCTGGGCAGACAGAGGGCACCTTGCAATGGCAGCATGACCAGTGCGGAGCTCCTGGGAGGTGGGCAGCATGGTGGGGAGGCCTGAGCCCATAGCAGGCAGCTTGCATCTGCCCCCACCCCTCTATGGGCTTGATTCAGCTCTGCTCTGGCCATGCTGTGAGAGAGGGCATCCTCTTAGGACCCCCCAGCAAAAATAAAAGTTGGTGCCTATTTTATCCAGTGTTTACACTGCCAACAAAACAAAACAAAACAAAACAAAACACTGGAGCCATGTCAAAGGCAGACTCAGCTTCTACAAGCATCGATAAACTGATCCTTCAATCAGTTATGCCAGAATAATTCTAAGGTAACTCTATTGGTTATACTAGTATAAACCAACTTTCAGCAAGAGACATGAAGATTATGTTTTTTTTATTATCAAATGATTTGTCCATAGTATAAATATACCAGAACAAATTAATGTCTCCTCAGTTTTCCTTGAGAGTAGCTCAGGCATCCTGATTTAATGAATATACTTTGCCAGCCCCAAATATTAATGCTTAGATTTGGCTATACAGAAAAATTAAATAAGTTCCTCTTTGGTTCACTCTTTCATTGGCAGAGCTACTCTCACTTTTAGCACATGAAAACAGTCCCTTTTTTCCAAGATTCTCTCTCAAAGCATCTAGATCTCCAAAAGGCAAGAAGCAGCATCCAGCAGGGAATTAAAATAATAAAAAATTAGGTTTGGAAGGGACCTCAGGAGCTCATCTAGTCCAACCCCCTGCTCAAAGCAGAACCAGACCAAAATAGATCATCCCAGCCAACACTTTGTCTAGGTGTCTCTTAAAAACCTCCAAGGATGGAGAGTCCACAGCCTCTCTGGTAACCTATTCCAGTGCTTTAATACCATCCTCATGGGGGAGGTTTTCAAAATATCCAGCCTGAACTTCCTGCTCCTTGTTCTGTTATTTGCCAGACTGAGAACAGCTCTTGGAAACCACCCCTCAGGTAGTTGATGACTGCTGTTAAATGCCCCCTCAGTCTTTCCTTCTGTAGACTAAATAATCCCTGTTCCTTTAGCCTCTGCTCAGAAGTCATGTGTCCCAGCCCCCTCACCACTTTCCTTGCCCTCTGCTGGATACTCTCCAATTTGTCCACATCCTTTCTGTGGTTGGAGACCCTAAACTGGACATACTACTTCAGCTGTGGCTTCACCAGCACTGAATAGAGGGGAATAATCACTTCCCTTGACCTGCTGGCAATGCTCCTACTACTACAGTGTGCTGTTAGCCCAGTGTGCTGTTAGCCTTCTTTGCAACTAAGGCACACTTTTGGATCATATTTAGCTATTGGCCACTGTAACTCCCAGGTCCTTTTCTGCAGAGCTGCTGCCTAGCCAGTCAGTCCCCAGCCTGTACTGGTGAATGGGATTGTTCCTAAGGACAGGACTTTGCATTTGACCTTCTTGAATCTCATGGTATTTCTTTTGGCCCTTCTCCTTGACCTGAAGGATCAAGGAGAACACCAGAGCCCCTGCCCCCTTCACCCTTGCATCCACAGCCCTTTAGTCACTTTGTATCTGCTCAGGGTCACCCCTGGCAGCATCTCTGGTGGCCATATGGATGACCAGCATGGGCTAGTGGTCAGAAGGCCAGAGGAGTCCCAATAATCCTTCTGTGAGATCTTGGTTCGAGGCTCTGGGCAAGCAGCAGACCTCCTGATACAGCAGGTCAGGCAGGCAGTTAGATGCCTCCATCCCCCATTGGTAGAAAGGATTTCTCACCACCACCCATCACTTCTTTTTGGTGGTCTTGATCCTCCCAACTTTGGGGATGCCTGACCCTGGCCTCTTCCACCAATAGAATATGCTCCTCTTCCTCTGTTGCTAGGGATCCATATTTATTCTTCAGACAAACTCCTGCAGGTGGAGGTGAAGGATCCTGCTTGCTGCCAGAGGTTGCAAGCTTCCAACTTCCATCTTCCTGGGAGTCTACATCCTCTTCCTTTCCTAGTATTGCCTCTGACAGTTCTTGCTCTGTAGTCCTAGAAGTCCCCTCCAGCATTGAATCAATTGAGTCCTCATTGTAGAGGATGCTTCAGAGCCTTGCCACCTTCTCCTATAGCTCTCTTGCCTGCTCTCTGAGGACACCACTAGACGGTACCACTCCCATAGCAGGCAATCCATCACCTGGCTGTCATTGGAAGGAAACTGCAAGCTGCAGTCTCCACAGTGCCAAACCAGGACCTGGGTGTAAGCCTCAATGGTGAGTGGCCCTGCCTGGATAGATGTCTCACAGGTGCAAGCAGAGAAGGTGCTGGAAGTGGTAATACCTCTGGCATTGCAGCATCCATCAGCTATTTCTCTGGGTCTCTTAATCTGCTGCTTCTCACTTCCTGCCCCTCTTTCTAAGCAGACCTTCTCTAGCAAATTCCAGAATCCCAAAGCATTCAGTTCCCAAACTAGGAGGACCTTGAGCATGTAGTATGTCATGAAGCAAAATGCCCCAAATGCTTAGATCAAAATGTTTGGTCACTGCAAAGAGACCAAATTATTTCATAGGTTTCATAGATATTTGGGCTGGAAGGGACCTTGGAAGATCATCGAGTCCAGCCCCCCGCCCAAAGGGCAGGAAGTCAGCTAGGGTCATAGGATCCCAGCAAGATAAGCATCCAATTTACTCTTGAAGTTGTTCAATGTAGGTGCTTGAACCACCTCCTATGGCAGACTGTTCCAGACCTTGGGGGCTCGGACAGTAAAGAAATTCTTTCTTACGTCCAGCCTGAAACAGTCTTGCAGTAGTTTGTGACCGTTCGACCTCATCATCCCTTGGGGCGCTCTGGTGACCAAACATTCCCCGAGATACTGGTGGTCACCCCTGATAAACTTATAGGTGGCCATCAGATCACCCCTGAGCCTGTGCTTTTCCAAGCTAAAGAGCCCCATGGCTCTCAGCCTGTCATCATAAGATCTGTTTTCCTGACCTCCGATCATGTGCGTGGCTCTTCTCTGGACTCTGGACTTCACATGGCTTTGCTGCTGGTTGGTCAAGCTGCTAAGTTAATTGAAACTTTTTTTTTTTTTTTTTATTAAAAATGCTTTAAAATGATAAATTAAATGGAGATTTTTTTGCTAATTTATTTAGAAAGAACATTGAAAAGGCTGCTCTACTTATTAGCTAGTATGTACCAGCATAACTTGATTGAAGTCAATGGAAGTGAAGAACACCTATTTATGACAACTGACAACTGAGCTCGCTATAGCTGTATTGGGAAACATAATAGTGAAGGATTTCAAATAACCGAGTAATACTAGAGAAAGGGACCACAGATGGTTCTCAGAGTCAAAGGGCTGTGAGGAATAGTTCCTTTCCCTCCCTTTCTATATTGCTTTTCCATCAAAGGGAAGAAATGAATACTGGAATGTAATTCAAACTCAAAAAGAGTAGCAAAAATAAGCAGTGAAGGAAGTGAAGAATCAGAGGATAGTAGAGGATCAAAGTGAATGAGGTTGATGCCCCAGTGGGTAAGTGATCTGCCCAAGCATTTTTGCTCCCAAATGTTATTTTTAAGACGTATTCATATTTCTGAGGAGCAATGACAGGCAGTCAAATATAATGTAGATGAGGTTTTGACCAAACAAATCAATGTCTTTCATTTAACTCAATGTACAGAGAGGCTTTTCACTGTATACAGTATACTTATTAGTATGAGTGATGCCTATTAAAGCAGGTTGGAGGAGGTCTAAAAATAAGTTGTGAAACATCTAATTTTCCATTCTGCTGCTAACAACCTTTCAAGTTTCTTCAGTATAAAGTTGAAAACTTTGGGGCCAAATTAGTGTCTGGTGTAAATGAGTAGCGCTGCTTTAGCCCAGAATTTCGCTTCTGAGCTAAATGGAGAGGTGATGCAAAAAAGTGTAAATTAAATGTGACGCTTTTGTGGGCCCAGTATCTACCTTGGCTTGATATTCCAAAGTGCACTGAGTGTAACTTATGTGTTCCAACTGATAGTCAAAGGAGGAGACAGGAATTATAATGTGAAAAGCTGAGAACAGGAGGGGATAAGGGATTGCTTTGTCTCTCTAGGTGTGTTTGAGAATCTATGAGTGCTTATACTGGCTTGAACTAAAGACCTCATCCAGTATTGTGTCACTGGCATTGGTCAGTGCCAGTTGACTCAGAAGAATGTGCAAGTAACCCTGATAGAGGCTGTTTTGGGATAACTAGCTTAAAGAGGAAGTTTCCTTTTTATCTCCAATACTTGGGA
>NW_017728996.1:26907894-26909749 GCF_001723915.1 Gavialis gangeticus | reverse complement strand
ATTTTGACCTTCTGTACTAATTTTGCATTAAAATTGCTTTGGAATGGCTAGTGTAGACATTTTTCTTTGCTATTATTTCCTTCTGTAATGTTGCTGTTAACAGACATAAGAGGATTGCCTTTAAGAGGGTTGTTGTCCTCCAAAAATCTGATGACTTTTTATTTTCTTTTATTATAACCTTGGATATTCTTCTTGTCTTCAAAAGTCTTCCTTTTGCTTGTCTTTTTACCTACCTGATGAGCTCTTGGCTTCAATAGTATCTAGTAGCGATGAATTCCAAAACATAAATGTGCATTCTTTTACATGTGTTTATCCTTTATAAATATGTATTCCCTTTAAATCTATTTCCCTACTCTATCAAATTATATATTAGAATTTGTTGACTTTCTTTTTTCCCCCATAAACTTCCTGGCAGACTTAGTGTTATGGTCCCTAAATCTGCTAGCATCTGGTGTTAAAAATGAAGATCACCATAAACCTTGTAGATCTCCTATAGTGTTTTTTATTTATTTATTTTTATTGTGGCATGATTGAACTGAGGCTGGAAATGGAGGGCACTTGCCAAGTCTCATGTGAAGAAACAGATTGTAATCCATGAATTACGCCATAAAGGAATACATTGCATCCAGATTCCAGTAACTTAATATGATCTGGGATATATTGGTTCTTAGAGAAGAGTGTTGAGGAACTTCCTGGGAAAGGAGAATCCTAGCAAAACAAAAAAGATAGATCTTCAAGACTGCTTCTTACATGAGGAAGGAGGGTTAAAATTGTCAGTGAAAAGAGTTATGTATCTAAGGCCGTGTGTAGACGAAATGAGGGGAGTGTATGCATAACACTTTAAAGCGGGCTAAATCCTTTTATCCACTTTAATGGTGTCGGTGTTTGCACGCCTCAGTGGCGTATTGCACATTAATTCCAGCCTCTGTAGGAAATTCATCGGCGTAACGCACCTTAAATTACTTGGGTCTTAGCAAACAAAAACTCCTCTGAGGAGTTTTGGTTTGCTGCCCCTACAGCCACGAAGCGAGGCACCAGGCTCTGTGGAGCTCAGGGGCTCTGCAGGAAGCCCTGCAGGCAGCCTGGAAGCAGCCCAGGAAGGCAGGCTGTGCCCAAGAAAAGTGGTGAGCCTGATTACCTCTCACCTCCTTCTTACCAGAGTCTGCCTGCCTGCACGAGCTGTTCAGGGGCCTGGTGCTTCCCTCTGTGGCTGCAGTGCCCCCAGGAACACCCGAGCCGTGTGCCTGTGAGTGGGTGCTGCCTGAAGGGGTGATGCTGCCATGGAGGGAAGCACCAGCACCACCCCCCGCTGCAGCCCAGTGACCACTCTGCCTGCAGCTTGCCTTCCCCTCCCCACCACCAGAGAGGCAGGTTAGTGCAGTGTGTGTGCATGACACAGGGGTTTAAAAACTCACCACTTTAATTTAGAGCCCCCATTTCATCTACACATGCCTAAAGAAGAAAATAGTAGTGCTCTTTCATGACTTGGAGCCCATCCTTATCAGACCAATGGAAGCTTTGCCTTACTAATGAGTGGAGTGGCAAGTTTAGGTTCATAGATAGGTGTTCATTTGTAGCATTACAAAATATACTGCTGTGGGAGCATACAGGTTCCAGGGACCAGCACCCTAGCTAGAGAACTACAAAGTTACTTCAAAAGTGAGCTCTTCAGCCATAGGGCAATAGGGGCAGGGTTGCCAACCCAAGACTTTTTTTTTTACTGACAATCTGCAAACTTTTTACTGACGACAAAACTTTTTAAATTGATATATATTTTTGCTGGTGGATGTTTTATGTAAAGGAAATGTAAACTTCAGGCACAGCCCCACCAGGGGAGACGCCTTGTTGGACCTGG
>NW_017728996.1:26906145-26907003 GCF_001723915.1 Gavialis gangeticus | reverse complement strand
CTTGCTGGGCAGCTCCCGCAGGCCAGGGGGTTGGGGGACTTGATGATCTGCTCAGGTCCTACTAACTATGAAACTATGAAACTTGCATGCCTATATGCTCACCTTGTATAGTATTACAAGGGGGTTTTTAGCAGCACAAATGTAACAGGTGTCCCATACCCTTGCATTTATAATATTTATATGGAATTAATCTCTTTTATTGTAATGGAGGTTTTTATTCCCAAGTCATTTACTAACTGATCATATGTGTTTTTCAAAAACTTGAAGGCACAAGAACAATATTATAAATAGCACTGCCATAAAAAAGGAAGGACAAGTGAATATGGGGTTTGAAGTTTTAAATGAATTATTTTCATGCTCCGTTTTTGCTAACAATTGATTCTTGCTGGCCTAAATGTCTATAGTGTCCGCATTTCCAAGTCCTGGAATAAGACTTGCACTCTGCCAACCAAATTGTATATGCTATGCATTTGCTTGCACAGTCATCCAGTTTATAACAACAAATTTAACTAAGCAACACAATGCAGTTGTTGTATATTTTTGATAAATCCTGAGATTTATATTAAAATATTATTTTAAGAAATTCAAATGGTATATTTATAGAACTTTACAATCTGCCTAAGTATAATTTGTGACTTGAAAAAGAGTCTAAGTTAACTGAATAAAATATCATTTTGAAATGTTCACTGAAGCCCAGTTATGAATGAAAATATCCTATGACCGTCAATGCATACGGGAGCTATTCCGTGTTTAGAACAGAGCTATATTAAGAGGTTGAATAACAGAAGAAGAAATTAAATATGCATTGACTCTGGAGAATTGAATACATGGACATAATAATGCCCAAGATTAGTTAAA
>NW_017728996.1:26879077-26901145 GCF_001723915.1 Gavialis gangeticus | reverse complement strand
ACCGTCAATGCATACGGGAGCTATTCCGTGTTTAGAACAGAGCTATATTAAGAGGTTGAATAACAGAAGAAGAAATTAAATATGCATTGACTCTGGAGAATTGAATACATGGACATAATAATGCCCAAGATTAGTTAAAAAAGGAAAGCAGAGTGGTGGTAATGCATGTAAAATATCTCATATTTGAGTGTCTTAACGTATAACCAGCTTGCCTTGCAATTTTGTCCCATTAGATTTGTGGGAGGCAGGATCTTTCTGTAAAACACACAAGGAAAGTCTGGTGTAATTGTGGGAATAATAACACTTAGCCAAAGTTTCCACACAACTCTGAGAACAATCCTGTTTTTCAAAAGTTACTGTCCCATCTTATTTATCCTAATCATGTATGAGAAAATGGTTTATTTGCAAAGGATGAACTTGCAGGACTACTTTTTGCAATGATTAATGGTCAGTAACTGATTCCCTTTCCCTTCCAATCACTTTCTAAGCTGTTGAGGCTGCTAAAGCATAATCACTTTCTGCAAAGATGGCACTGAGGTAAAAGCTTCATAGCTTACTTCCTTCATCTTTCTTCAGAGATTGTCTAAAATCTTGAAAGACATCAAACACATTTTTGATAATTTTGCTTTAAGCTTTTTTTTTTGTTTGTTTCTTAAGTAAGCCTAGAATCGTGTGTACACCTCCTGTAATGTAAACATCAAAGCTTTCAACATGGCATTGACATTGTGTTGTGTTGTTCTTGAAAAGAACAAAACAACTTTTGCCTCATAGGAGCTTGTAACATTTTAATTAATGGGCCTGGAGCTCAATACCTAGTCTCTTCAACTACCCAGTATCTAGGGGGAGCTAGAGTAGAAATTTCTCATAAATAGGACTTCCCTCGATAATGTTGCTGATAACATTCAGTCTTTCTTTGCACCTCGAACATTCAATGGCATATTTGCTTAGGTATAACACACTGGTTTAGATTTGCATCGATTTCATGAGCCAAACCTAAAATGGATTGTTTCTACTTCAGAATTCCACTACCTCCAATCTAAATTGGGGCAAGCACTTATATAATAAGCTGCTTTCCTGTAGTAGTGTCCCTTGTGAACAGAGAATATTATGGCAAAGGACACCATGCTAATGAATTAACAGGCTATAAAGTAAACTAAGTGTTGGCTGAAGCATGCTTGCATCTCTTAGCTCTTTGCCATTGTTCTGCACAGATAGATTATATCTGTATAATAGTGGGGGCCGTGCTTTCTATTTCTGTAGGAAGGATGCTTTCTTGCAATTAGGGCAATAGGAAATGGCGATATACCAATGTAGCTATTCTGTCTCTTAGCAAGTGTTCTCTCATGAAACATATGAGGTTGTCAAATCCACTGTCATCCTTTGGGCTAAGGCAATTAATAGTTGAGTCCAGACCTATTAAGTTGATTGGGGGTACATACAATTTCCCAGTACAATAGTGAAAATCAAGGATATAGATATTTCCAAGGATGCCTGGAGGGTAAGTGAATGGAACAAGATGAATAAAGATATCAATATGTTATTGTCAAGCCAGAGCCCATAATATGTACTCACTGAAACTTTGCAGAAGAATGTCTTTCATAAGAAGCTCATGTTAATATTTTCTGCTTTGATATAGGCAGAACAGCATAGAGCTCTGTGCTAACTCGTCATTGGATTATTGATGGATGTTTATACCGGGCTTATGAAAGTATATTGATCATCCTTCAGTAATGAGGTAATCATAAATTTATCAAAGTCAAATTTTGAGGTAACTACTGTTGGTCAGTTTTATTTTTTACACATAACTTTCAAATTATACCTGTGCCTTATCACACTAGTATGGCATTTTATTTTAGATATTTTTGACTAAATCAACCGGAGTCAATTAAATAAGCAAAAATCTGTTTCAGTTTTACTTAATGAGCCAGTTGTGCGTGTGTGTCTCGCAGCCAGGGGATAGATGCATGAAAACTGGGTTAAAAAATTATGACCGTGATGTTATATCTTACTCCTTTTTCCTGCTTCACTGAGGTTTTTCTCCTCAGTTTTAACTTGAAATGAATACTAAAATTAGCCATGGCAAAATTTTCCTTCTTAAAAGTAATCCTAAACCTCACAACAAATAGTAACTTTAATGCTGTTTGTATGCCTCTAAGAAATATGGTCCACATTGCAATGTCTTTCTTTATTTTCCTATTTAAAATAATTAAATGAACATTTCTGGCAGCTTGAGAGAAAATGAAAACTGAAAATAAGGGATGACATCTCAGTTTTGTTAAGCCTTTTAAAAGATTATTAATGATAGGATTATTTTATACTTAAGCAAAAATTTTACTTTTTAAAGTCATAGAGTTTTTTGTTAAATCTAGTCAGATTTCACATACTCAAGACAGTGTTATAATTAGCCCATAATGGGTAGAGACGTGTGTCCAGGGATTCTTTGTGGGAGCATAAGCACCACTATATTTAAAAACAAAACAGGTAGTAAAGTTTTTCTGTCGTGCTCAGGATGTTTCATATTTTTCTAAATTGTTTGAAAGTGCCTGTTACCATCCACTTCACATCTTTTAAACCTGTGCATCCCCTCTCTCTCATTTTAATATCACTTAACTCCGCTAGAGTCTTTAGCCAGTAACTTCATCTTGTAGGTTTCATATAAATATCATGGAGTCAACAGGTCCAGAATACCATTGTATGCCATCTCCTCATTATAAAAGCATTATTGGAAGAAATTTTTGCCTGTGCAGATAGCTAATATAAGGCTCTGAGGACTTAGCATTGTAGAGGCTTTACACTGGCTTTCTGCATCAGAGTGAAATCCTCCCACTCTGATTATCTTGTGATTGGTTGCTAATGACCCTAGAGAATGTGAATATGCATAACTTAGTGGGTTGTAAAGAGCTTTTCCTTTAAAAAAAAAAAACTTTGAAAAGAAAAGAAATAGGAAATGAATGTAATACATTCATTATTAATCCAGTGTATCTATCCAGAAAAGGTGAAAGTTAAGTGGTGCTGTCCTTCAGGTCATTTGGTATTTTGTTCAGCAGCAATATATTATTTTAGTTTTTCCTGAGATATAGTGCTTCCTGGAGGAAATGATCATCCCAGTTTGTGCTTTAACATTCATTTATGTGGCTATCCCAGTTAAAACATAGAATCATAGAAAAGTAGGGCTGGAGGGGACCTCCAGAGGTCATCTAGTCCAACCCACTGTCTGAGGCAGAACCATCCCTATCTAAACTGTCCTATACAGACCATAATCCACGTTCTACCTAAGACTACTGTCAACCCTGACATAACACAGACCTAACACCCTAACCTGCCACAGGTAAAGTGGGGGAACCATGGTAGCCCATGCCCTGCTTCTATGAAATGTTGTCAATATATGCTCAAAAGATCCCAGGTAGACCACTAGAGTTGGTATCGTATGCACTTTGGTGTTTTGGCTGTCTGAACTTATGGCAGTCAGATCGGGATGTTGTCTCGTCCGAGTTTTCCCGACCATACTTTGTCCTGCCTACGCATCTTCCAGACCCAGGTTACCTTGCTTCTTGGCGTTCCTTTCTCTCTCCCACTTCTATACTTGCTGCAGCTCAGATGTACATCTATCCTTGTCCTTTCTGGTCCTGCCTGGATCCAGTCTGAGTTGGAGATGTCCGATGCCCACAGTGCTCCTTTATGTAAGTTGCTGAGCCTTGTCTGGCTCTGCTTATTTGAGAAAGCCCCTTCCTGGGGCAGCCACCACATCCCTGCAGTGGGACTCCGCTCTCCTTCTGGCTGCTCTGGGCCAGTCAGGAACCTTGCTTCTGGTTCCCCCTGCTGTTCTTCTGCTGGGCTTTTAATCCTGGCTTTAGGGGGCCAGCCGGCAAATTGGCCCCGGCACGCTGCCATAAAGTGCGCCCATGCTGATGTGGGAGCTGGTCCGGCTCCTCCCAGCTCTGACGTTTTTTTCCTTTTTTGCTTCTACCATGGCGTCTTCGCCCACTGCCGGTTCAGTTTTGCCACATTCTGGTTCTGGCGTGGCATCCCACCGGCTCCACTCCTCACCCAGATGAGTTAAGTCTTTCTTTTCACAGCAGTGCTGAGTAGAGAGGCACTATCACCTCCCCCATGTCTTATGCCTAATGCTTCAATTGATGCACCCCCCAAGCCACATTCCCCTTTTATGTTACTGTATCACACTGCACTCATACTGATTCTATAGTCTATCAAGACTCCCAAGTCCTTCTTCATACTGCTGCTATCCAGGCAGGTGTCACCCATTTTATATTTCTGTTTTTGACTCTTCTTGAGGTGTAGCACCTTGCATTTGTCCACTTTCAACTTCATCCTGTTAGCTCTAGCCCGGCTTTTCAACTTGTCAAGATCCTTCTGAATGGTGCTTGTATTGTCCAACATGTCCACAGTTCTTCCCAGTTTTGTGTTGTCTGCAGTCTTGCTCAAGAAGCTTTCTACACCAGCATCTAAGTCATTAATAAACACGTTGAACAGCACCAGGCTCAGGACAGGAAAATGTAGGACTCCATTCAAAACCTCCTGCCATTCTCACATGGACCCATTAATAATTACCCTTTGCTTACAGCTATTGAGACAGTTATCAATCCCCTTATAGTAGTTTTGTACAGCCTGCATTTCTCCAGTTTGGTTGTGAGAAGATCATGCGGGACCTTGCCAAACCCCTTGCAGTAGTCCAGGTACACTATATCCACCCAACTAGTTACTTTGTCCAAGAATGAGATCAGGTTTGTCTGACATAATTTGTTTTTCATAAATACATGCTGGCTGCTTGTGATCAGTCTTTCCTCTTACAGATGCTTGCAAATGGCCTCTCTTAGGATATATTCCAGTAACTTCCAAGGTGTTGAGGTGAGGCTAACTGGCCTGTAGTTCCCCAGGTCCTCCTTCTTGCCTTTTTTAAAGCTGGGCTCCACGTTGGCCCTTTTCCAGTCCTCTGGTATGTGACCCCTCTCTCACGACTTCATGAAGATCATTGCCAAGGGGTCCAAGATCTCCTCTAGCACTTCCTTCAGGACCCTGGGATGAAGTTCGTCCAGCCCTGCTGGCTTGAATTCATTCAGATGCAACAAAAGCTCTCTGATAGTCTCTTGTGTTATCTCCTCCCTCACCTTGCCCCCTTCCTTATTCAGATAGTCCTTATTAGGTATCTGGCTGCAGCTTAACTTGTTTGCAAAGCCTGAGGTGAAGTAGCTGTGGAGTAGCTCTGCCTTCTTTGCATCTTTGGTTAGGAGTTCCCTCTGGCTTGTTAGCAGAGGATCCACAGCTTCCTTGTCCTTCTTTTCTGGTCAGTGTACTTATGGAACCTTTTCTTGTTGTTCTTAACCTCCTTTGCCAGGTACAGCTCATTCTGTGTTTGCCTTTCTGATTTTGCCCTGTAGGTTCTTGCTATTTCCTGGTATGCTTCCTTGGTGACCTGCCTATTCTTCCATTTCCTTTTGTATCTGAAGCATTTTAGAAGCTCCTTGTGCAGCCGCCTTGATTTCCTTCCATTCTTCGTATGCTTCTATTGTGTCAGGACAGTTTCTTGTCAGTCTTCCAAAACTGTGCCCTTTAGAAGCTCCGAGCCTTTCGGGGCACCTTTATCCTTCAATCTCTCCTCCCACGACATCATGCTAATTATCTCCTTGAGTCAGATGAAATCTGCCTTTTTGAAATCTAAGGACACCTATACATGTGCAGGGAGGCCTCTTTGATGCACTGTCATTACAGCACATTGGATCAGACTCAATTAATCAATTGAATCTGCTGAAGCGTTGTAATTACTGCACTCCAGAAGACTCCAACGTCATGTATCAGTGTCCCCATGCTGAAAAATGTCAGCAGAAGTGCTTCAACTAAAGCTCGTTCAAGCTTTAGTTAAAGCGTCCCTGCTGCCATTTTCCAGTGCAGGGAGGCTGATACATGTGACGCTCCAGGCATTTTAATTAGAGCGGCTCTGCTTAAAGTGCTGCCCCTGCCTCCCTCCCCCCCAACACACACACTCCTGGAGCACATCTATAAATGCCCTGGCTTCCTAATTTTGCTGATCTCATGCTTTCCCTGTCTCAGGATCTGGAATTATGTCATATCATGATTGCTCCCTCCTAAGTTACTCAAGGTCCATAACATTCACATCCTCCACCAATTCTTCCCTATTGATCAGGACAAGATCCAAGATAGATGATCCCCCTAGTTGTATCCTCTACTTTCTGGAAAGTTAGGAACTGGCTTGACATTTTGTGTTTGGCTGCATTGTTCTTCCAGCAGATATCCAGAAAATTGAAGTCTCCCATCAGTATCATCCCATATCGCTTTTGGATACATTTTTCACCTGCCTTAAGAGTGCCTTACCCACCTCCCCTTCCTCATTTGTGGCATTATAATTAAATGCCCACCATTATATTCATGGCAATCTTTCATCTTCACCAAAATGCACTCTGTTTTCCTGTCTTCTTCCTCCTGAACCAGGGAACCAAATATATGTGTTTTTGACTTACAAGGCAGCAACACCACTTTTTCTCCCAATCCTGTCCTTCTGAAATGTTGTAACCCTCAATGTTGACATTCCAGGGAGAAAAGCTGTCCTACCAGAGATCTGTGATGCCAGTCGGAACTGTTATAGGGCACCGTCCTGGTCCATTGCAGGACTCCACCACCCTTCAAGCTCTGCCCATGCCCAACCAATTCACATTTCAGAGATCTGTCTTTCTGGTGGCTGTGAACTCATCACCCAGCTTACAACTTCAGCAGGTTTGTTCCATCAGCAGCTCTTTCTATAATCTCAGTAAAGAAACAGTTTATTCCTGCATCACCAAATTGACATGGAGCAGTGCCCTCAATGGTCCCTAGGGAGCATCTGCCACCCCTGGACCCCCAATGTCTCTCACTCCTCCTGCAGTCCCTCAGGGTAGCAGAGCTTCAAAAAGAGGGTCTCCTTAACCCCATTCCCACCAGCTGCCCAGCTCCTGGTGCCTTACCTCCATCATCCAGTTACTTTGTGGCTGTGTTGCCCACACTGCCATGAATCTAAGTCATTTAAGTCTATATGGTTCTACGCCTCTGTGTAGACTCCACTCTGTTGCCCAGCTGTCACCTCTCCAGGGGTGGGGTAGCCTTCTCTGGCATTACCTGTTTTATAAGTCCTTCCAGCCATCCGGACCACTCAGGGATGTTTCCTGCACTGCCAGTTTCAGGTGACTTTGAAACAGCCCACTTCAGGATGATGTCATCCAGCTGTGCTGTGGGCTGCATGCCCATCTCTGGTAAGTATTCACTGTATTTCTTCTGCCAAACAGGGGCCAGTATTGGTCCCCTGTTACAAGATCATAGTTCTCTTCACAGGCTGCCACTTCTAGCTCATTTTGTTTATTCCCCATAACTGTTGCATTTGTATACATGCGTCAGATGTATTTTGCATTTTAACCTACTCACTTCCTTTTTGTACCACTTGTCACATTCCTGTAGCAATCTGACCCTTAAATTGCTTCTTTGAGTCCTTTCTCCTCTGGATCCTGTGCTCTGTTGCTGGATGGTTTTGATCACCATCCCCTGTGGAACCTAATTTAAAGCCCTCCTTACTAGGTTGGTCAGACAATGCCCAAAGATGCTCTTCCCTATTCTCATCAGATAGATCCCTTCTCTTGATAACAGTCTTCCTCTGAAGAACATCCACCCATTGTTGAAGAAGCTGAAGCTTTCATATTGATACCACCATCTCAGGCCCACATTTACTTCCAGGATATGATGGTGTCTGCCAGTATTCTTGCCTTCCATGGGAAGTATCAGGGAGAACACCACTTGAGGGCCGTATTATTTAATCCTCATACTAAGAGCCTCAGTCACCTCTGATCTGTTCAGTGTCAGGACAGTATTGTTGGTACGTACATAGACAAACAAGAAGGGGGTACAGGTCCAAAAGATGGATGATCTTTAGTAGACTACCAACTAATTTACCAAAGGCTACTGTACACAAGCAAAGTGCTAAACGTATAATGGCATAAGCTACAAGTAAGATAGGTTGTAACAACAAGAATTTTCATATTGATTTGGAGTGGGATGTGGAGTTCTATGGCTGTGTTAGTGATGTTGTAGCCATGATGATCAAGGAATTATGTGAGAGGCAGAGATTTTTGGGCGATATCATTTATTGGATGAAGGGCATAGTTTGAATAAAGTTAGACAAAGTTTTGAAGGCAAAGCATTTTTCATCAGGTCTCTTAACTTTTTATGTATCAAACTTCAAATATGAGGTTGAAGAATCATTATCTCCTATCAGTCTGACCTTTAGCAGCAGACATCGTCCCTCAGTGTTTTTTCACCAGTTTGACAGAAGTGATACATTTTTTTTTTAGTTCTTTCCTTTAAATTCCTATCTGACAGTAATTTTCTTCTTCTGGCCAACCCAAATGGGGATCCCCAGTTACTCCCTGTGCATTTCTTAATCTGTCCTCAAATGATCAAACCTCACACCATCTGCAGGGGAGGCAATATATGTTATTATTTCTACTTTACCAATGAGGAGACAGAGGCAAAAAAAATAATAAAATGGTTTTGTCCAAGTAAATTAATTCCAGATCTAAGATAAGGACCTCAGACTTCTTAGTTGACAGTCTTACATTTAGGTACTGCATCTCTTTCACTGTGAAGTACAAGATACAGGGGCTTTTTTTTTATTTATTGAAATAAAGTTTTGAATAGTATTTTATTGCTCAACATATTTGATCTGTTGACGAGTTAACAAATGCATGAAGGAGAGAAAAGTATCTTCTTGTTTTTTTTTCCATCTGAAAATGAATTATAACAAACATAAGCCTTGATGCTTTTGAAATAAAGAAATGCAATATTTGTTATAGCATTACTTATTCTTGTTAAAAGATAACCAGCACAGAGCAATAAAATATTCTAATGGAAACAGCTGGGAAAGTCTTGATATCCACTTAAATAAGATGTTTCATCAATTTTTTCTCACATCATTACATCATGTGCACAAAGCATATTGACAGAAATCTACTCTTATGATAGGATACAGATGAAATTCTTTCTTATTTTGTCGTGTACAGAACAGCCAAGTGATTTGACATTTTGTTCCTAGTGAACTTGGCAAACAGAGCTGTATTTCTCATGTAGTAGAATAGATAATATTTGGACATCTTTTTCCTCTTGTCCTTTCTTCCATTTGAAAGATAGTTAAACAATAAACTGCTAGTAGTTTTCCCAATGCCCCCTCCCCTACAAAAAAAAACTTAGCCGAGAGCAGGGGTGGGCAATTATTTTGAGCAGAGGGCCGCTTACTGAGTTTTGGCAAGCCATCAAGGGCCGCATAACAGGCAGCCCAGGGCAGATAAATATTAATTTTCTAAATTTTTTAGGGGCCTGACGGGCCGGATAGAATGGCTGGTGGGCCGAATCCAGCCCCCAGGTTGCATTTTGCCCACCGCTGGCCTAGAGACTACTTCTGAACACATCCTTACCCAAACATCAAAATTTTGTATGTTCAGAATTTACCTACAGTTTCCATATTTTTACAATGTTGAAAACTAGCATAAAAAGTATTTGTAAGAGAGCTCTTGAAAATGGAAATACTTTCTGTGCAACATGTGAGAGTCTAAGATTATCTGACTATACTTTGTGCAAATGATTTTATTCAGATCACAGACACCTAGGCTCTTAGAGGTATTTTACATTGTTATCAGCAGTGCTATCTAAGACCCCTACTAGACACTCAGGAAAATACTCAATGGGATCTGACGCACGATACAAACAATTGTGCGTCTTGCCATGCCACATGCAGGGTTGAGCATCAGATGCATCACACCCTATTGCTGGTACAGGGGGAACCCAGGGTCATGTGGTTGGGACCCCCCTCAACTGATGGGGCTCCCAGCCACAGAAGCAGACCACATCCTCTTGCAGCTGGGAGCCCCATCAGCTGATCCAGCCTCCTAGTCATGCGGGCCGAGGCTGGGAGCCTGCATCTGATGGGGCTGCCAGCTGTGGGGGTGCATTATGTATTCCTATGGCTAGGAACCCCATCAACTGATCTGGGCTCCCAGCTGCAGGAGCACATGGTACGCCCCTGCAGCTGGTCACCCCATTAGATGCAGACTCCAAGTCTCAGGGGCACATGGTGCACCCTCATGGCTGGGAGCACCATCAGATGGTGGGGCTGCTAGCCACAGGGACATACTTGGCCACATGTTCAGTTAATGGTGTGACAGGAATCAGCCACAACTTTCTTATACATTTTTTGTGGAATAACATTGTGACTTATTCCTTGTTCTACGATGCGATTGATTGCTCTAATATGTGTCTGGTTAATCACATTGTAAGTGTAATGTGTGACAGCGGCCTAAGGTTCTTAATTCATTCTAATCATGCTTATGTAATCTAGTGGCCAGTATGTACTAAACCTTTCTCATAATGTCCAGTCCACAAAAGATATGAATGTTACAACCCATGGCAGAAGAATTCAGGATGGAGACAATTATGATTTTAGCTTTGGAGGGCCATGTTTCAGCCTCTGGCTTATTGGCCAATGTTTTAGCAAATGCTGTTACATCATTGTACGCTAGGCAGTCAACCTCTGTCAGCTACGTCTTAAAATATTATGATCTTTCAATTAGAAGGGTGTATAAACTGAATGTTGGACACCTATTGTTATCATTCAAGGACTTCGAAGCTTCTTTTTCTTCAATATGCAATATGGATTTCTCAGGAGATACAGAAAATCAAATTAAAAAAGAAATGAATTGCATGGGGTGGAGCTTGAATGGGAATATGTTTAAATTAAGGGAAGACTTTAGGGCATTTGAACAACCATAATTTTGCCACTAGAAAATATAGCAACAGAGCTCTGCAGACTTTTCAGCTTTTCAAGAATTGCCATTTTCCAGCTGTGATGGGAAGGACACTTAGTGGGTGGAAACTGATCTGTTTTATGGACTTCAATAAAATTCTGCCCATTCCCATAAAATGAGAATCTGGCCCTACATTTGCTTTGTTGAAACAGTTGTTGCTTTTGAAAGACCTGGTTTCCCTCACTCCCCCCCAAAAAAGCCTTTTGTGTTTCATATTGGTTGGAGTCGTATGACTCTTTTCATTATAATACCCCTGAAGATACTCTGTTATCAGAATGAAATTGTGTTCTACAGTCAACAAATTAAATCATGAGGAGGAAACACCAATTTAAAGAAGTCTTGTTAAGGAAATGTGAAGGCTGCATAACCTATGCTGATTATTCCTCTAATAAGTAAACCAATATGACTTCTTTTATTGCTGTATCCAGTAAATGTTTTATGCGCATAATGCAGTCTTTATACTGTTTTCTATTTCTTAATTTGTTTTTATTTTAACCCCTTAGAGATATGAACAGGGGCAAACACACCCCATTCCTTGAAATTTGTCTGGCCATCTGGAAAATGCTAATGTTCTAACTAGAAGTAAGACTAAATTATAGATGTTCATATATTTATTTTATTGCCTATCATTTGTCAATGGTACAGCTGAAAAAGTGAATACAAGATGTTTGCTATAGCAGCGTTTGTGAAGTTTTCAAAATTAAAATAGCAGTCTTGGCAACCGTCTTTTCCAGAAAACTATTTTAAGAATGAGCTACTGAGTGATAATTAGATATTGAAATGTACCCAGTTTCACATTTCAGTGCTCCTTTCCAATTAGAATGGCATTAGAGTGAAAGTGTAGCTATATAATTGTATGAAGAATAGATCTAATTTTCTCAATGTCACTGCAATATCACCTTTCAGTAGTAACGGCACTGAATGATTACGCATATCATTTAGTAATTGTATTTTGTCCATTTCATAGGGAAAGCTGACTTCTTTTTTTTAAGTGGACATGTGATTAGATTTTAAATGAACACATAGCACAGAGACCACACTACATAACAGTGTTTCAGTGTTATTGATTGTTTTCACATCTTAAAAGAACATGGCATAGCATCTTTTAATAGTCAACAGTCACAAGCAGGGTACATCTTATCTGTCTCTTTAACAGCTGAAAAAGACCCCTCTTCACACAATAGTGGAAAACTCTGAACCTTGAGTTGAGATAGAGGTCTTTACAGTAGTTTCTTTCTCTGCTGCTGGATGTAACTACAAAATGAGCTCTGATATTGGTTCAGGATTAAACAGTCGAATTAGCTTTTGTTCAATGCCAAGCATTGAGTACTGCATATTACATGCATCTTTCCTTCCCAGACCCTATCATTCTATTTTGCTACAGAGCAAAGCAAAACAGGCAATCTCTATGAAAAATTAGTGTGGTGTTTCAATTCGCCTAACCAAATGTTACCTGAAAAATTTCTTAAGTTATGATTGAAAATGTATATAGCAATCTGCCTTTAAATGGCAGCCATAAGAAGTAGTAGTTATGACTCGGACCTGGAGGAAGTTATTGAATGGCTGAACAGTTTAATTCAACACTATCAGTTTTAATAAATACAAAGTTTTGGCATCATGCTAACCACAGGCACATTGATAGACTAACTCTGATGTATCAGGTTTGTCTGGGGTATTCTCAGGACTTGGAAATGTGGGCATTTTTCACATCAATGAGCAATTCAGAATAATCCTGATTTATTTATTATAATTTACCTGTGGGATCCCTCTTATCATAGCAGCTCCTTTTAAAAGTAACTTGTGTCTGGGCTTCCAGGAAAGAATTTTGCTTTTTGTTGTTGTTTGTTTTGTTACTCTGGCTTCATCTAACACTGAACACTTGTCCCATATATTTATTAGCTGCTGAAGGCAGGGGCAATCACAAATTATATTGCCTGTATACTTAGCATCTAGAGCAACAGCAGCCTAACTTGGTTGTGGCCAAAAAGTACTTCTTTATTATTAATTTGTGTGTTCTCATTTTGGTAGCATATGAGACAAGATACCCTGCCCGTTTAAAAATGCACGTCCAAATTTTACCAATTTTATCTCTTACTTGAAATCTCCTTTGTAACTGTTCCTTTCTATGAAAAGTATACAGGCCTTTACTCATTGGTACTTTGATATCACACAACTAATTTTAAGCTGTAGAAAAATTAATTGCAAAGATTTACAGTTTCAATCAGAGAGCTGTAAAAGTGCAATAAAAGTTTTTGAGGGACTTACTATGTATAGCATGTCCCCTACAGCACTCTTTCCCTTCCTTTTCTACTTCTAAAGAATATTATAGATTTTGAAAAATCTCTTGTTATAATGTAATTAAAAATGAAATAAACTAGGATGATTCATAGGGACCTTTTTGGTGTTTTGAGTAAATAATATGAATTAAAGAAACCCCTATGTCCATATTTATTGAGAAGCTGAACTACTTCTAAAGGAAATTGTTCTTACCTCTGGGGTAATAATTATGCATTAAATTAATCAAAATTTAAAAAAAAGAAAGGAAAAAGAACATTAAATACGTGACAGTTGTAATGTGTAACTTACAGCAGCCAGGGATTTCAAAGTTAGTACTGAAGCTCCATATTTAACTACTGTTTTTTACTGCTGATTTTTTTCCCCTCCCTGTTTCCTCTTTATACAATGGTAGTTTAAGGCAGAGCTATAACTGAAATTTCTACTTTTCCTACTGTTTACTCATGCTTTTTCTTATTTAACTAGTCTATTTTTATCATCATTACTGTAAGGAAGAATTTAACATGGAAGGTTTGTATAATGTAAGAAATAGGAAACAGCAGCAGAATTTTCAATTCATCCGTGTTTTGTTTGCCTTTTGCATACTGAGAAATAAAGCATTTACACAGAAAAAAATATGTTCAAAGGCTGTTAGAATTTCCAAAGGAAAATACGTTGGTTAGTGGAAGTTTTCCACCCTGGCCTTATAGGAAATCTTAACTTTTTTTTTTTGCCAAATCCATATTAAATGCCAAATAGTTACATAAATAATTTTTGCAACAGCTCAGAAATACAAAAGATGACCTTTTAAAGATTGCTTTTGTTTTCAGGAATACAGCTTCGGTTTGTTTCAGTCAATAGAACCCTGGTACTCCCAGCAGCATTTGATTCTTTGGAAATGCGCTGTCAGAAGCAAGGACTTCAAAGTGTGTCATTGTACCACTGCCAAAAGTAATTCCTGTACTTATCATTCTGGACATCCTTGAACTTAGTAGCAAAATGCACAGATGGCCAGTGAAGGGATGGACTGACTTGAACAAATTAAAACCACTTAGAGAATCTGTGACAATTCAGTTCTTATTTTAATCTGTTTCAAGGCTATATTTTTTGCCATTTGTGATGGAAATTTGGAATGTAACTGGACTAAAAGATCCAGACTGATGTATATTGGGGCCACCAGAGCAATGGAGTGTTGAGTACAAAAGTTGCCCTTTACATAACAAGGGATTTTCACAGAGAAAACTTAGGTGGGGATGTGTTATCATGCTCTGCACACTGCTCTCGATTTGTTTGCCAGAGTTAATTTGGGCTTGAAAATTCTATTCATCAGTATTTCCCCCAGTGGAGCCCAGCCAATGTGCTTTACCTTAATGTATTCTAAACATCTGCATTCAAATAATTTATTCATAGGCTGAAATCTCTAATCCCAGTTTGGGGTGGGGAAATGTTTACTTGGTCACTTACACTCTGTTAATCTGGGACAGTAACAGGCAGGTCGCACAACATTGTCCTTTTTCATACAACTTTGTGAACAATGGGTTGTTAGTCATTTTATCAAAGAGCCAGGGGTAGCAGTCTGTGTGGATGTATTGAGAATCAGCTAATGGACAGAAAGTACCTGCTCCGACACATTAATTCCCTTCCCTGTCAGCCTGCATCATTGTAGAGTGTTCATGATGGGAAGCAAGGTCCCATCACACCATGGCACCTGCTGCTTTTCCATCTGCCGAGCGCAATAGCTTCTTTGATTGCCCATTTTTCAGCCTAATGGCTTTATTCCTTTTCTCTTTGTAAAGTTTTTACATTTTTTATTGTTATTTCAATAGTCATAGGGGTTTTTGTTTGTTTGTTTTTTAAATATTCCCTCTTCTCTTGTGAGCACACGAAGGCATTGATAAAAGAAAAACATAAATGATATTTCCAACCTGTGCCTAAATTCAGATTGCCCCAAGTGTTGTGTTTCACAATTTATTCTGATAAAGTTGTCATGGTGATAATGTCTCCTGAGAATAAAAGTGCCATGTGCCTGGCTGATTACAGTAAATAGCTCAGATGGTACATAAACTGGTAAATATTGAACCCATGGGCAGTAATGCTGCCCATATTTTCTCTCATTTATTTATTTATTTATTTATTTATTTATTGTAGCTCTGGTCAGCTTGATTATTGATAGCATGTGACAATTCATATTTTGCTTTCTGTACACTTGGATTTGCATTTTTTTAAAAAAAAGCTAACAGAATAGTGGTTGGCTGTGTTCCTGAAATGGCCTTTGAATTCCATCTAAAGCTGTTGATTTGGCTGGATTAGTCAAAGCAGCATATCATTATTACATATTGAACATCTGTCAAAAATAGAACTTGCAATTAACAGATATATCCTCTGCAACTTGCAATTTTAGATTTTGTATGAGAGAAGAACCTTTACAAATCCTGACAAATGCTGACTTCATTCATTTGAAATCTAATACTAAAAGATACACTTTTAAATATGATTCTCTTCTATCAGTGAGGAATATCAAACAATCTATCTCCCACAATCCCAATGCTGATCAGTTTAAAATAAAAACAGTGCATTAGCAAATGTCTTAAGGTTACAGAATTAAGTACTGAAGGCTGTATACATAGTATTGGACTTGATCCAAGTGCATATATTACAATTCTGCCATTACTTAAATACAGTGTATTTCCTAGTCTTATTTCTGTATTTCTTAAATAAAGTTTTACACCATGTAGAATAATTTGTTGCATCTTCATTTCAGTAGGTTGTCCATTCCTGTACACTTTCCAGTGATCTATATATGCCAGCAGGTTACTTTCACAGTGACTCAGGGTTGCTGCAAGCCATTGCAATATATTGAGTAGGAGATGCTCCATTATTCTTGAATAAATAAGTTTAATGAATTTTGTGTAGATGGTACTTGAAACTACAAACTGCTATGAATATCCATATTATATGGGACCACTTGGGAATGGGCTGGCCTGCCCTTGAGGCAATGGAGGGAGGTGACAAAAGGGTGGCTGGTTGTGCTGGCAGCCAGAAAAGGTGGTGGGGACAGTGCAAGGGCTTTGGAAGCCCTGGGAATCAGGGAAGAGTTGGATCTGGCTGAGTGCTACGTTTGAGCTGGGGCATTCTGTCTGGCTGGCCCCAGGGGCTGCTGCCACTGTAAAGGTAAGGACCGGGGCCCGCCACAGCTCAGGGGCTGCTCAGCCTGTCAGCAGCTTGCCCTCAGCCACAGGGTGGGGGAAGCAGGCTCTGCCAGAAGCAGGATCGGGTCAATCTAATATAAGTGTTATAGGGCTTGGGTCCTTGGTGCAATGTCTTTTCCTCTCTGTTAGTGGGCTAGGGGGGTACAAAAATTACCTCCTCCACCCCTCCCTGACATTATATTTTCACCTGCCAAGTCTTTGATGTTTATAAGATTCAGTGAGAGGCTCTTACCAAGGGAAGAAAAAAACCACTGTTCTGGACCATGCAGCTGGATGGAATTTAATGGGGCTCCTCCCTTCCCTACACCCTGTCCTGACCACACCTGAATTAATAAATCACAAAAAACCCACACCAAATGCAGCAACTTCCAATGTTATTTCTTCCCTGGGCAAAGCTGTCCTGATCTCAGCCCTGTGACCTTAAAGGAGTCCATGTCACAACCCCTGTACCATGTCACAATCCCTTGTCCTGGCCATACTCAGGACAAGCTTCCCAGTCTGATCATAAGCCTCCAGGAACAAAATAAAGGCCAGGAAAAAAGTTCCTTCTGACGAAGTAAAAAAAAGCCTGACTAAAAAAACCCACCTGACTAAAAAAAAACCTTTCAGGCTGTAATGAACAGCTCTTAAGGATTAGTCTGGCCCTTCATGAAGGCTCAGCTCTCCAGCTCTTTCCCATTCGCCTCTCCCCCACCTACTTTGGGAGGCAGGTTCCTGCTCAGCTGGATCCTGCCACTCCAAATTCCCGCAGCAGCACTTGCTTCATCAGGGATCCTCCAGTCTCTGTTAACCCTCTTCCCAGTGCTTGTATCCGGCCTTACTCTTGGCTGATCAGCATCAGGACGGGAACTTCCCTATGTCTCTGGCTTCCAGGCTCTGAGTAATCCCCTGGGCTGCTCCTCTCTGGGGCTGGAAGTGCTTGGCATGGTGCATCCCGGGACAATCTGGAGTGACCTCTCACTGTGGAAATGCGGATTCCTGCCATGGATGCCAGAGGCAATCCTCTGGTCTCCTGAGGTAAGTACGAGGAGGGGGTTCACCCTGTTTCCTAGGGATTCTCCCCCTTTTGCTTTCTTACCTTGACACAACCCACCCCTCAAGACACCCTGAGGTGCTGTTCGGTAATTACCTGAGATGTCTGTTTTTTTTTCTCTGCAGCTCCACCTTGTGTTACCTGATCAATTCTCTCTTCTGGCTCTTGATGACACCAGGACAGGAAATCTGCCACCATGTTTGTTCCACCAGGCCTGTATTCAATAGAAAATTGGAATGGCTGCATAGATAACACCATCTCATAATGTGAGAATTGTCCATTTTAGCTGATTGGAGCCACTTTAATGGGGCATGATCCATGGTTAACTTAAATTCTGTACCTAGCAAGTAGTATCAAAATATTCAATGTCCCAGCTGAGGGCCAGATACTTTTGTTCAATGGTGGCATACCATTTTCATGGTTGTTCAACTTTCTACTTGTATAAAGACTTTCTATAGATTGGGATAGAACCACCCCAATAGCCTCTCCTGATGCGTCTGCCTGTAAAACAAAGGCAGCGAGAAATCAGGTGTATGACATAAAGATGCTTTTACTGTTTCAAATGCTTCTTCTCACTTCTTGTCCCATATTATGGGCCCAATTCCTCTTCTCCTAATAGTATCAGTAACGGGGATTGTAATTTCTGCAAAATGTGGAATGAATCTACAATAGTAACTGGCCTATCCCATAAATGCTGTCATTTGTCTTTTACTTTGCAGAGGAGGGTAGTTCCTTATAGCTTCTACTTTATCTGGCTGTGGTCTTATCTGGCCTTGTCCTACTGAAAATCCCAAATATTGTGTTTCAGCCTGACCCAATGCACATTTCTTTGGGTTAGCTGTCAATCCAACTTGTCAAAGCTCCTGTAATACTGCTCATATTGTCCATATGTGTTGTTCCCACCCCTCTCTATAAACCACTATGTCACTGATATATGCTGCCATGTAATTTTGGTGTGGAGCCAGTAACCTATCCATAAATTGTTTGAACATGTCTGCTGCTCCGTTCAAACCAAAGGGCATTCACGTAAATTCATATAACCCATAAGCACCAAGGGGTCCCAAAGGCTGTTTTTGCTTGATCCTCTGCCCTCAAAGGAATTTGCCAATAACCCTTGGCTAGGTCACATGTAGAAATAAACTTGGCCCTTCCTATTCCTCCCCTGCCTGGAACATGGGAAAAGCATCAAATCAGGTTATAAGGTTTAGCCTCCTAAAGTCTACATACAACCAAACTGTCCCACCTGGTTTAGGCACTGGAACTAAAGGGCTTTGCCAGGGGCTGTGGGAAGCCATAATGACTCACTAAAGACATCTGCAAAGTCCTTTACTAGCCTTTTCAGTTGCTTTGACAGCTTTTCAGAGAGCTGAACTCCTAAAATTGCCCTATCTTCTGACTGGTCTTATAATTTCTTTCTATGTTGCAACTGACCTACTCCATCTCTGACAGCCGAGTCACTAACAACACTTCCCTTTCTCTCCATAACTTTAATAAATTGACATAGTAAATTTGTTTCTGGTTCTTATGTCCTGGCCTAAGAACCTTATAATCTACGGGGTCCACTTGTCTCACAATTTTGAAAGGGCCCTGCCAACATGTAAATAATTTACTAGTGGAGCTGAGCAGCAGAACTAAAACTTGCTGTCCCACTTGGAAATCCTGTTCCTTAGCCTGCCTATCATACTGCTCCTTCTGATGGTCTTGCACATTCTGCAGATTTCTCTGAGCCACCCTATTGAACATCTTCAGTTTTTCTCTCAAAGCCATCACATACTGAGTGGGTTTAGCCCTGTCTTCTCCACCCTCATTGCATCCCTCTCACATGACATCTAGCAAACTCTGTGGGCACATAACTCAGAGAAGCTTGCGGTGCATTCTAAACCACAAACAGCAATGGGGGTATCAAGAGATCCCATCTTCTTGGGTCCTCTTGGGCACACTGCTTGAGAGATGCATTCCTTTTAAGATTCCTTTAAAATGTTTGACTAACCCATTAGTTTGGGGATGGTAAACTGAAGTCTAAAGGTGTTCACTTTTAGCACTTGACACACTCCTCAGGACATGAAACATAAAATTATTCCTTTGATCTGTAACTTTTTCTCTCAGTATTCCTACCCAAGACATCCATTTTATAAACTCCTCAGCTACCCAAGGTCCTGTAACTGTCCTAGGAGGAATAACCTTCAGGTACTTAGTAGCACAGTCAATAAACACAAGTATAAATTGGTACCCACTAGAAATCTTAGGTAATGGGCCCACTACATCTATTGGTATGCAAGAAAATGGCTCATCTACAATGGCACTGTAGGGGTTTTTTTCTGACTTACTTTCTGACACTGAGCATCCTGCACAGAACTGTTCAACCTCCTCTTACAAATGTGGCCAAAAAAATTGACTTGCTAAGTGGGCTTCTGTTTTCCCTTTTCCCAAATGGCCACCTGGAGTGTTAGCATGAGCCCAGTGCAATAAGGCAGCCCTGAAAGGTTGCCGGACTAAGACCTCTACAACTTCCTCCCCCTCTCCCCTATCCTTCCACATACAGCACAGCAACCCATTCCTCACCTTTCAGTGAGACAACATCACGCACAATTCCACTCTTATTATCTGTTGCTCCCTTTTCATGATTTCAGTCTCCCAGATGGCTCAGAAGGTCAGTTCTTGTCTTGGTGCCTGTCTAAACTGGGCTCCACTGGCAAACCCCTCCAGGTCACAGGAGATTTCTTTTTTCTCACTGCCTATCTTGGTTCTTGCTTCTCCTAATAGTCCAGCTGTATGCTTCTGTTAAGCTTGGATGGTTTCCAGAAGATCATGTACTGCCAGCCACCCCCTCCCCAGTACCATAGGGTATGGCAAGTCTGGTGACACTCCTACTGGTATCACTCAAGTCACACCCTCAAGGGTAACTGGGATCCTCCTATGCTCATATGTAGTAACCCAGCCATGCATGCATACCTTTCCTTTCCTTTCCTTTCCTCTCCCCTTCCCTCCCCCTCCCCCCGGCAAAAGTTCAGCCTGCACCGGAGACTGGGCATAGCCAGTATCCACTATCGCTTATGCCCATTTTCCACCCTCCTCCACCCATACTAAGGGTTTCTTCTGTTGATGGTCCCCCACACCTTCACCCAAACTACAATCCTTTATTTCTACTTGGGATTGCTCCTGCATCATGTTTTTGTTGCCCTTCTGTTCTACCCTCAACTCTCCAATCAATGGGGAGTTTCTTGAGCTGGTAAAACAGTCCCAGGCTATGTGCCCTGGTTGACCACAATGGAAACAAATTATCCCTGGCTGGGGTACTTACCTACTTTCTCTAGTTTCCCATCCTATTATCCTATCCAGAGTCTTTAGCATTACTGGTATTCCTCCCTTATGGTTTCTTTCTCAGTACGGATCAACCTGAGCAATATCATAGTCCTCAGCTTGTTGTAGAGCTTCCACTGTCGTCTTAGGTCAGTGACCCTTTGCCCACTTATGTGTGGACTCTTTCAGATTGGCTAAAAATTGCTCTAGTAGAATAAGATCACAAAGCTCTTCCTTAGACATTTCAATAGGCTTCAGCTATTTCTCTACCTATTAGGCAGACACTAACAGGTCTGCCAGTGTCTGCAGCAGCATCCTGGGTGTACGATTTTCCTTTTTTTTTTTCCCATACAAAATAGCTATCAGTCCCACTCTGGGGTAATGTCCAGCTGTTAGAAAATTTCTTTCTATACTTTTTCATAATCTAGGGCCTCTTTCCAGGGCATTGCCCTGTAGGCTGCTTGGGTCTGTCCCACCAACAGCACCCCCAACTTGCTGGCCCATTTGCTTCTTTCTAGTCCTGTGGCCACTGCTGCCATTTCAAAAGCCTCCAAGAAGGCCTCAGGGCCATTTTCTTTAGTCATTTTTCAGACCTTAAAGTCTACCATATGTCACTGGGCCCATTTTTGCTGGGCATAAAATAAAACCTTGGGGATTAAACCCTCTTCATGTGTACAAGTGCCCAGCCAAGTGAAAAAAAAAATCAGAACGTCTTTTTTGGTGTGTAATCATTCAGCCACATCGTTCTCTTTTCATCCAAAAAATGTTATTTTGGGGGCGGGGAGTGGGGTATTAAGGAAGAAAAAAATGAATTCTGTAATTTGTAACCATTTGTGTAGATACTACTAGGACACCTTTTTTCTCATATGTTGCAGAGATTTGCAGCATATAGTTCTTCTGTATGCCTTAAGATGCTCACTTCTTGTACATCTTCCTCAAGTCCTACACCTCCAAGGAAATGAAATGGGATTTTGTGTGCAATCTGAACTGTTGATCATAAATTCAAGGTCTGTCTGCATCTGGGTTTGTGCTTGTTGTTCAAAGTTGCAAAATAGAGTTGGTGGGGATAGAAACCACTGTTATGAAAAAATGCCATTTCATCAAAACCAAGATGCTTTTCAGATGCTTATCAGTTTTACTGCATTTCTATGACTCATAGCAGGCTTCCATTAGAGACCTGTGTGGTGGGCTATCAGGGACCCTTTGAGATTCCACAGTTCTAGGGCAGCAGCCAGCAGCTGGGGCTGATGCCTGTGTCACTGCCACTTTCCAAAGCCTCCTTTCGCTCCTGGGCAGTGGAGTGGGTGCAGCTTCAAGTCAGTGGGGAGCTGGGCCAGCGCTGGGCAGCTGAAAGCTGCTTCCTCACTATGCCACTGCTTTCCGCCCCCTCCTCTCCCCA
>NW_017728996.1:26868996-26878985 GCF_001723915.1 Gavialis gangeticus | reverse complement strand
CCCCCCCCCCCCCCCCCCATCCTAGCTGCATTGCAGCCCCCCAGCCACTACAAACTGCATCCATAGCTGAGGATTTCAGGGCTGGGGGAAGTGGTGAGAACACAGACACTGCTTCTGGCTGCCCAGTCCCAGTATGGGCAGAGGCACAGGTAAAGCCTGGTTCTGTGGGCTGGATCCAGTGGCTCTGCAGGCTAGATCTGGCCTGCAAGCTGTATGTTGTCCACCCTTGCTTTAGGGAATATCCACTATGAAGTCAGTCTCTGGGCTAGAAGACCCAGAACTCTCAGATCCAAAGCAGGGAGCCTACAAGCCCAGCTTGATCTTGAGACTTCCAGGCTCCTTGCTGTGGACTCAGGAGGCAAGTAGACCTAGCTCCCACGCATTGTGTGGGGCTCTTACAGCTTCTAGACTCCAGGGGCTCCATCATTCTGCTGGGGCAGACCAGAACTGAGTGTAGAATCCTTGCAGTCAACTTCACTTAGGATTTTTTTTATGTTTCCTCCCTCCCTCTCTCCCTTCTATGCTTATTCAAAATGTTTGAATTTTCCACAGAACAAAAATTCTAACTTTCAATCAGCAACATTTTGCAAGGCCATACCTAGTCACCTGCAAGTGACTGTTGACTGCATCAAAACAACTTTATCCATTTTTTAATACTCTATGCAGAAAAAACCCTGCATCTTTTGAAGTCAGTGGTGAGACTCCCATTGACTTCAATTGGGCTAGCATTTCACCCTGTGTCTGCAAAGGAATGAATGCATTCAGTGCTGAGCTACTGCTCAGGGAGGAAAAAATGAACTGTTCTTGTAAGATATCAAGTTGTTATTAGAAATAAGCTTGCAACTTATTATAAAGTCAGAGTGAAAGTACTTTGTCTCTGACACTTCTCCATTTCTTATGGGAACTTGCAGTATATTTAGTTCTTTGACAAGGTTATACATTACACCTACAAAAGAAAAGCAAAGGAAACACTGCACACAGCAGACAAAGCCTAGAATTATCTCTAATGGGTGAAAGACAGCTGTGACCCCTGTACAGTACAGTGATGGAGAGCTGCTAGTTTGACAGCTCCTTTCTGTGCTCTCTGATACAATGAGACAGATGGAGAGAATGGTACTCTCTTGTTTCCCATTCTGTAGAAATCAGTATAGCAGAGGAAGATTCAACCTTGGTAAAAGCAGAATGAGACAATTTGAAGGTGCAGCAAGTAACTAGAAATATTTAAAAGTCTTGATTTTTGTTTGTTTGTTTGTTTTTTACCTGAGTGTCAGTGATGATGAAAGAGGAACAAGTGAAAGCAAGCGTCTGAGTTCCTGTCATCTTTGTAGGTGCCAAAGTATGTGCTTTTCTTAATTAAGCCTTCCACAAATTTGTTCTGAGACAGGGAAAAGAAAATAGGGAGGGCAGAGTAGAAATAAAGTCTGGAGAGCACTGCAAAAAATTCAATAGCTCCTCCTCCAGTTTTTAACTTGATGGGTCATCAGCAATCAAGTACTCTTGGTCTCCACTTTCCTTTGAAAGATTCTGCTAAAGCCTTAACTAGTAATTGCTGATGAATGAAACTGAAAAGCCAAATGGCCCAGCCAAGCAAACCATACAGATTATCCTTGATCACAAGGTCTTATGGCCTAAAACTAACCCCACTTACCAGAGCTCAGGATTTATGCTACCTGCAAAGGTATTCAATTGGATAACTAGTTTAACTGTGGTAATTAAGGACTGGAGGTGCTGAAATCATCAGAAAAGTTTAGTCTAAAAAAATAGCCTAGTCTAAAAAAATAGCAATTACACTTATTTAAAATAGCTTTTAAATAAGTGTAATTGTCAAACTGCATATGTACTAATGTATAGTTATGTCACTCATAGTCATCTAAGAACTATGCCGGTTCACATGAGCCAAGTATTCAGCCCTTTGTGTTTGATCATTTAGCTGTTTTTCAGTATTGGAATCTCTTTGGTTGCCATTCCAGATATACATGCAGTATTCCTAGCATATTTTGAATCCTAGAACAGATGTCTTTCTTCCCTACAAGGTGCATTTTGATCTTCAGTGGCCTAGCAATAAGGAACCCATCCTCAAAGGCAAACCTCAATAGGAAAAGCATTTTTAATTAGAAAGGTAATTACATATCACCAGAGCTGATAATGAGGCTTTTGCTCCATTATTGAAGCAGGGTGCATTTGGGAAAGTTCACCTGGCAACAACAGGGTCCCTTTTTCCAGGTTGTTTTAAAAATCCTGTGTCCTGTGGGGCAGTGATCTTAATTAAAACTTAAGAAAAGTAAGGCATTTTTTCAGCTGCTAATTTACAAAAGTGTGAATAAGTCAAAAGAGGAAGGGGCACTTTTTGGCAAGTGCTGTACATAGATTCTTTCCTTTTTTGTGTTCTTGTGTGACAAATAGTTAGCAGATTTTGCAGATTTTATTGGAATTTGACAGGCTACACTATGAGCACTTCTGCTATGTTCTCAAATTTGGAACTTCTGGGCTGTCAGCTGGCCTTAGTGCCTGCACCACCCCAGCCTCTGCTATACATAGATGTTAGGGCTGTGTGAAATGGTACTGTTCCATTTCGCCTTGAGTTTCAAGGTTTCAACAAAATTTCATTTTGATTTGAAACAGCCGTTTCATTTTGCTTCGTCGAAACAGCAAGGCTGTTTCTACTCTGCTTTGACATTTCACTTGATCTGCCGGGGATGGAGAGTCAGCCCAGTCCCATCCCTGGTGCTAGATCAGGCTTGGGGCAGGGAGTCAGCCCAGCTGAGCTGACTTCCCGTCTCCAGTGCTGGATTGGTTGGGGGGCAGAGATGAGAAGTCAGCCCAGGTGGTCTGACTCCCTGTCCCTCACCCGATCTAGCGCCAGGGATGGGAAGTCAGCCCAGCTGGAAATGTTTTGTAACGTTTTGACTAACCTCATTTTGTTTTGAGGCTGTTTTGAGGCCCTTTGTTTCATTTTGATTTTGCTTTTTGACTTGGAAATGAGTCAAGACAGTGTCAAAACGGAACGGCCAGTGGAATTTTGCAGAGCCCTAATAGATGTCTGCCAAAAAGCTGTGCTTAGCAACAGGCTCTTGCTGGGACCTTAACAGAGGCTGCTATGTAGCAGGGACCAGGATATTCCAAGTGGCAAGCTACAGGTCAGTAATGTCTGTGAGCATATGCCCCCCTTTAACTCCCCTACTAATATGCACACACGGACACACACACACACACACGTGTGCACGCTTTGTTCTCCTGTCAACAAAAAACTGGTGTATAGGTTTGCTGAAAACCAGAGTAGCATGACCATGCTTGTTGTCTGAGTATCCTTCTTGGGACTATTTTACCTAGTTCTAATATCCCTCTGCCCATACCCCCATAACCTTTCAGGTTTTCTTGGTGATTCTTTGAAGAGGGCTGGGGCAGAGGGCGTTCTTTTTAGTATTTTGATCCTCAGTTCATGCCCTTTGCCATTATTCTTTTAGTCTCCTACAGGTACATACAAACTCAGCCTCAGCCTCGGGCTCAGTGCTGTCTCTCTGGCTGTCTGTCTCTCATACACACACACATACACACGAAGACACACACACACACACGCATGCTTCAAACATGTGTAGAGTGAGATCACAATAATGTGTTCACAATCCAATGTGATCTTATTTTGAGCAGTTCCTTATATGTCAATACTGTAGCTCCATTTGGCTCCTGGAAATTTTTCACTTGTGTAGATTTTAATGTTTTCTTTTTCTCCTCTTTTTGTAAAAACGATAAAGACTCGCTGTTCCTCTAGCCAAATGGATATGAGGGCTGGGGTTAGAAACATTGGTATATACTTCTGTGAACTCTGTGAATCCCCTAGTTAAAAATCCACATAATTTTATTAGGGCTAGGTTGAGGCAGGATGACTAAGGTCCTAGGTCTCCTGCAGCTGTAATGGTAAGCAGAGCAGGAGACATTAGGCAACTGATGATGTTCAGCTCCCTGCTGAGGTGAGTCCCAGATAAATGAAGATCAAATTCTTGAGAGCCAAAGCCTGCTGACATGGGGTATTCAAGAGTAACAGGCTAGGAGTGCTGACCCACACTGGAGCATGGAGCTTGTCCAGATGTCCCATAGTTTGGGGGACTCAGAATTTTGCTCATTGTGAGCCTTACTTATCCAATGCCCACCATTGTATTTTGGAAGTTTAATAGGAGGATTTACAGGCAATTTATAGCTAGTTTTCTAATGGGACATAATGATGTTGGCATTGAAGGTCTCCTACAAACCTAATTATTTCCTTTTAACGTAATGGATATAAAAATGCTGAATTCTTGAAAGAAGCAATAATAAATAGGAAAATTCTCATTAGGCAGGTCACTGTGGTGACAACTGAGTCAGACTATTATGGCAATGCTATTTATAGTAAATCTCTACTTCTTACAATTATTTAATTAATGCAAACTCTAAATAAATCCACTGACTGCTTGCCTGGATGCCTCCCTTACATTTAAAAGAGGAAAATACAAGTTTAAACATCAGGCAAATGAAACCAGATGTGCAGACACCAACAGAGAAATGACTATTGGCACTGCATGTGCCTTCTGGATTATCTTTGACACACGTCGGCTAAAGGCAAATAATAAGGAATTTTGGCACCTGTTCAGGAGCTTTGACTGCTTCAAAACCAGGCCATAGAGAGGTTTACAGTAGAATCTCACAATAGCAGCATATAGCAGTAGATACCAAGCTCTTTTTTAAAATCTTGTTCATGGAGTCTTTTTGAAAGTACTAATATTGTATTGATCACAAATTTAAAGTTTCATTGGAATATGCAAGTTCTTTACTCTTCTGGAAGTCTGTTGATGTTTAAAGTAAATTGCACCACTGTACTGTATTGCTTTGGGATAGTCTAATGGGTTAAATTTCAAACTCATCTCCAGGCTTTGAACTGAAATTTTGTAGAGTACTCTGAAATGTCTGTACTACTGGTATTTTAATTTGTTAACATTCAGTTCTCTTAAGTAGGCATTTTTTTCTTTTATCAGTACAAAAGCTTTCTCTAATTAGGCTTGGGTGATCATGTTTGATCTCTGATCACACTTCTAGTACCAAATGTTCCACAAATTGAGTCATATAAATGAAGTAAAACTTACATCTGTATACAATGTAACTTTCACACTTTATTTTGTCTAACAAAGAAAAAAGTCTTCAAGGCTAGGGATAGACATTACATGTAAACAGGTATAAGTAATCAGAAACTGGTTTAAACCTGTAACAGAACAGAAGCTCAGTGCACACAGATTGGTTTCAAAATGGTGGAAACCAGTATAAATTAGACCTGGGTGGATGTAGTATAAGAGGCCATGTGTAGACAAAATAGGGCCCTAAATTGAAGCGGTGGGTTTTAAAAAAACACCGCTTCAATTTTAGGTGTTCAAACCCCTGTGTTGTGCACACACCAGGAATTACCTGCCTCTCTGGTGGTGGGGAAGGGATGGCGAGCTGCTGGTGGGTGAAGTGATCCTTGGGCTCCGGGGATGTGGGAAGCTGGTGCTTCCCTCCACGGCAGCAATGGCCCCTCCACCAGACGGCACCTGCCCACAGGCACCCAGCTCAGGCAGTTCCAGGAGGCACCACAGCCATGGAGGGAAACACTGGGCCTCTGCGCAGCTCAAGCAGGCAGGCTTCATGGTGGAGAAGTGACGGGCTAGCTGGCAGTGACTTAGCCCAGGGGTTTTGAAAGGGCAAAAGATGATTGGAGGACTTGGGATTCCCTTTCCACACCAATCAGGCCCCAGAGACTCACCCCCGCCCCTTTGTCCCCTGATTGGCCCCTTGGGTCACCTGGAGGGGGATAAAAGGGGCAGTATGGGCTGACTCAGGAGAGACCAGCAAGGGACAACAAGGAAGGAGCTTCATAGAGCTGGCAAGAGCTGAGCCACAGGGGTAGGAGCGGTGCCCCAGAAGAGCCTGAAAAAGCAGGACCTGCAGGCAGCAGTGGGACCCTCAGCAGTGCAGTGTGCGGCCAGCAGGAGAGGCTCCCCACTGGGCTCCAGATTCCCCTACGAGAGGCTGCAGCCAGCAGGAGAGGCTGCCCCTGCTCCAGCCAGGATCTGAGCAGCGACCTGAGAGGTTCCCAGCAATGCTTCCAGCTCCTCCAATCAGAGGCCAGGCAGCTCAACATGAGGCCGGGGCTCCGGGAAGGTCAAGATCCCTAGCAGGCTAGGGTAGTACCATCAGTGGTGGCTGTGTGGCTGTATTCCTGCCTACCATTTGGGAGATCTGGGTTTAAGTCCCAGCTGAGGAGGCTTGAGGTGAGTGAGATAGCAAGAAACAAATCTTCTTGCAGTAGAAAGGGGCCATTGTGTTCCCCCCTTTTCTCCCCCTCCCGGTACTAAGGCCCTATATTTCCTTGTCATTTGGCATTTTGTGCCTTTTTATATTTCACCAACCCAGATTGTTTGTTCTGCTGTTTGTGTTTTATATTTTGTTAACCCTGTTTTTTGTCAATGATTGTAAGTGTCTAACCTTTGTTGAATCCTGCCCCCTTGGGGCATTGTAGTGTCCCCTATACCCTCTGATTTATGCCTGTTATGTTCCCAGTATTTAAAGGTATATGGTTAAGTTCCCATTGGTGGTCTGGCTCTGCTCTATAGGGGGAGGAGAGTCCCTACACCTCCCACGGAGCTTGTGCACCTGCTTTGATCCCTTCAGTTGGAGAGGGGGTACCTCTTGGAGTACCGCCTGGCTTACAGGGGAAAAAAAAAAAGATCTTAGGAGGAGGCTGCCTTCCTGGACTGCTGCCAGGCTGCCTGCACAGGCTTCCAGCAGAGCCCCTGAGTTGCATGGAGCTGTAGGGCAGCAAACTAAAACTCCTCGGACTCCTGCACCCTAAGTCATTTAAGACACATTATGTTGCCAAAATTGCTACAGTGGCTGAAATTACTGTGCAACATGCCACTGACACATGCAAACACCAACACCATTAAAGCAGTGCAAAAGCATTTAACCCACTTGAAAGTGTCATGCACACATGCCCCTCATTTCGTCTACACATGGCCAGACTTAACAGATTTAGGTTAAACCAGTCTATGGAACTTCTGTCCCAGCTCACCTCCAGATTTAAGTTACCTTGCAGTCCCCCAGCATCCTTTGCATCTTCCCCACCAAACCCCACTTGCAAGGTAAGCTGGGTAGCCTCTGACCCACTGTCTGCTCTAGGTGAGCTCAGCTGATCCCACCCCTAGGCTGTCACAAAGCAGAGGCAGCAGCAAAACCCCTGCTTCAGAGCCTAACCAGCATGAGGGCATAAGGGCCAACAAGTGGGGGGAACAGAGCCCCCGGGCTCAGACCCCCCAACTGAGGGGCAACACAGCATGCCCCCCCCAGTGGGAGATTTTCTCCATGAAGCTCAGATTTCCTCCCTCTGCAGCTAAGCTGAGTGATCACCCCAGTCCCACCCCTGTACCGAGGCTCTTCTCCCCTCCATCCCTGCTCCCCATGACTGAGAGGCCAGGTCCAGTACAGGTATGGGGCTGGGGTGATTGCTTAGCCAGGCTGCTGGGGAAAGAGCACCCACCCCAGGGAACCCCTGCACTGTGTATACCCTAACTGGATGGAGGGGGGTGGGCATGGCCAGGCTAGGCAGGCTCTGTTCCCCCTTTGCCCCCTCTGGCTGAGAGGCCAGGTCCAGTTCAGGGTTGAGGCTGGGATGATTGCCCACACACTTGGAGGTGTGTGGGAGTGCTCCCTCCAACCTTGTGGCTTGGCCAGTGCAGACATTGGCCTGCTTCCCCCTCCTTCCCCCCTCCCAAGGGTAAATGTGTATTATGTTTGCTCATGATACAATCTTCCCAGTTTTGAGAAAACCACAAAGTTTGGAATGATTCTTCCTCAGGCTTTTTGACTGTCTGTACTTACCCCTAAAGTGCTCAAGTGTTTCAGTTTTTATTTAAAATATTGCATTTTATATGCATGATTATTAAAGGTGTGTGAAATGGGCCCTATTTGATTTGGATTCACCCCAAATTTGGGACAATTAATCGATTCGTTGATTCAGATCTCTGTCCCTGATTCGATCTGGCTGAATCCAAATCTGAACATTTGATGCTGATTCAGAGAATCAGTGATTCGGACATAGACACAGCTTTAAATGTTTTTTCTACATACTTCAAGGTACCAGATGGCTCATGAATGCTGCCATGCTGGGGTCCATGGAGTGTCTCATAGAAGCATGGGGAGGGTCCCTGCATGCTCAGTGGTGAACCTGGACGTGGACTGAAAGTACTTTTGGTCCACTTCTGGGTCCACCAGGGAGTGCGTACCCCCCCCTGCACCCCTCTGGTTCAGCAATCAGCCATGGGGGGAACCCGGGTGCCCCCCCCAGACCCAGGAGGCACCAGTTGCTGAACTGGGGGGCCCCACTGCATGCTCTCCAGCAGACCCAGAAGTGGACCGGAAGTGCTTCTGGTCCACTTCTGGGTCTGCTGCTGAGCATGCTGGGGAGCCCACCGCACTTCTGTGGGACACTCCATGTGCTCCAGCATTGCAGCATTCATGAGCCATCTGGTACGCTGAGGTATGTAGAAAAAACATTTAAAGCTGTGTCTATGTCTGAATCGCTGAATCTTTCCGAATCTCTCCAAATCGATTGGAGGGTTCCGATTCTATTCGGAGAAATTAAAGGATACTCTGTTTTGATTCAGATTCAGAGATTCGGCCACTGGATCAGGCCAAATCTCTGCCGAATTGAATCAGGGACTGAAACTTCACACAGCCCTAATGATTATCAGTGAGGCAGATATTGATTCTTGTGAACTCAGTGAGTTTTGTGGGTATCTTTGGTGGAATCAGGATTTGGCTGATTTGTTATTCTGTACTCTTAGCATGAAATAAATTGTTAACAATAATGTATTTGCAGCCAGGAGCTGCAAATTTGTCAGCTAAGGAGGCTTCAAAAATTCCAATATTCTTGTCCTAATAAGGCACATAAGGGTGTTTTGCCATTGGGTGAAATGGTGCTAAGATTTTATCCAGAAGTCCCATGGCATTGTAAATTCTGTAGATACTGTGGGCCTTCAGTCACAGAACTCTAATTAAAGGTACTGTGGATTTACATCACTGTAATTGAGTGTATAACATTTTTCTTGTGGTTCTCAGCCCTTCACTTCCACTATTTTTTAAATCTGAAGTGAGACATTTCCCACTAATCTTCAGTTTGAAGTTTATTAATAGGTATTTGTCAAATTACTCTACTGCCCCTCACATGATGGGACTGAATTCACTAAAGATAGAAAAATGAAAAATGTCCCATAATGTCCTGAAATCTTTGATGCAATATGTAAAGTTTGTCATAGTAGTCTAACTTTTTGCCATGCACTGTAAGGTCCATAGCAATGATACCTCTAAAATACATCTACTTTCTCAGGTTTTAGGGAAGGCTGAGATTGTGTATATGATAAGGGTGTTCTGTTTTCTGAATCACTGGTTGACTAGTTGTCCAATTCTTTTGTTTGCCTTGGCTTTTTATTTTGGATAGCCTGTATTTCAAAGTAACTGTATGGCCACCAGACAGAAGTTCATCTCCCTGCTGTAACTGAGAATGCTTTGCAGGAAGCGTTCTGACTTACATAGTTTCATAGTTTCTAGGGTCAGAAGGGACCTGAGTAGATCATCTAGTCTGACCCCCTGCCATGGCAGGAAAGAGTACTGGGGTCAAATGACCCCAGCAAGGTGTACATCTAACCTACTCTTAAAGACCCCCAGGGTAGGAGCCAGCACCACTTCTCTTGGAAGTTGGTTCCAGATCCTGGCCACCCTGACTGTGAAGTAGCGCATCCTGATATCTAGCCTAAATCTACCCTCTGCCAGCTTGTGACAATTTTTCCTGGTCACTCCTGGCAGTGCTCGGGGGAACAGGGACTTCCCCAGTGCCTGCTGATCCCCCCTGACTAGTTTGTAACAGGCCACAAGATCCCCCCTCAGCCTTCTCTTGTGGAGGCTGAACAGGTTCAGGTCCCGTAGCCTCT
>NW_017728996.1:26852429-26868875 GCF_001723915.1 Gavialis gangeticus | reverse complement strand
CTCCCCTGCTGGCCCCTCATGGATATGTGCCAGAATAATTTTCTTAAAAAGCTTGCCCAGGATTGAGGTAAGACTAACTGGCCTATAGTTTCCCTGGTCCTCCTTCTTCCCCTTTTTGAAGATGGGAACCACGCTGGCCCTCTTCCAGTCCTCTGGCACCACACCAGAGCACCACGAGTGCTCGTAAAGCCGTGCCAGGGGTCCTGCAATGACCTCAGCCAATTCCTTTAGTACTCTAGGGTGGAGATCGTCTGGACTGGCTGACTTGAATACATCCAGTCCCTCCAGAAGTTCCCTAACTAGATCCTCACTAACCCTTGGCCTAGGTGTGCCTCCCCTGGGGCCTGAGGGGAGAGTGCTCCCCTGAACCAAACAGAAGTTCACTGCTGGTTTCAGGGGAGAGGGGAATCTAGCTGCCAGCCTGCAGCCTGTTTCCCCTAGCAATGACCCCTCCTCTCTCCCAGCTTTTCCCTGGTTCAGAATGGGAAGGGAAAAGGGAGCAAAGGGAGCTCATTCTAGGGGTTCCCCAGCCAGTGCTAAAGGATGGGGTAGGTGAATTGGAGCTCCTCCCCACCTTGGGAGAGCTCCAATCCTCTCCCTGCCACAGGGGGACCGAAACCCCCTCAGACTAAACTCCCTCCACTCCCTTTCCCCCTCCCATTGTGAAAACAGTGACAGGCTAACAGGCAGCACAGACAGAAGTTACAGAAGATGCTCTGTTTTGAAACATCTTCATCTGACCCCTCATGCAATGACCTCTTGTGTTCAGTCACAGCTATAAATTGCTTTCTGTGGCCAGATTGAGTGAAAATTGTCACTTATGCCCATGACAGTTGTCCTTCCTGTACCTCTTTCCCTTTCTGTACTTTCCCCATATTATTAGAGGATTATTCCAGTTGATGTATGAGTACTACATGGCTGCACACAATGATGAATTCCTGAGAGAGCAATAGTAACATCTGGGATAATGATTTGCTCCTAAGACTTTTATCATTGTTTTCTGGTATCACTCAAGGTAGTCAGACTTCATAACATTATACTAATTGATGCCTACATATCAGATGGGTTAGATTTGCATAACAATTATTGCTATCTGGAGCCATGGAGACTATTCATATAGTCTTGATAATAAGAAAATGGCAAACATTTTCCCTGGTTTTGCAACACTACAAGCATATTCACTGCACTACAGTAGTTATATAATTTGCCAAAACATTAGCTGCAACTAACATCTCAACTCATTGGGACACTACTTATGATCCACTCCAATGACTTTTGGAAAAACAGAAACTGTGCATGACTAAGTAGGCAAATACAAGAATGCTTTGCTGACATGTACATCATCAGCCCTTAGCAAGCAATAAATAATATTTTTGTATAACTATCTATGTAGTACTTAAGAAGACTAAGCAGATGATACAATGTATCCTTAGGTCAGCTGTTTCCATTCTAGCAGGTAATTTAATTATTTTTCAGTCACAGATACAGTACCCATCTTGACAACAGCAAGCCACTGAATCCTAAAACTTTTTGTTTCAAAGAAAATAATACAGTAGTGTTAAGGTAATCATGTCCAGAGTTAGTATGCAAAAATGTCCAACATGGACATTGACTTGCATTGTTTGGAAGCTTTTAGGGAAAAAGAAATCTCTGTTTCTCCATCTCCATTCATCTAGCCATATATGTACACAAATGTGCCCATTTGTGTACTATTAATGAACACATTATTTTCACACATAATTATCATACACAAACAGTACATCCCATAAAAAATTATATTTAGGGTCTAGTTATAGACCCTAACTTATAAATATATTTATATTTAGAAGGTAACATATAGGAACATGAACATATAGAAAACAGGTGTAGTTTATCTACATTTAAAGGGGTTTCATTGTTCTTCTGCTATCTAAATCATTGCTAAATAAACTTTCCTCTCAAATAAGTACCACTTTTCTTCCACTCCTCCTTAAATCTTCAGTTTAAGTAAAAGTTAAGTACTTATTAGGAAACTCAAGTTGAGCCCCCCATGATTCTTCAGTCCACAACAGCAAGCATCATCTGTCAGACTTAGTTTGTCATTTTGTGTTCTGTCACTGCATTAAAAATCCAGTTTACATTCTCAGCACAGCTAAGTGCTGCAGGTGGCATTGTTTCCAAATGTATACCCTTTTGGAGCTTAGGTAAAAAATTGAACTAATGATGCCAGGTGGCAGTTAGATATGATATGAACTCAGATATGAGCTAAAAGTTTCTGAGAGTGTCCAATGCCTCCCAATAGGTGGGTGTCTAAAGTAAAACTCATTCACCTTCATCAACACAGAATTTTTATTGATACAGAGTGTTTTGGCTTATTTTTAGATCATTTCCATGGATGAAATAACAAGAAACTATGAACTGAGCTCTAGAGGGGCATTTCAAGGTAGGGATTAGGGGTAGGAGTAGGATCAGTTGAAAGCATAAGCATTATCAGGCTCATGCTTAGGACATTAACTACTGGAATCACATGATTACATCAAAACTTAAGCTTTCTTTAAAAGAAATGTTTATGTCTTGTTGCACAGATATGCCTGAAAATTACCACTGTATAATCAAGTAAGCAATACTGGATTCTGTAGACTGCTTAGAATAATTAGTTTTAATAGGTAGTCCATGCCTCTTAACAGGATGTTTACTGAAAGACCCATTATCCTTTGAAAATTCATCAATACAATCTTGGTAGAAGCTTCTCTGTAGCCAAAGGGTTTCAGAAGGACTCCCCACTACAACATCTGTCTCTCTTGGAATAAAGGAAGGAACAACATATTTGTGGATCAGAATTGCTTCAGATAGATGTCTGTCTACAACCACTAGTTGCTTTAGTCTAGCCCTATTTAGAGAGCTACCTGTTCTGAAATGTGTACAACCTGGCTTTTTCTTTATAACTGCCTGATATACATGCATCTTTTCTACTCAATACTATTTTTCCTAGCAAAAACAATCTATCTTAGCATCTATGTACAGAAGGGGTGTGCAAAATGGGCCATATTCGATATGGATTCAGATTCAGCCCGAATCAGGGACAGCAGTTTGATCCGTTGATTAGGATAGCTGCCCCTGATTCGATTCAGCTGAATCCAAATCTGAAGATTCGATGCTGATTTGGAGAATCAGTGATTCGGACATAGACACAACTTTAAAAGTCTTTTCTTGAGTCTTTACCTCGAGGTACCTGGCGCGGCTTATGATCACTGAGATGCTGGGGTGCATGGAGTGTCCCACAGGAGTGTGGGGGGACTCTCCATGTGTTTGGTGGCAAACCTGGAAGTGGACAGGAAGTACTTGTGGTCCACTTCCATGTCTGCCCCCAAGCATGCTGGGGAACCCCCTGCACTTCTGTGAGATGCTCCGTGCACCCAAGCATCGCAGAGCTCATGAGCCTCTGCTACCTAGAGGTATGTAGAAAAAACATTTAAAGCTGTGTCTATGTGCAAATCTCTGAATCTTTCTGAATCTCTCTGAATTGATTCAGAGCTTTCTGATTTGATTCAGAGAGATTAAAGGGTCCTCTGATTCTATTCGGATTCAGAGATTTGGCTACCAAATCGGGTTGAATCTCTGCCAAATCAAATCAGGGACTGAGGCTTCACACAGCCCTAATGTACAGTGATACAGCTTGCTTGAAAAATGGACACAGATAAATAATTAGGGCTGTGCAAAGCTTTGGTCCCCAATTTGATTTGGAAGTACTTCTGGTCCACTTCTGGGTTTGCCATCAAGCACATGGAGGCTCCCCTGCCACACACTCCTGTGGGATGGTCCATGCGCCCCAGTATAGCAACGTTCAAAAGCCATGCTGGTACCTTGAGGTATGAAGAAAAAACTTTTAAAGCTGTGTCTATTTCCAAATCACTGATTCTCCAAATCAGCACTGAATCTTCAGATTCAGATTTGGCTGAATGGAATCAGGGACAGTGATCCGAATCAATGACTTAAACCACTATCCCTGATTGGGGCCAAATCCAAATCGAATAGGGCCTGCTTCGCACACCCCTAAATTATTTTTGTCTTGTAAAAACTTGCTACTTTTTGAGATCATTTGGGAAGAGACAAAAGCAGAGAGGATTAAAATTATTCCACTGAAGATTTAGCATTACTGTTTCCCATAAGTAAAGCTGGTCAGAACCTGATTTTAGAATTAAAAACTGATGCCTGAGAAATACTGACATTGCAGTCAGAGTTGTCATTTTCAAACAAGGTACCCAACTACCATAACTCTACCCCCAAGGAGATACCAATCTGTTTCCTATCCTTCTTTACCTGAAAAGGGTTGAAATTGGTCCCAATGAACATGTTCTTCTTCTTTTTTTTCTTTCCTTATTGCTGGTTTTATGTATACTCATTTCTGATGCTATGTGTAGTGATCTGTCACCGCACTAATCTTGTGCTTCTATCATGCCATGTCATGTCTCATAGCTTTATGTGGTCAAATGAGGTTTCTGTTTGGAGACTCACTAGTTCTTTTTGTAGCAGTTACTGGATGCTGGGCTGCCATATAGAATCAGAGACTGTGTGGGATGAGATAATGAGAATGACTGCTGCATGCTCTGATCCTCAGTGAATAGTGGGGGAGGGAAGGGATGGCTTTCTTCAGTATGCTATTTATCCAATCCCATGTTTCTAGGTCTACTAAGTGTGACATTAAGAGGGGATTGGAGAATGAGGACCAGAGTCAATGATCCACATATGACTGGAAAAGGCAAGGTACTAAACCAAGCATAATAACATTAAATTTTAAGGAATTTGAAGTTTTTATTGATGACTGATAAAATACAACTGTTATGGATATATCAGGTAGCATGTTTATTATATTTGTTGGAGTGCTTCTGGGGCAATAGTTGATGTAATTTAGGTGCTTTGGCAGAGAAGGGGGTTGCATGACAACTGACTTGCACTGTTGAGAGAAAGATTTGGGAGAGCTACTGACATTCACACGGACCTCTTTCTCAGGTATGCAGCAATGGACAGCCAATAGCAAGCCCTAAGAGTTTCCTGTTCTCTTCAAAGAACATTTTATCAGAACAGCTTTCCTATTTTCCTTGACAAACCTCCTTTGCAAGCAGGTTCCAATTTACAGCCTAGCTCTGAAAGGCAAAAGACTGTAGACTTCATTTTACCTGTTTAATGAAAGCTTATGTCATACTATCCTGAGCTTGTCAAAGTCCCTGACCCATGACCACATTCCAGATTTGGAAGTTAATAACTTTTGAAATTAGACCTGAATCAACTAAAATTTGGTACAGTACTCTGTACCTCAGGTCTTGTTGCTGAGATCTAACATTTTTTTCCTTTGTACACTTCCATTTTTGTGGTCCCATGTAGTCAAAAAAGAGGACTAGAATAGCTAAACTTGGGGAAAATACCTTTCCTCTTAGGTTGTCGTAATTCTGTGAGGCGAAATAGCCAAAATGAAGATTAGGCTTGGTGTGCATTTTATTTTCTTTAGCTTAAATTGAATTTGCATGAACAAAATCTAAATGACATTTAAAAGTCCATGGGGCCAGATGCAATGCACCCAAGGGTGCTGAGGGAGCTGGCCAGTGTGATTGCAGAGCCACTGGTCATTATCTCTGAAAACTCATGGTGGTTGGGAGAGGTCCCAGATGATTGGAAAAGGGCAGATATAATGCCCATCTTTCAGAAAAGGAGGAGTGCGGATCTGGGGAACTACAGGTCAGTCAGCCTCACAGCAATCCCTGGAAAAAAACATGAAGCAGGGCCTCAAGGAATCTATTTCTAAGCACTTGGAGGAGGAGGTAATTAGGAACAGTCAGCATGGATTCACCAGGGGCAAGTCATACCTGAACAACCTGATTGTCTGCTATAGTGAGAAGACTGGCTCTGTGGATGCATATAGAGCAGTGGTTGCAATTATACTGTGAATTGAGGCTTTTGATACAGTCTTCCACAACATTCTCGCAAGCAAGTTAAGGAAGTGCAGGTTGGATGAGTGGACTGAAAGGTGGACAGAAAACTGGGTAGTAATCAATGACCCTCTGTTTTCTCGGCAGCCAGTATCAAGTAGAATGTCCCAGGGGTTGGTCTTGGGGCTAGTTCTGTCTAATATCTTCATCAGTGACCTGGAAGATGGGATGGAGTGCACTCTCAAGAAATTTGCAAATGACACCAAGCTGGGGGAGTAATAGATACACTGGAGGGGAGGGTTAGAATTGAAAGAGACCTGGACAAACTGGGGGCTTAGACAAAAGGAAATCTCATGAGGTTCAATAAGGACAAATGCAAAGTCCTGCACTTAGGATGGAACAATCCCATGCACCGATACAGCCTGGGGACTGACTGGCTAGGCGGTATAGTAGACAATAAGCTGAATATAAGCCAGCAGGTTGCCTTTGTTGTGAAGAAGGCTAGCGGCATACTGGGCTGCATCAGCAGGAGAGTTGCCAGCAGATCGAGGAAAGTGATTATTCCCCTCTATTTAGCACTGGAGTGCTGTGTCCAGTTTTGGGCCCCCCAACTTCAGGAAGGATGTGGACGAATTGGAGAGAATCCAGCAGAAGGCAATGAAAGTGGTTAGGGGGTCGGGGCACCTGACTTATGAGGAGAGGCTGTGGGAACTGGGCGTATTTCATCTGGAGATGAAAATATTATGGCCGAATTTAATAGCAGCCTTCAACTACCTGAAGGTTGGTTCCAAAAAGAACAGAGCTAGACTGTTTTCAATGGTGGCAGATGACAGAACAAGGAGCAATGGTCTCAAGTTGCAGCAAAGGAAGTTTAAGTTGGATATTAGGGAAAACTCTCTCATAAGGAGGGTAGTAAAGCACTGGAACAAGTTACCCAGAAAGTTTGTAGAATCTCCATCCTTGGAGGTTTTTAAGATTTGGCTAGACAAAGCCTTGGCTGGGATGATCTAGTTGGGGATGGTCCTGGTTTAAACAGGGGATTGGATTAGATGACCTCCTAAGGGCCCTTGCAACCTTAATTTTCTATGATTCTATGATTCTGAATCAACTCTCCACTTCCAAGCTAAATGTTTTTAGGAATACAACATTATCCTTCATCTAATTTAACCCATAATGATTTGTTCCTGGATTTCTTATCTGGTGAAGGGATGGTGTAGAGTTCACCTTAAGAAGGTAAATTCACTTTAAGAAATTCTAAGAGGATATGTAAGCATGAGTGAATGAGAATGACTGAGTTAGTTATATACCTCAGGTTGTTACTCCAGGGTAAGAGTAGGGGTTTGTATAGATACTTCAAAGATGCCTTTTCTTCATCCATCTCTCTTTATTTTTATTCTTTCTCCTCATCTGGGGAGGAACCACAAGGTGGGGTGAGCAAGAATGATAATCTTAAAGAGTTACATGAATGCAAAATACTGCATGTTATTCTTTGGCCACCACAACATGAGAATGATACCCCTCCTTTCTAACTCTGATCTACAGAAGAGGAGATGAAGCCAACCAGAGATCACACCAGCCTGACCAGACTAGGCACAGAAGATCCTGCTGACCTATGATACTGACCACTCACTGGTCCCTTCATTCGCAGCCCTGACTTTTTAATGACATGAGATCTTTTCTTTTTTTTTTTATAGTCCACTTCATTTTTTTTCTCCGAACATTTGAGGTATAAACAGGAATACATGCATATGCATGCTATTGTGGACAGATAAGCATCCATAAAAGTTCTTTCTGGGAACATATTGATAATAATTCCCTACAACTAACCATCCAGGAAGTCATTGTCTGAAAGTCTTCATGCTAGAAAAAAAGAAATCAGTGGAACTGCACTGTCCTCTATATAAGAAAGTGAGAGTTGCTGACAAGTTGGTAATCAGATGGGTAAGGAAGCAGTCAAGGATGGCTACCCAGCGTGTGGGAACTTCAGGAGGAGACTAAATTTGCTTTGAGGACTAAGATATAAATTAGTTGGGTTTTCATTCTAAAATGTTTGACCAGTTCTGCTGATTACTTTGCCAAAAGCAAGATCTTCTAATTGGGGTCTAGAACTGGATGGCTGACAGCCTCCTTAACTTTCCCAGGATTGGTATTGAAGATAATTAACTGTGCTGTATAACCTTATGATTTGATGACTGTCTGTATTAATTTGATGACTCGATTAACTGGTAATTCAGTTCAGTATCATTATTAATCTATTGATTTAGTGACTTCATTTCAGTTGTGACCTTGATTTGTACCATCTATTGCTTAGTTTAGTAAAAGTTTATAGCAGATAAGTTTAGCAAAAAGTCTTTTTTATAATTGGCTGGTTTCTTAAATTTTAATAAAACCCATAAAAAGCATACCAATTCATCATTTACATGTGAATAAAACAAAATAAAACTTCAAGAACTTAGACTGAATAATTTGAGAACCACTTGGTTTTTTTCACCAATTTATATACTTTTGTTCTTGCATCAGTGATGCCTGGTCCAGTAAAACTGTTGTAGAAAATATCTGTGGTGGTTGCAGATCTAAACTGCCAATCATGAGGCTGATATGACTTTGTGGGTTTTAGAAAAGGCATAAATCAAGCTTCGAAAACTTATTTGCAACTCTTGTTCCATAAAACTAAATGATATAGTACTGTGCCTAGGCAACAGTGCCTAAGTAATGGGCCAAATAAAGCATGCAAAAGAGGATGACACATAAGAGATAAGTCCCCATAATTTGTTTGCTGGCTTTGTTTTATGATTCTGTAACAGGAAATGATTCTTTATCAGGAAAAAGCAGAGGGATTTCAAAACAGCTATTCTGGGCACCTCTCCAGCATTAAGTGCACCTGTTTATGCCTTAAACTCAATTATTTTTCATGTTTGTTCTCCAATCATTTATTATTTGCAGATGCCACAAAACAGTCCATGAAGAGCTGACAGGAAAAACATTAATCCCCTCAGATTATTATTATTATTATTATTATTATTAATCATCATCATCATCATATGCTTAAAGTTTTGCATAGGCTAGTTTTGTGAACTCAGAAATGCTCAAAATGGGGAGGTGGCAGCAGCTAATGAATTTTAGTTATGTGCAGTTAAACATTAGTCAAATTTACTTTTAAAACAGCTCTCTTCATGTTTCCCCTTTTCTCTTTGCCATGTGTTACTGTCAGGATAAAACTATTAAAATATGGGCTGAGTCAGTATGAATCTATTACAGTGTGGGCCTTTTTAGATTAAAATTTTAAACAAGGATTTATCTCTGTCACTCTAATGGTACAAGTACCTTTGTCCGGATGAGGCTGGCTTGCCTACTGCCAGATCCTCACCTTGAGAATTTGAGTATTTGATTAATTATTAATGGAGGGTACAAAGGATTCTTAGCTGCATTGAAAGAGTCTCAATGAAGAATGCTAGCAGCAAGCATTATGCTTTTCAATTTAGTATTTTTGAGCTGTGTAGCCTAAGCAAAAGCCCATGTAATTTGCATTTTTAGAACCATTAATCTCAGAAAGTTTCGTTAGATTCATGGGTAAAAATCGCTCTCACAGGTTCCAATGTGTCCACAATATCTTAAAAAATACGTTAAATATAATAACCTTGACAGCAGATGTTTAAAGTGCCATAATGTGGTATGGTCTTTATTTAAGAAGCTCATGGTACTGCTTGCTTAAACTATTTAGAGTAGTAGTTTTAGGACTGTGGCCCATTAAGCACTTGATATGGGTCCTCAGAGAGCTGGCTGGTAGTATAGTGATAGCTCTCCTTTCTGTTCCCCACTGTTTCCAGAGGCCTCCTGGGACTGCTTCCAGACTGAGAGAAGCAGCTGGAATCAAGGAGAAAGAAAGTAGGTTAGTTGAATCAGGGGTTATTGCTATACATATATGAATAAGGAGTAAATATTAAGTATCTAGAAGGATTTGGGACACTACTGGGACCAGAGTTGCCAGCTACAGAAATATTCAGAGACAGAGATGAGGAAAGAAAGAGGAAGTTAAACTCAGCATGGCCCTGAGGTGAGGAAGAGAAGAGCATGGTAGTAGAGAAGCACATATAAGAGAACAGGTAGGACTCAAGGACACGGTCAAAAAACCGAAAGAGGAAAACATTTTGCGGAGGAGGGTGTGATCAGGCTGTGCGAAGGGAGGTATCCCATGTCATTAAAGACGGGAAGATTCCCATGAAATAATTTGTATAGTTCAGTGGGAACCAAGGTAAAGACTCAAAACCTCTTAGTTAAAAGTTGTGTAGAACTGGACAGTTTGGGCTCCTATATATGTGCAGGGAGACTGCCCCGACGTGCTGTAATTGCAGTGCATCCGAGCAGACTCGATTGATTGAGTCTGCTGGAGCGTAGTAATTACCATGCTCCAGGAGACTCTAGTGTCACATGTATGAGTGTCCCTGTGCTGAAAAATGGCGGCTTGGTGCTTTAAACTAAAACTTGTTCAAGTTTTAGTTCAAAGCGCTGTGCCACCATTTTTCAGCGCAGGGACTCTGATATATGTGACACTCTGAACGCTTTAATTAGCACGGGTTTTGAAGCTGTGTTAATTACATTGCTCCCCTCTGCCCCCCATCTCCCAGAGAAAGTCTATAAATGCCCTTTATTGCCAGGATTGAGATTTCAATTCTTCACTCTTTTAATGGGCAAATAGAACAAGTAATGGGACTGAATTTTTTTGCAACTGCACAAAAAGAGGCTGAGCATTTGTACGTTCAGTCCCCAAAGACTAAATATAATAGGAAAGAACTTTAGTAAACTGTGGGCCTGATTCTCCTTTCCTTTAGCACTGGTGAATACCCAGAAGTGCTGGTGCGAGTGAAAGGAGAATTTTGATTTTCAGTTACTCCTGCAATTAAGCTGGAACAACTACTTATGCCTAGAAGTTGGGGCTAATTCTATTTGTATTTTTAATGTTAATCAGAAATAGCTCACCAGAAGTGAAACAGATAGGAGGCAAGAATTTGGCCCTGGATCCTGGGTGAGTTTCAGGCTTGGGATTAATGAGGTCTGCCTCTGCATCTTTTATTGTCTATATGTCAGTGCAGAAACTTGGGCATGGTATGGGAAGACATTCAAAGCAAGTGAATTTATTAACTCATGCTTGTGCTTGGTGCCTGAGGCCTCTTTGCAGGCAGGTAAGACAACAGCAGCCTTTCTTTTTCAACATAATGGGCTCAATTCTGCTCCTGCCGAAGTAAATGGCACACCTTCCATTCCATTTACCATCTACCCTGTAGAACTATTTATGCATAATAGATCTGAATGGCAATAATAAGCTGTAAAATCACAATCAATCTTTCGGATGCCATAAAAATCACCATCCTCTAGTCTGAGCTCTTCTTAATGTATTATTACCTTTTGTAATCATACAGTTATGGAGGGCTCAGGGGGGTTGTTTTTTAAAGGCTTAGTGAGAGATTAAATTGTTTTCACAGCAAAGGACAGGACATACAGTCACACAACTGAGCATGGCAATGAATAACATTGACCTGTGTCATTTTGTCACGGTTGAAAATGCAGGCTTTTCCATGTGTTACTACTTTGGGCTTTATCAGCTACTATTATATTGTATCCAAAGCATAAATCTGCAACCACTTGATTCCACTTCTCTTTTTAAACTGGTTAAAAAAACAAACAAGCCAGGGAATCTGGCAAATCGCTGAATGTTCTGATCTAAGCATCCTCTTCCAGTGCAATTTTTTAACCTTCGGCATAGGATGTTCACTTTTGTTGTACAAACTCAGTAGCTGCTGTTCATGGAAACTTTTCTGCCATTAAGAAAAGCTTAGCTTTGTATTGATTAAGATATTTTTAGAAAATTGTTTAGAGCATATCTGCGTCATTTAACGCCCCCAGCTCAGTCCTCTCCACCCCTCCAAAATTCCAAAAAGAAATGTCTAGAAAGTACTAGCCTATGAAATGTCATTACAGCATCAGCTAATATGAATTGCCTGATGCTGCAGTGTCAGCTGAAGAATGACGGATTGCTTTGCAGGAGCGTGTTTTCATGATTGATGGAAAAAGATGCTGGGAGCTGGAGCAGCTGCAGTGATGGGTGGATCAAGTATTTAAATGCCAGCCCACCTCTGGTATTTATCCAAGAATCAGCTATGGTGTTGCTAGGTGCAGTAAGGTATTACAATAGCATTCAACCTTTGGAGACCAGTGATTAAATCCACTGGGAATGATGTATCTTATTATGTTGATTCTCAGTGAAGTCTGTTTCCCACCTTTCTCTGAACATTAAAGTGGGTGTAAAAATGCAGCAGATTAGCAACTAGTAGGGTAAATTTTAAATCAGAGGCAAGGCCTTGCGAGGACTAACCCAGATGCTTCCTGCTGTATCTATGATGGTGTTAAATTTGACTGGCTTCAGTCTCCATAGTTGTTAACCTGTTACCTTTCCCAGACAGTTCTTTCATTTAAGTGCAACTTTTTACTTTTTTTTTTAATAGCTCCATCTACTATATATTGATCTTTCATTAGCATTTGGTTAAGACATTGCCTATGTACATACAAAAAAGTATTTGTTCTGGGCTCTGACAAAATGCGAAAAGATTATGGGTTTACTCCTGGTCCCCATAGAATCTGGGTGTCCCTCCAATGAAGTCAGTACACCAATTCTCTTCCTGTTTAGAGCAGTATAATGCTGGAGTTATTCCACTGCACTTACAGAAATTATTCCAGTTTTACATCAGTGTAAATGAAGGTGAATTTTATCCCAGTGGACTTAGTGCTGGCAGAATAATATAAAGAAAATTTGAATCCATCTCTACGATTGTTATGTTCTTCAATTAATCACATCCCATTAAATACCTCTGGGTTTGTAGACAAACCTTGCAAAACTTTAAGCACAGAGTGTCAACCTTAGCTTTGAATTCTTTGCTTTGACTGGCATGTGTCACAATGACCTGAACGTTATTTAAACTGTAAAGGGTTTTTGTGTGTATGTTATATTCTCCCGTGGCATTACAGTACATTACATACAATGGTCTAAATGTGGAGCAATTTATCTATCTTTTATAAAGGTGGTAACATTAATTTTAATGTTAGCCTTTGGTATGACACAACCTTTGTCTTCATTATTCTGAAATATAGTTTGAAAAAAAAAACACATATCCATTTATGTTTTCAATTTGCTTTGAACTATTTTTCAACAACCCAGGTCAGGACCTAATTTCTGAAGCAATCTTCACTGTATTTTATTGTTCACCAGTGACTTGTGCATGATTAAGGAATCCATCAGGAGAATTCTCTTTATTCTTTCTATAACATCTGCTTTTCCCATATTGCACTCTCTCTACTTTTCAGTATATATGTTGAATAAAATTTCAGGGCAACAAGCAGGTGTTATGCTTTAGAAAATGGCAGCTGTTTCAACTATGCCCCCAGTCTCCAAGATTTTGTCCTTTTTTTATGGTGAATTTCAGTCATCCAGATTCGAAAAGGAATTCAAACACTAACAATACGGTATCTATTAGTGCAGTAATAAGAAACTATTGTTAGCTTTTGAGCCTAAGAATTGTGCCAAATGTTTTGTTGGCTTATTTTGCTAATTTATATATATACATTTTAAACTGAAGTCTCACCATTTGAATTTTTCTTTTACTTACAACGGGATGCTTTTGCTATAGTTTTTTCATAGGAGGAAATAATATTTAAAAAAAGACACTCCCCCTGCTTTTCCCTCCCTCTCCTTTCACCTTTGAACAAACTTGAAAACTACAATGGGTATTTCTCTAAGCTAGGCAGTATCTTCAGAAGGTCACACTTGTTGGCAGAAGTTGACTAGCTGGAAAAAGGGGTTGTCCAAGCCAGGATATAGAGTTCTGATTAAGTTGAAGGAACTATCATTCATACACGTTGTGGAAAGGTCAGAAAGGGGCTGATCTGGAGAGGCTGAAATGGCCACAGCCCTGACAACAGACCCTGTGCTGAGATCTGAAAATGATACTGGTGGATCTATGCAACCTGAGAGTTCCTTTGCTTAGGGAAAGTCCTTGCTGGCTTTCTGGAGCAAAGCAGCTCCAGCCACGCAAAAACAGGACCGTCTTCTCTTCTCTTCTTGTACCCTCAGTGCTGTAACTGTAGCTGTCCAAGCTGGTTCTCTTATTAGTCACGCTATCTAAAGTTTTCACACTCTAAGTAGTGCTTAAAAGCTGAAGTCTTTCCTGAAAGTTGTGATGTACAGGGCAAGTATCTTTGTAGCATTTATCAAAGTTACTGTTAAAAATCGTTTATTGGGATTTCTCTGATGATACGCCAGGGGGTGCCATGAATGTTTACTGAGACAATATGTAATTATACCTTTTTTGTGCTGCTAGTAGAGCTTTAAAAGGCCATGTGGGTTTTACCTTATCACTTGACCCCTCCTCTTACTCTTGCTGCCTGTGAATCACTCAGAATCTCTCCTGGAAATGTCTCCGAGCTCAGTGGATGTGACCTCAATTACTCCTTCCTCCTTTTTTCTCTACTCTATGCCTCCCTAAATGTTAGTAGACTTTCTTCTTCACATTTACATTAGGGCTAAAAGAAATGACCCACTGACCTTCCAACTAACTGGATACATGAATCTTCCATCTGTCATCTGATATGAAACATTTCTTAATGTACGTACCCAAGCTGTACCATATTGCTTAGACGACTTATTCAAATAGAAATAGGGTTGGAAGGGACCTTGTAAATCTTCAAGTCTGACCCCCCACCTGAGCAGGAACAAAACTGGGCTCAAATGATCCCAGCTAGGTAGGCATCAAGCCTCTTCTTAAAGACCTCCAGGGTAGGAGCCAGCACCACTTCCCTTGGAAGTTGGTTCCAGATCCTAGCCACCCTAAACTGTTGTTAGTACCGAGTGGAAAAGATTAAAACGTAGATCAGCTTTAAAAACAGTAATATACTTTCATTTCAAATGAAAGAAGCAGATTCCATGGCTTCTACCATTTCTGGGCTGGAACTGTCTCATTCTAGATGTGTCTAAATTTACACTATTAAAAAAAGGTCTTTTTAAAAAGGAGCTTCTTCCTTGTAAATGCCTTTCTGCTACTCTTTTGGCTCCTATCGGGTTGTCATGATGGTCTTGAGGAGTTTCAGGGTCCAGACTGCCGCTGCTTCTGCTTCTTCAGTGAAATGTGAAATTGCAGTCATCTGCAGCACAAGTGTGAATGGCTTATACTAAAGCAAGCTATTAGTGCATGTAATGGTGATGGCTATGAAAAGAAAGTTTACAGCAAATCACTCCTATGTGTGAGGCATGGGAGGAGGTCATTACAGACCTGGTATTTGGACTGAAGTTACTATTTTATGTATGTTTCTGCAAATGTTTTATCAGACTCATGGCTGAGGCTCTCAGCTGTTCCTTCTCACCAATTCTTCTTGATTTAAAAAACAAACAAACAAACAAACCAAAAGAACCCAAAAAAGACACCAGACTTCTGCTTCTGAAACAATAAGCATAACAGTGAGACCCAGAAACTGGGCTGGGCAGAGGTTACATTCACTTTGCTAATATCATCAAATAGTCGATTACATTTTTATTGTAGCATACTTGCAAGTTCTCAGCCAACTAGCTATTGCCCAGTTCCTCTACCTCATATGCTATATATGCTGGATGGGACATACACAGAGTTTTTAAAAGACCAAATTATGGTTAAATTGCAAATATAGGCCAGGTACAGACACTATACATAAACCAGCATAAGTGATTAAAAACCTGTCTAAACCTGTAACAGAACAGGAGTTCAGTGAACATAGACTGGCTTAAAAGTGGCAGAACCCAGTCTAAGATAGACCTGGATGGATGTAGTATCAGATTTAATTAGTTTAGGTTATATCAGTCTATTGACCTTCTGTCCTAGATTTCCCATCAATTCATGTTAGGTCACTGCCCATTGCATTCCAGGAGCCTTTGTGGCCCCCCCATCACAGGGAGACAGACTAGCACTTGCCGGGTGCTTGGCTGCTCTGGGCTGTCATAAACCCAAGCCAGCACAGATGCAGACAGGTGGGCACGGGGGCAAGAGGGGGTGGAGAAGGTAGCCTCATGCAGGGCAGCGGGGAGAGGAGTGCTCCACAGAAGGAGGGATTGGGCCCCTTGGAGCTTGGCCCCCGGAGCAGCTGAGGGGCCCAATCCTTCTTTCTACGGAGTGCCCCTGCAAGCCGCTCAGGCTGCCAGGCATGTCTTGCAGGTGCCAAGCTCCTGCAAAATGTGTTGGGTGGCCTGGGAGGCTTGCACTGAGCAACAGGACCACTCCATAGAAGAAAGGATTTGAGTCCCTCTGAGTCTGATCCTTCCTTCTACAGAGCTGACCACCCCTGACTGGCTGCCAGAGACGCATCCCCAGCCGCCCTGCTGTCACTATAGACCCTCTCCTGTGCCTATCCCTGGGCTTCCAGGAGAGCCCCAGATGGGGTTACCATGGCATGCCCAGCCACCTGGCTGCAAGGCTGGGTGCAGGGAAAGGTCTGCAGTGACAGCAGCAGGTTGGGTCCTGCCAGCAGC
>NW_017728996.1:26845284-26852330 GCF_001723915.1 Gavialis gangeticus | reverse complement strand
GGGGCAAGAGGGGGTGGAGAAGGTAGCCTCATGCAGGGCAGCGGGGAGAGGAGTGCTCCACAGAAGGAGGGATTGGGCCCCTTGGAGCTTGGCCCCCGGAGCAGCTGAGGGGCCCAATCCTTCTTTCTACGGAGTGCCCCTGCAAGCCGCTCAGGCTGCCAGGCATGTCTTGCAGGTGCCAAGCTCCTGCAAAATGTGTTGGGTGGCCTGGGAGGCTTGCACTGAGCAACAGGACCACTCCATAGAAGAAAGGATTTGAGTCCCTCTGAGTCTGATCCTTCCTTCTACAGAGCTGACCACCCCTGACTGGCTGCCAGAGACGCATCCCCAGCCGCCCTGCTGTCACTATAGACCCTCTCCTGTGCCTATCCCTGGGCTTCCAGGAGAGCCCCAGATGGGGTTACCATGGCATGCCCAGCCACCTGGCTGCAAGGCTGGGTGCAGGGAAAGGTCTGCAGTGACAGCAGCAGGTTGGGGCCTGCCAGCAGCCAATGAGGGATGACCACTGCTTAGCAATCTCTGGCATGATGCCCAGTGTGTGGGAGTGCCCCCCCACCATCTGGCCTTGGTCAGTGCAGGCATCTGTGTGCTCCCCATCACTCCACCGGGGGGAGAACGTGTGTTCCATTCACTCCCGATTCAGTGTACGCAGCTTGGAGAAACCTCCAAAGGTTTGACTGATTCTGCCTTGGGCTTTTTGAACATTTGACCTTAGTCATAGTTACCTTCAGTTCAGACACTGTCTTACATAAATGTTGCCAACCCTTAAAATTAGACGTGCACCGATATATTGGTTCCATATCAGCTTGGTACCGAGATGAGGAAAATTGAGAGTATCAGCAATTGGCTTTTTTGGTCTGATGTGGCCAATAATGTGGCCGATAAATGTCGTGTTCATGTGCACAGCTGCAGCCAGGTCCGGCTGGTAAGGTTGTTGTGAGGGAAGGAGCTGCGGGGAGGGAGGGCAGGGGCAGATTGAGGCCCCCACAGTGAAGGAGGGAGTGGGGCTGGGGCTGCTCAGCCCAGTCAGGGCATAGGATGGAGCCATGGCTTGTTTGGGGTGCGGGGAGAGGGGCAAATCCTGCTGCTGTGCACATCCCAGGAGGGCATGGGGGGCATGTGCCCCCGGATCTGCGCTCAGAGCAAGAGCGGGCTCTTGCTGCAGGCTGGGGCCGGGGTGGTGTTGAACTCTTCCTGTCAGGGGGCTCAGCCAGGCTGAACTCAGGTCAGTGCCACCACCTGCCCTGAGCATAGCCAGGCCCAGCCCCTGCCAGGAAGAGCCCAGCACTGCCCCAGCCCCAGCCTGTAGCAGCAGTCTGCCTCACCCTGCACACAGATCTGAGGGCACATGCCCCTCATGCCCTCCGGGGGTGTGCACAGCAGTGGGAGCCACCTCCACTGGGGCCCCCGCATGAACTGCGGCTCCATCCCGTGCCCCACCCTGCCCCAGGTGGGCAGCACCTGTGCCTGCCCCTGCCCCAGCCCCAGCCCCACTCCCTCCCTCACTGCGAGGGTCTCAATCTGTCCCTCCTCTATGCCCCTTCCCTCCCCACACCACTTCCCCCAAAACACAATTACCAGGAGGACACCACTCTCCATGTTGTGGGGCTGCATATTGGAATTGGATTAATATTGGTTCATATGGCTCGTTTAAAAATTGGACATCGGTATTGGCCCCAAAAATCTCTATTGATGGACTCCTACTTAAAATGATTCTACCATGAGCAGTCAATAAAGCAGTGGCGGGATTTAACATATCTAGACATACCTAGATTTCAGGACTGCTTAAAGATTCTGATAAATAACTCTGCGTGATGGTAAGGTAGCAGTGGAAAAGGCAATGGTGGTACCAACCTCTGCAATTACTTTTATAGTCACAATACTAGTTCAATTTTTGTGATTTCCCTTTCCTTCCATCTCTACAATTTAGACCTCTTTCCTCCCTAGCATTGTATTGCAGTTTGACAAAGTGATCAGACAGCTGTTTTTGTCCCTGTGCTATGTTTTTAAGGGGAAAAGGAACAATTATGATCATCTAGTCTCATATCCTATGTAATGGAATCAAATCACCATCTCCCAGTAACTTTTGCATCAAGCAGAGGACTATACAGAATCTATGAGACAGAATTTGAACCTGTAACCACTTACAGACACAGCCTGACTTTTTCTACTGCTCTGCCAATTCCCTGCCTCTGCCTCCGAAGTATGCATATCCAGATGGGTGTCAAGTGTATGATGGACAATGATAATACTAATTAATGCCTAGAGATTTCTCCTCTTCTCTTCCTCGCTCTTCACTGCCTCTCTGTTTTTGTTTTTGGTTTGTCTGTCTTCCATTTCCTTTTAAACCCATCCTTTGTTTATTTGTCCTTGCTACTTTCCCCACTATATTTTTTCTGAATGAAATTCATAAGTAGTTTGAAGCCAAATATTCAAACTCACATATTTCAGGTGGCTTTTACATGAGGTGAGAAAACAGCCTTAAGCATCCCTAATCAGAAACATAAAAGGAGTGACATAAAAAGGTGACATATACCTTGTCCAGATGATGATGGACAGAAAAATCCTGAGTCAGTTACTGGAAGAAAACAACTTCATAAAATATCTCAAGAAGGCAACCTTTGTAACAATATAAGTTTTATATCCCCTTTGCTGGCAAAATGTGTGTAAAGAAAGTAGCTACTCATGTGTTTGAATTTGCATATATACTTAAGTCCCTCTTGAATTAGTTAAAATCTCCAACCCATCTAGAAATTAGAGACATAAGTAATGAATGGGTGATTGAAGCAGAAATTTGTTTCTTTTGTTTACTTGGGGAAAAGTCTGATGAATACAGAATAGAGTGTAAATGAATTCGGTGACTAAATTCTGCATGCACCTAGGCTTTGAAACACTTTCATTTGGCCAAATGCTTAGAAAATTAGTACATAGTCATAGTGTGAAGAACAATGGAGATGTCTGTGTTGTTTTATATTAATATTTCACATACCCCAATTTACCTGCTTGATATTATTCTGTATGAGTTCATTGAGTTAAAGCAAAACAACCCAAAGTTGTGCAAGGGAGGCGTGGGAAGGGGATAAGGGAGAGAGCAGAACAAGAATAAATAGCAGAAAAAAATGCATGATATTAGAAATGTTTAATTTCTGTTGACTTACAGCCATGCAGGACAATGGGTCTATTCTTTCAAGGCCAGACACTAAGATCAAAAGAACACTATGTTGTAAAAAATGCTATCTTATGAGGGCAGGCATAGACTTCATCTTCTTAGTAGAGAGATACTGAGTTAGGCTGAGCATTCAGGAGTGCAATGGACTCAGGCAGGACTCTCCCGGATGTACCTGACATGGTTGGGCTTTCCTAAACTTTGAATTCCATTAAACCCAGGCATGGGTGTTAACCTTGTCTACCTGCTTGCTGTATACCTCTGGACAATAAGTCTGAAGTGATTTGAATGATCTTCTTCCCAATAATCAGCCACTGGCCACAGGCTTTTGAGGAGATATGTTGTGGGTGCCAACTGTAGCTGTGTTAACATGGCTGGAAGTGGAGACTGCCACCTCCAGGTCCAGTCTAAGACTGGTACATCTGACTTGCCGTTAATACAGTGATTCCAAAAAAGTGTGCTGCAAGAGTGACCCATTTGCTGTGAGATTCCCCGGTGTGAGGAGGTAAGTGCTCTCCTCTCCCACCTGGCCCCCCACACCTGCCCCACTACTCCAGTGGCACCTGCAGCTGCTCTTCTGGAGACTGCTGCCACCTTCCCCCAGACAGCCCCTATGTTAGTACCCACATTTCCAGCAGCATGTTCTGCTACAACCGAGTGGGCAGGTGAACTCGCAAATGGATACACCTCCACTTCTCCCTGGGGCTGGCAGGAGGTCTTGGAGGAGCAGCCTTAGCAGTGAGGGCTGCCTTTGCTCCTGAGGCACAGACCAGGAGTAGGAAGGGAGCGGACAATGGAAAGAGCAGGTCACAGTAGGGTGAGGTGTTGTCTCTGCCACCCTGAAGTGGCACCAGAAAAATCAATGATTCTTAACTTTTTTTTAACTTCAGGGTGCTCCCCATATCTTTTCTGTCTCAGGGCTTTTCAATGGGAGTGTCAATTGAGAAAAATTTTGGGGCAGAGTTTGAGGCTAAAAAGGTTGAGAACCACTATATGGAAACTAAACACTTGCTTAAAGAAATATGTATTTGGTATAATTTTTTTTAACAGTGCATCTCAGCACTGGTATGTTTTCCTCTGGCAGGGGGATGGAAAATGTTATATAATCTGGGAAAAGAGAATAATATATACCTCTCTGGGTGCTGGAGTGAAGTGTGCTGCCAATTTTAATCTAGAAAAAAAGTGTCCTAGGCATTAAAAGTTTGAGAAACACCAGATTAATAGAAAGTATCTATATATAAAAAAAACTTGTTGCCTGAGGGATGTGCTTATGAAAGGCTATAAAGAGGTATAAAGCATAGCTTGCCATGTAATAATGGCAGGATAATGGGATGAGTGGGGGGTTGTAGTGTGATGATTTAAGTCTAATGTGAAGTGAATGGTAGAACTGAACTCTGGAGTAAGCTGCAAGCTCTCTATTGCTTGTAAAGAGTCTCCCATATGAGAAACCACAGATGCTTATGTCTGATTTGTACGGATATTGTGTACATCATGAGTGGGGAAAAAGTACAATGTGTGCATGGAGAGGATATCTTGGAAATATGGCCTTTAAAGTTCAGACACAACAAGGTTGGCTGAGCAGTGCTGCTGCAGTGATTGTGGGATCATAGGAAAATAGAGCTGGAATGGATGAGGTCATTTAGTGTAGCCCCCGACTCAGGTAGGATCATCTCAGCCTACTGTCTGTCCAACTGGTTCTTTAAAGTGTCCAGAGATGGAGATCATACAGTTGTTCTCCAATGTTTGACCAGCCTTATAGGCAGAAAGTACTTTCTAATTTCCAACTTAAATTTCCTCTGCTAGACCTTAAAGGTATTGCTCCTAGTCCTGTCCTCTATAGCCAAAGACACTAGTCTGTCTCCATCCTCTTTATAACTGCCCTTCAGGTACTTGATGAATATTATTAAATTCCCCATCAGTCTTCTCTTCTCCAGACTAAATAACCACAGTTTTTTTAGTCTGTCCTCAGAAGTCATGCTTTCCAGGCTTCTAATCATCTTCATCACTCTCCACTGACTTCTCTCTAATCTTTCCACATCTTCTCTGAAGTGTAGAATCCAAAACCGGACATAGTATACCAAGTAAGGCCTCACCAGCACTGAATGGAGCAGAAAAATTGTGTCCCTTGATTTGCAAGTGACACTCCTGTTAATACAACCCAGCATGCTGTTGTCTTTTTTGTCAGTAAGAGCATATTGTTTTCTCATAATCAAAGTATGGTCTACTGTAACCCCCAGGCTCTTCTTTGCAATACAAAGCCTAGCCAGTCATTCCCCATTATGTATTTGTGCATGCAATTCTTCCATCCCAAATACAGGACTTTGTACTTGCCTTTTTTGAATTTTATCTGATTGATTTTTTTGGACCATTTCTCCAGTCTATCCAGGTCATTTTTGCACTCTAGCTTTACCCTCCAGAGCGTCCACAACTCCATCCAACTTGGTGTTAGCTGCAAATCTGGTAAGCATGCACCCAATCCCAAATCATTGTCCAAATCATTAATGAAGATGTTAAACAATACCAGACCCAGAACAGATACCTGGGGAATCCCATATGATACCTTGTTCCAACTAGACATTGAGCCATTAGCGGCTACCTGTTGAGCTTGACAATTCAAACAGTTTTATATGCACGTTACAGTACTTTTTTATTTCTTGCTTGGATTGTACTATGAATTTTGGATTATTTTACGTTACTGTTCTCACTGTATTTATTGTGTGCTCTTGAGCCCAGCAGGGAAAAGTGGGGGGAGCCTTTCTGCTCCAGGCTCATAGGTATGTAGATACAGCCTCATGCTCTTCAATCAGATTTTTGAAATTGGAATTTTCTGCTGTGATACTGTAGCCTCAGGCTGGTAATTTGGTGCTTACTTCAGTCAGTGAGGTCCCTAATCAGAAAAGGTACAGCACAGAGTGAAAAGTAATGAGGAGGTTGGGTGGGGAATCATGTCTCTACCAAATAATTTAGTTCCTAAGAGCAAAAATTTAACCAAATTCTAAATTTCCATTTGTTTTCCCTGAAGACAGCAGAAAGGAAGCAGAGAGATGTGCCCTAATCGTACAGTCCCTTGGAAAGCAGAAAAGTTAATAACAGGCTTTCCGCCCACACACACACACACACACACACACACACACACACACACACACACACACACACACACATACACACACACACTGGAGAAAAATGTCTTTTGCTAATTTCAGTGGGAGGAAAGTTGGTCAGGACAATTTATTTTCTCTTTCATGTCACCATTTCTATAGATCAACAGTATATTTTTTCTACACCAAATATGCAGATAAAATATATTGATTATTCATATCATTAATGAGAACTCAACATAAAGACTAATACTGTATTTACTTGATTCAAAAATGAGTTTTCCAGCCCCCTCAATTTAATATGGGATGGGGAAAGCCCCTCAACTGGGAATCAAGTATAATGCAGTGGGGGGAAGGGGAAAGGAATAGAGGGGAGAGGAGGTGCTGCTCCACAGCTGCTGCCTCTCCTGCCTCCCCTGCTTTGCTGCCCCCCAACATAGAGCTTTGGGCCCCCTTTCCCACTCCTGCATCTTTTCCCTGACTCTCCTCCCGCTACAGCCTCTCCCCCCATCCCTGCTCCCATCCCTGCTCCCCCCCTGCCCCTGCTCCCCTCAACTGCTTACCCTTGGTCCAGTGCCAGCAGGCTTTGTTCTTGCTCCAGCCTGGGGAGCACAGCCCCAGCTTGGCCCACTAGCAATGGTGACAGCATTGCCAAGACTGTGCAGGGGCAGAGGGAGCAAGGCAGTCAGGCAGTAGGCAGAGCAAGTGGTTGAGGGAAACAGATTTCATAGATATCATAGATATTAGAGCTGGAAGGGACCTTGGAAGATCATCGAGTCCAG
>NW_017728996.1:26842552-26843108 GCF_001723915.1 Gavialis gangeticus | reverse complement strand
TTGTCCTTGATGCTCAAAGCTAGTTGGAGTTCAGTTGCAGCCTTGGCTATCCTGGTTTGCTCCCTGCAGGACCGGAGCAGTGCAGAATATTCCTCCTTGGAGGTGAATCCTACTCTTCATCCTCTGTAGGCCTTTCTTTTTAGCCTCAGGAGGTCTGCTAGATCCCTGGAGAGCCAGGGGGGCTGCTGTGCCCTCTTGCTGCCTTTCCTCTGAGATGGTATAGAATTAGCTTGTGCATTGAGGATCGCTCCCTTGAGGAGCAACCACTCTTCCTGAACTCCCCTCCCCCTGGGGTCATGGTCCCTTAGGGCCGCACTGACAAGCCTCCTGAGTTTGTCAAAGTCAGCTTTCCTGAAGTCAAGGACTTCAGTGTTGCTGACTGACTTGCCAGCTTTACGGCAGATGGTGAAGGTGATCAGTTCATGGTCACTGTCACTCACCAGCAGGTGGCAGGGGGCAAGCTGCTTGAACCATCTCCCACCGTTGGCCCCTCCACTGCTTCCTCAGCACCTGCCCCCTTACCACTGCTTTCCCTGCTGCATTTGGGGGGGGGGGG
>NW_017728996.1:26841988-26842408 GCF_001723915.1 Gavialis gangeticus | reverse complement strand
TGGGGGGGGGGGCGGGGAGGGGACAAATTTGAGACGATCCTCCAGTAATTCGATTCTATATGTGAAAAATTATAACACATTTATAAATTGTCCATGTATAGAATCTGATTACTGGGGAATCGCTTTGAATTCAGAGTCATCTTGGATTCAAGTAAATGCAGTCATTTCATCTTAATGTGGTTTATAAAACTGAATGCAAGATGTTAGTGCCAGCAGCAAGTCCCTTTCATCATTTTTCAGCCATATAGAAGTAATTTCCCTGTTTAGACACTTTTTCCTAACCTCTACCACCAAAATCTGTTTGAGCTTTATTACAAGTTCCTTGAGGATTTTGGCTTTCCCTAAAAGTTCTGTGGTGGACCCCAACATTAAATGATTAATACAACTATGAGGGTTCCTCACTTAGGTTCTCACCTAGTG
>NW_017728996.1:26830171-26836988 GCF_001723915.1 Gavialis gangeticus | reverse complement strand
CACCAAAATCTGTTTGAGCTTTATTACAAGTTCCTTGAGGATTTTGGCTTTCCCTAAAAGTTCTGTGGTGGACCCCAACATTAAATGATTAATACAACTATGAGGGTTCCTCACTTAGGCTCTCACCTAGTGACAGCACTTCTGGGGGTGTTGTGGAACATTCGTTTTGATGCTTCTTTCCAATTTAACAGACAAAATGGAGCAAAGATTTGGAATGACCTAGAGAACAGCAACTTTGTGATACAATAGGTCAGTAAATACAATCCATGAGAATGCTGGTGAGAAAATTCATGACATCAACATCCTCTACAGAAAGATGCTAACAGATAGCTGTAGTAAAATTATACTATCACGAAGAAGGGGAGTTTCTTGACAGATGATGGAGGATGAGCTCCTCCAGAGGTCTGCCTTGGGAGTGCAGGGTCCAAGATTTACGTTCATCTTGAATTCCTGAGCTCCTCCTTTACAATCCCACAAAGCCATCTAGCGAGGCTACAAACAGATACATGAAGATTATGAAAGCATATTTCTTTAATGCAACCATGGGTTCTTCTATGAAGGAGGGGCAGTCGGTCAGTTCCATAGCACTCAGTGGCTCAGTATTCTAGTAACCAAGTGCTGTGTACAAATACAGGAAATACCATTTTCAGGATATACCATTGGTAGCCATGTAGGTATGAAAGCTGAGTCCATCCTCTTTTTATTTGTACATAAAAGTTTACTTAGAATCCAGTCTTAATTGAAAGGAATGTTTTTCTTCACTGAGAGTTATTGACCATTTTGACAAAAAATGTGCACCCTGAAGCTTAAATTAAACAATTGTTCAAGGCTAGACTAGTACCTACTGTGGTATCTTTAGTCAGAGGGAAGAGCTAGTTACATTAATCAGGACGTCTGAGACTGCTGATAACAATAATTCTTTTCTAATGTACTGATATAACTCTCAATTGTTTCATATTAAGCCTAGAAAAAGGGAAGAGTTAGGAGACAGTACACATTTTAATAGAAGCAATAATTCTGCTTGAAGGGTTGTCTGAATGCTTTGCACGGAAAATGAAACCAATAGATTCCATTTTACTGAATACAGCTGTGTAGGAAGAAAAGGTCATAGCCCTGGGCCTAATTCTGTTAGCGTTTTAAGGCTGGTGTTGGCATTTTGCAATCGGTTTTCTAGTTTCAGAATGTAAAAAAATATATGTGCAGTAATCATTATAAACTACAGTGGACTTTTCTTGATTTGAACAGCAAATGACTTGTCCTCTGTTTCATCTGTGGTTTAAAATCACACCCTGTTAATAAATTGTTTTATTGAAATAGCAACTGTTCAGATTATAGCATGTGTATGGTCAGATCCTCTGCTTGTGAGTCAGCCAGGCTCCATTGGCTCACATTATGCCAATTTATACATGCTGAGAATCTAACTCATTTTTCCCCTCCTGCTAATGATTATTTAAGAAATTCACTAATGGCTTCATCTCAAACTTTTTGCACAAACAAGATTCACACAATGGGCTTTTTGCCTGTCTAATGAGCACTGGGTTCATCCCCAAGGGCATGCCTATACTGTCTTTGGACTGGGCTAGGGAACACTGCTGTGAAGCACAGCATGCTTGCTCAGGATGCATTCAAGCCTGAAACTCATGTAATGTAGCCACCTTAGTCCGTTGCAGTATGCATGGCAATAGATGCTCTCTGAGACATCAAGCTTATGGGTGCAAGCCAAGAGCCACTCTAAAGCGGCTATATTACATCCATTTGGAGGTGTAGAATGAATGTGTCAGATGTACTGTGTGTCACTGTGCAGTGCAAGGGCAGCGTGTGTGTGTGTGTGTGTGTGTGTGTGTGTGTGTGTGTGTGTGTGTATCCTGGAAGTGCTTCTTAATGTAGCAGTTAAAATCAAATGACCCCTTATAAATGTTTATTTCCTAAAAATTATGGACAAAAAGGCCTTAGCGTGTCTGAGAACTTGATGTGCTGCCACCCTGTAGAGGGGCCTTAGAATGAATGAAAAGGGATGTTAACGTTTAAGATTCAGGCTTCATCTCCATCTTTTACAACAAGGATTTGTAAAACTAGAAATCAGGAAGGACCCCTGCAGACCCCCTTTCCTTTACATTGTTTCCGTCTCAGGAACAAGTTTTCACATGCCTTAAAGCCGGGATGAAAATAGTTGTCTGAGGACCTGAACTTCCAAATTCTACCAGGAAAGGTGGCTCCTGCCAGGGCCTGTAGACATGTCTATACTCATATGATGGTATCGAGTATTATATCACGTTGTCTTAGTGGTTTGCAAATTTAGGAGCTATGTTTGTATGATATCAGGCACAATGACAGTTGTCAAAAACAACAAAGTATATTATAAAACCTATAGAATGGGTTTATACCCTTTTCCAGGGGCAGATCCAGAGAGGATGTAGTGGCATGGCTGCACCTTCCTTTTGGATCAGACCCCACCATGGGAGCCTCTGGGGGGCGTTTTTAGAGCCCCCAAAGCAGGTAAGAAAGCCCTGACTTCCTCTCCATGCTCAAAGGTATCTCCCCTCCCCTCCTATTCCCCTGCTTCCCTGACTGCTACTGCTGCTTTCCCCACTGTCCTGAGGATGGGAGAAGCTTCAAAGCTGCTTTGCCCACTCCAGCTAGGCTGGGTGGGGGCTGGGTTCAGCTTACAATGGTAACAGGAGCAGCAGTGATGGGCAGGGAGGGATTCCCCCTCCCTGCACTTGGGGGACTTAAAGAGAAAGGATTTTAAAGATAATTAATTTTTATTGACACACAGTGAAAATATCTGCAGAGGCTTTTGGGACCAGGGTTCAGCACAATTTCTGCTGAAGATAATAGTGTACTTTTTGATGTTCCTCATGAGCAGAAAGTAAAATACTAACCTACTGTGTACACTTCTCGAGAATAAAGTCCTGCGCATATTCCTCTTGAGATTTACAGTGTATACATAAAGAGTCAGACATGGTAATAGAGAAAATGTGCCTATATTTTCCTATACAGATTTAAATCTTTCCTTTAGAGACATTTAAATCCTAGTAAATTGCCCCTTGCATATGAAGCTTTCTTTGTAAATCTTAAGCAAATTCCACAGCTTCTCTGCTGCATAATGAAATAGCCAATCATGCTGAGGAGGCTGATGTTAAGCTTGCCTGAGCTTGCAGCAATGACTGAGAACATTTCATACTTTAAAAATGCCATAAAATCCTTCATCACAAAAATTCTAATTTTTGATAATCTCCAGGAGTTTCTTGGCTGTTTCTCACATTGAAACCAAAAACAAGCAACCAGACAACGTTCATATCACTTAAAATAACCCTCCTTTTACTTCCCTGAAGCCATTAATTTCACTTTATTTTTCTTCCTTTTTTCTTTTATTGTTTTGTTTGAATGCTCTACTGTTATGGAACCTGTGATCCCAAATGTAATCCCAGTCTTGCCACACATTTTTCTTCAAGTGGACTGCCAGGCAAGTAAATACACAAAATGGTTGATATTTAGGTTTGCATGGAAATTAGTAGAAGACCAGAGCTGAGGGGCATGTTTTGAGAATATGTTTTGAAACAGACCCTTTCAAAAGGTCAGGTTTCTATATATATCTTTTAGGGCTGTGCAAAACAGCACTGTTCAGTTTTGACTTCCGTTTCGCTATTTTGAAGGGACAGTGTTTCATTTTGCTGTTTTGATGCATTTCGACGTTTTGCCCATAGGCTATAATGGGGAATCACAAAAATGCCTATAACTTTGTCATTTCTTTCCTGATTTGAATGACAACAGCAGAGATGGTAGCCCCTGCTGAGGCCACAAAGCCTGTCAAGTTTCAAGAAGATAGGTGCAGGGGTTTCTGGGAAACTGCAGATTAAACTGTTCAGAACAAAACTCATGTCACTTGTAAGTGTTAAGGCACAGAGAAACCTCAGTTCAAACAATGCTGTTTATGCCATTTTTCCATCCCTCCTCCAGAGCACTGGGATTGGAAGGGACCTCAGGGAAGGATCACAGTCACTGACCAGCTACACAGTCAATATCACAGCAGTCCTTCCCCGCTCTTCCCCTCCCTTTCCTTAGTTTCTCTTTAGCTGCAAGCAAGCCCAGCTTCAAAACTGGTTTCATTTCAAAGCTGTGTTGAAACCTTTCGTTTCATTCCAATTTCTCTGTTTCGAACTCGAAACAAGTTGAAACAGCATCGAAACAACACACTCGTCAAAAATTCACACCACCCTAATGTCTTTCTGTCTGTCTGCCTTTCAACAAAAAACAAAATAGACTAACCCATGTGCAATATTCTTTTCCAGCAGTCCTGTTGGGGGAGCACTGCCCTGGGTAACAAATACAAGTTGAAACCTTGTATGTAAACTCTTGCTTCAGTGTAAGTTTTTGGTGACACAAAAGCCTTCTGAAAGGGAATAGTTTGTTAACAATTGGATGGTTTAGCTGCGGTGTACTTTATCTTATTTGGTTTCCTGTAAACCTTTCCTATTAGTTAAGGAACTCACTCACACAACACTTATAAACAGTAATGCTGCAGTAGGAATTCATTGCTGAGCTAGTGGCTTGTTAGTCTGCATGAACAAGGCTGTACTGTGATTGTTAGAGATACAAGAAAAATGCTGACTCAATGCCATCTAGAATAGCGTTTCTCAACCCATGGGTCTCGACCCAAAAGTGGGTCACAAGAATATACAAAAGGGTCACAAAGAAACTTTAAAAATGGATTCTCCTTTAAAGAAAAAAATGTGGGAAACCATGGCTTTTCCCTTGCAGACTGGCAGAGTTCCAGCCTGCAAGGGGCTGCTTGGAGCCCGCCATGCTCCATACCCTCTCCTTGCCCCACACCCTCACCCCTTGCCCCACACACAGGGGGGCTGGGACTTGGGGTGGGGGGTCAGTGGGTCAGAAGTGAGGGGCACTGGGACAGAACTGGCCACTGGTGTTTACAAATGGGTCCTGGTACAAAAAACGGTGAGAACCACTATTCTAGAACATCATAAAATATCAGGATTTATCCCAAACTTCATTTTCTTCAAATGTAAGAAATTTATTTGATGTTTCATCAAATTGGCTTCCAGGCTTTGTCTCCTACTGAGATGCTTCATGACACATTTTATTTCCATCTCAGTTAGAAAGAGATGAGAGTGTAAAATGGCATTTAGCCATCGATAGCATTTGTTTTCAAAATTAGGCTGCCCAATGGCAGTAGAAATTAACTTTTTAGTGGAGCATGTCTTGTTTAGAAAATGAACCCGGCATGGTTTTGATGAAGGATTGATATGAGAAAGTTCTGAGTCTGCTGCTTGTTCAATCATCAAAGAGAACAAACACCCGAATAAAATGACATTTACATTCATCACTTTTTGGGACTTTTCCCACTAACCCGTGCGCTTCCTTCTGTCTGTCCCATCCATCCCCTCCATCTCATTTGTATTGTCTCTCATTGTCCTTCTTTCTTTTTCATCTGACATGAAGTATTAGTTGTCACAAACCTCATGTGATCTGGAAGATCATGGGGTGTCAAGCCAGTTCTCTTGTGTTTTGCTGTACTGGTATGACATGTGTGTTCTCATTAAAAAGTCTATGTTATGCTATATTCATTTGTGTTACTGTTATCACTGTATATATTATGTTATGCCACCTGCATATATCATTGTGATTTTGGACATGGTTTACCCAAGGAACTGAGGGATGTTTACTCAAGGTACCTTAAGGGAGTGGATTGAACTGCTAAAATATCTCTTGCCATTTTGTCACTAAGACAAGAACAATTGCCACTCCTAGACACAGACAGGCAGAGAAATTTTTGGGTTGGGCACCGAAGGCATTGCCTGCCTGTAATGGGGAAATCAACTCCTCTATAGAAAAGACATGAGAGTAATGGCCCATTAGCCAGAGAAATGTCAGGTGTCCTAGGGAGAGACATATCTAGACAATTCTGAGACCCATGAGCCATTAGGACAATGCTGATGGGCAGAGGGGAGGAGGAGCTAGCTTGGAGTTATTTACGAGGAAATCTGTGTGATATGCAAGCTCTTCAGATTTTTCCCAGGTTAACAAAGGGTCCAAGTCCCCAGCAGCCAGAGTTACCAAAATCATCAGTAAGGCTTCTACTTCTTTCTTATGGCTAACTTAGAGCAACAATTATAAGTCCAATTTAATGTTAGTTAACCAGTCTAATGCTCTTGAGGAAAGGGAATGTATCTTTGCAATGTCACCACCAAATTTGTATAGAGGGCAGAGTGTTGTTATCTCTTCATAGTTTGATCAAGGTTGCCACAGGTGCATTTGGCTGAACTCCTAGTTCACCATCTGTGCATTAGGGCTGTGCAAATCTTCAGGTGGTGATTCAATTCAGAGGAGACTTGGCTCGATTTGGTGGTCAACCCTCCAAAACCAAATCGAATCAGGGGACCAGTTAAAAGGTCTGAATCAATTTGAAGCTCTCCGAATCTTTGGAAAAGATTCGGAGAGCTTCAATGATTTGGACAGTCCCTGGTGGCTGTATCAGAGAGCTGCAGCCAGACTCAGAGCTGTTAAGTAGGGGTGGGGGAGGGGAGGCTGAAGGAGCAGGGAGGGGACCACGGGGGAACCCCTGCCAGGCCCCATCTTCTATCCATTCCCCCAGCTCCCCCCCAACTCCCGCCTGCTCTCCCAGCCCCCCCATGGCTGCCCTGCCCACCCCAGCTCCCAGGGCTTTAAAAAAAAGCCCCCACTCACCGGGTGCTGCTGGGAGGGGGGTGATCCCTACTGCACCCCACTGTCCCACGCTGCATGAGGGGCTCTGCCACAAGCCCCCCAACCCCCCTCAGTCCTCCAGCCCCCCCAT
>NW_017728996.1:26822658-26830155 GCF_001723915.1 Gavialis gangeticus | reverse complement strand
CCGGCCTTTTAAGAAAAAAACCCTGAGAAAACCCCTGGGACTCTCTGCTCCTGCAGCATCCTTGGGTTTTTGGGGGCTTGTGCAGAGCCCCCCATGCAGCATGTGGGCAGTGGGGGCAGTGTAGATCACCTCTTGCCAGGCAGAAATGGTCAGTCTGGGGTTTTTCTTTGGTTTTTTTTTTTAAAGGGCCGGAGCTGGGGCAGGCAGGTCTGCCATGGGGGGAGGGAGGGTGTTGGAACAGCTGGTGGGGATTAGGGTACTCATGCAGAGCCCCCCATGCAGCGTTGGGCAGTGGAGGGCAGCAGGGATGTCCCTGCACCCGGCAGCACCCAGTGAGTCAGGTTTTTTTTTCATAGTGCCATGAGCTGGGGTGGGTGGGGCAGCCATTGCCTGGCTGGGAGAGCGGGCAGGGAATGGGCCTGGCCTGGGTGATTCAGAGATTCGGAGATTCAGCTAAATAGATTCGGGACAATGATTCAAATCACCGAATCGAATCACTGTCCCCCAAATCAGCCAAATCCAAATCCGAAACAAATACTAGCCGCTTCACACAGGCCTACTGTGCACCAAGGGACCGCAGTGGCCATGCCCAGTTCAGATCTGATTTAGAACCTTCCATGTTTTTCATTGAAGGTCAAAACCAGGAGGCCTTATCGTTGGGTTGGAAATTAGATGTTTATCCCAAATGGTGGTTTCAGTCCATACTTTCCTCCAAGCTGCTGGACTGGCATGTGCTGCAAGTCCTTGTGTATATGCCCACAAAGGTTTCAAGACCAAGCGGTGTGCTGGGAGGTTCTTTGAGTCTCTATACATGGGGAGGTGTGGGTGTCATTCATGTGGACAACCTCTCTGTATGTTGCTTCATTGTGGCAAATGTCTGGAGGAGCAATATTTCCTATCAGAAAGGCTGATTTATGGAGATACTGGTAGGACTCTCAGGAAGGATGGGTGAAATCCAGTTGAGAGTAAAAAACTTTATTTGTCTTTTTGTTCTGTCTTTAAACAGCTTTTCTTGTATACTTCTTGACTCCAGTATAATAAATCTTTTTGTTGTTTTTTCCCTTTACTGATTGCCTGTAGTAAAGAATGGTTTCTGAGCTAGCCCATGCTATGGAAAAGAGGGCCTAAAATTTCGTTCACAACCCAAGGAGATTCCAGCTGGAGCTGGCAAAGATTCCCCTGCTGTAGTTGCAAGGTCTGACGTAATGGCAGTGGAGCTGAGGATCATGGGGATAAGGAGTTATACCGGACAAACTTTGGTCTGTTCCTTGGGACAAGTGGCAGGACAATGAGGAGAAACTCTGGGATTTGGTAGTACCTCATGGATGGGTTTATGACACTAGTAAGCAGGTGTTAACCACTTGATTAACAGACCTCTATTTAAGATAGCAATACACTTTTTTGTGTAGATATGTGAATTATTCCAGCACAAATGCAGATAACTAAAACTTCAACATATACTAGAAATCTTTCTATAAATAAAACTGCATACATCATTTCTTTCAGCACAAATTACAATTATTGATATTAATCTCAAAATGAGATCTTTCTAAGCTGGGAATGTAATCAGCACCATGTTGTTGTTATTTATAAGCTCTCCCCTAGGAGAAGCCGGTTGTTTTTATATTCATGATTGGTCTTGAAGTAAAAAAAAAAAATAGAAGACTTCTGCACTTCGAATTTTGTAGAAGAATCCCTTTCCAAAATATAACCTAATATTTTTGAGCAAATGTTAGAAGGTAGGGCATATCTTCTCCCTGTTGCCCCTTTCCTTGTGGCTGCATTGGAGGAACTCCAGGACCCAAGTGCCAAAGGCATGAGGAAGCCCCAGTTCTTTGCCTTCTTCACCCAGCCAACCAATATAGCTCATCCTTGCGGTTTACAGCACTGGTTTTATGGGTCATTTACTGTGGAAGCCAAGGAAGTGCTGCAGTTTTGCTTCTACCTCTTTTCCCTGCTCTGCAGTGCCACCTCTTATTTTTCCTGATTACTTGCCTTGGCCTCTCCTAGACTCAGTCAGAAATCCAGTCTTGGTATAACTCACCCCTGAATGCCTACAATGTACAGGCTGCCCACAAGACATCTCTCTCTGCACATGAACTAGGCCTCTGTCACATAGCTGCATGAATGAGGGAGAGGGGAGGGCGCCAGTGACTCAGTGAGAGAGCATTTAGTGTTACTGTATTGTGCATTCACTGCTCATCAATCATTCTGTCTCCTGGTGTGTGTGTCATTCTCAGCAGTGGCATGAGCAGCAGCACCAGAAAAAAGGGAGGGGGGGGTGATAGGAAGTTGCAGGGATCTACTTCTGAGCATGAATACTGAATACCAGCTAGCAACACTGTGAAAAATCCATAGGCAATAGTCAGGTTTTCACTTGGGAATTGCCAAATATTTCCAAAAGCATGTAGGTTTGAGTCTCTTCTTGAGATAGGGAGTGTAAAGTAGTCCATACATAAAATGTATTAAAAAGAGGAAGACAGCAGTTTTCTTCTCTTAAGTGCTGTGTTAAAGCTCATATTCTATTGTTTTTTCTGTTCTTGGTCCACTCAGGCTTCAGTTGACGGTGGTATTCCACTGCAGCCTCCATCAGCGAGGCAGTCATGTTTAAACAAAAGGGAGTAGACAGCTCAGGGGATTGGTAATTGGATTTGGAGCCTTTCACCTCTCAGTCATAGGGTTAGCTCCAACTCTAGTTCATAGTGGCTGAAAATCGTTAGCATCTGAGGACCGTTCAGTGGTCTATGTGAAATGAGTTTGTGGTTTCAGTTCAGCTACTGGGGTGAGGGGGGAGGAATCCATTGTCAAAACTTTCAGCACAGAAGCAAAAGATTAAATGCATGAGGAATCTGAGCATGGTTTTCACCTCAAAGAGTAGTCTCAACTTTGGTCTAGAAAGAGACTATGTGGCAGGTGAGCTTTCCTGCTGCCTGATCTCTACCAGCCTTTGCGGGTACTGTATTTCAGCGTCCAGGTGTGTCAATTCTGCAGTTTTAGGAGCATTTACATTAACTTCAGATAATAGAAAATAAATGAAACTCACACCCCTCTACCTTAAAAAAGTTGCTCACCAAAACTCTCTTTCATTCACATTTCATTTACAGCCAGAAATATTCTGAAGTGGAAAGAGGTTACATGACATCATGCAGTGCTTGGTTACAGAGCCTGCACTCTGCATTTTTACAGTAGTGTGGTGTGCACAAAATCCCACTGCCAAAAATGTCACCAGAGGTAATATCTGTAGCTTGTTGCTACTAAGAGTGGAAATGAATATCACCTGACATCTCATTTGTGTCGCAATAAAATTATTTACGGCAGCACATACTGTGAGCAAATAAACCCTTTGTGGCGCCATATCAAAGGAAGATCAACGGTGAAACAAAAGAGAGTTATAGATTCTGCTGCTTTATTGTGGGAGACTTCTATTAGCTCTGTGGTGGAAGAGCATAGGCAGCCTGAGCTGCTCCAAACTCCTGCCACCCTAGGCAGCTTCCTGCTTTCCCCAGTTAGAGAAGCACCCCAAGGAGTCTCAGGGTGCCTCTCCATGAATGGGGAAGTTGGGGTTCCCCACTCAACCAGACCCATGCCCTGCAATCACAAGAGCAAGTTTGGCTGAGTGGGGAAGGCCTTTTACCTGCTCCTGCAATTGCAGGGGGTGGGTTTCACTGGGTACGAAAAACAGGAGGATCCTATCATGCCTTGTCTCTCACCATCAAGTATGGGACAAGGGGTGACCTGCATTTTGCCCAATGAAGCAGATCAACTGTGCCGTGATGCACCATGGCACAGCTGATCCACATCTTTTGGCGAAATCTATTTCTAGGCTAAGAGGTTGATTTTGGCTCACAGAAAAACATCTGATTAACTGGAAAAAAATAATGGGCCTATTTATGAAGCCACCTCTTCAAACTTTTAAGTACACCAGTTTCCTCTTGTGATAGCTTTTAAATCAAAACTAGATAGATTTGAAATGTTCATAATAAAATCCAGTCCAAAATTCACATGCCTCCCACTCCCTCTTTTAACAGAGTTTAAGCTCTGTTCTCAAAGTTATATTTTAAGCTTTTGGTTAAACGTGCTCTAAGTTTGGAGAAGAAATGAACTAAAACTAAAATTACAGTCTTTAATCCCCCAGTGCTTCAGAGTGTTAGCAATCTAAATCTGGTGTTGTACATGGCTCCTGATTTAGATATTACCTCCCAACCTCCCAATGTATTGTTGTATTCAGAATCCATGTATGTACCTGGATTTTGATGCTTGGATTTATGTGCAGTCACAACAAAATCTGAGCCAATTTCTAGTTTGGCATCAAAATTATGCAGAACACATGGAAATGTATGCATCTGAAGTACAAGCAGAAGAAACTAAGCAGTTGTTTAATTCTGAGGTGGTTCAAAACCAAAAATCACAGCAAAATTTGGTAGCAGGGAGATGCATCGAATATTTCATGCAAGTGATAATGTGGAATTTCACAAGTCAGTTCAGATTTTTTGCTCCTCGTCTACAAACCTAATTTCTTCCAAGCTCAGATGGATTTGAACACTTGTGTAGTGTGGCTTTTTCATAATTGGTTTTGAGTATATTTGTATTGGGTTTTGCTTCTCATAAAGCATCTGTTCTTTGGTTTCTCCACACATGACTGGCACTCTGCTAGTGTAAGTGACTGAACTGACAGTTATTGGATTAGCTTCACATAAAGCACCTGTGAGCAATATATGGCTTGTATTACTTTTCTTATGCAACCCTAGTAATTTTAATTGTTTTTGGCATGTTCTTCCTACAATACAGTGTAGCTTGACCTTTACAATTATTCACTTGATTTTGGGGCTTGCAAAATGAGGAAGATTAACAGTCCAGGAGAATGAAGTCTTCTGTTTATCTTCAGAATAGTGCCATTGTAGATGATAGCAGCATAACTTTTTCAAAGATGGTGATTATGTATAAATCTGGTTAAATGGTAATACAATGATAGAATACTTTGGATACATATATTTGAAGAACTGGAGCAAGACCACCAATGTACGTAAATCAAAATATTCCCAAAGAAGTCTTTAAACTTTGCTTGTATTGAGAAGACATGCATGTCCTAGTGACAGGTACTTTTTGTGCACTTCTCAAGTTAGTATCTATAGCAACTTATAAACTAATATGTTTGCCATAGTTTAATTATGAAGCTTTCCAAAAATGTTTTATGAGATAGAGAAATATTATTATCTGCATTTCTCGGGGGGAGAAACTGAGGAGTCAAAGGGCAATTTCTCCAAGACCTCAACATTTTTCAGGTGTGAACGTAAGATTTGAAAGTTCTTATCATATGGAAAACATCATGTTTTCTTTTCTTCCTTTCCTTTTTGTGTCTTGTAACAAGGTATTTAGCAAAATTCACAGATTTGTTGGAATCTGACAGTAGCATGCTCTAAGCACCCTAACACACATGCAGGACAGGCCACAGTTGCAGTGACCAGCTTCATTAAAAACATGGCTCCAAAAGGGTGGCAGTAGCAGCAGCAGGCAGGCCCCTTTAGAACATGTGCCCAACCTGAGTGGGTCTGAACCTGGAGAGTGAACTGACCCGTGAGGCTACCTGGGAAAAGCCATTCTAACCATTCTCCATCCCTCTTCTTGAAGTGTTCCACTATTAAAGATTAGTTAAAGATTTACTGGGCAGGGCACAAAGGGAGCATGATTTTGCAGAACATTTACACTGCTGAGTCTGGAAGGAGGACTCATAGGTCCCAGACTTTGTTCCAAGGGCTGAAGCAAGATGCGTTGTATCCAGTAACTTCAAGTAAAGTGTATAAATAGTTTGTGGAGCAGGGACTAGAATCTACATCTTCCTCTTTCAGGACAAGGCCCAGAACTGCAGACCTTGGTGTGACTTAAGCACCTCCCTGAACTCTCAGTTAGGCATCTAAGCCCTGGGAAGGTATGAAATTTCAGGCATCACCCTCTGCTCTGTTTTCTACTGGCTAGGCTGTGCATCTTCCTGCTTCATGTGCTGGCTGTTGAGAACTGCCCCCATGCACGTAACAGTTTAATGTAGCAATGCTGAACATCACATCACAAAGCCTATGTCCCTTTGTGAATCTAGCCCAAGGCCATTGGAACTGAGATTATGGGATAGCTGTTACTCTTTGTGAAAAGATGTATTAATGTATAATTTATGTAGCATTCTTCATAGCTTAAAGCATTTATTCTGCTATATATAAGACATATGGACAGCTCTGATTTGAAACATTGCTACTGTACACAAGAGGTTAGGGCAGGGAAGAATGTTTTGCTCAGTTAAAACATTGGAGGAATTTAAGGAGGAAGAATGAAAAGCCTAAGCAGGGATTTGACCACCCAGGTGGGGTCTTAAATGACCACAAAGGAGGAGAATCTTAGGGACAACTCCCGGGCAGAGTGTCACCTATGGGATCTTACAGAGTGTTATCTACATCTGCAGGAGGTGTTTCTTGAGGGTGTTGCATCTTTGTGTTGGCCCTTCTGATATCACAGTAAAAGGTGCTAAGAGCTAGAAGTTATAAGTACCACTGAAAAATGATCAAAATTGAAGGATTTTGAAGGGCTTTTTTCATGTAAGAAAATTATTTAAGTTTTAAAAATAATAGTTTTATTATGCATAATAAAAATTATATATTGCTGTTTAATATAAAAGCACTTTATATATTTTGCCCAATAAAAGAAACTCTGCATTAAGTAAACTTGCAACCATTATTCTTGGACAGCTTCCTATTTCATAGAATTGGTTGGTGAAAATCATTTTTAATTGTGGCCAAACTGTGATTTATATTTGAATAAGGTTTCCAACTAAATCGTCTATTTCTGAGGCTTCTGGTTGGGCTACTTAATTAGCTAATGTTTGCAAAACGCTTTGAACATGGCACATATTTATATACTTAGTGCTATGAGTTTTACTTTTTTATTATTAGAAATAAGGGATACCCGGCAAATGGAAGCTCAGTGTCAGACATCGTTAAGCAGCTCTCTGCCTTCTGTAATACTGATTTAACAACAGCAATCAGAGGAGAGTCATTACTGTGGAAGCACATTTAGTGTAAATATTAATCTAGTAAGGTCATTAGTGCTAGGGGAGTGCTTAGGGCATAAAAATGGGGAGTTGACTGGGTTATGGTAGTGGGAGCAGGATTCCCAACATAGTAGTTTTATATGGTTTAACTGTAGGTTCAGTGTTTGGAGGTAAATGGTCTTGGTGAGTTGTACATGACTTGTTTGTCTCTGTGTGGGCTGTATGCATGAGCTTTCAGATCCCTGAATACAAAAATGAGAGGGGTTTGTTTGTGTTTCTCTGAGGCATGATAGGTCCAAAACCCTGGTGCTTTTTCGTCATCAGATCCAGTGTTCGAATTCTACAAATGAGGTCTCTGTCAGCAAGGAGGTGCAGCAAATCTGCAACATATAATATACAAGTCAGAAGCCAGCCTAATTCCTGAACAAGGTGTAGTGAAAATAGATACTTTTCTCTATGTTTCT
>NW_017728996.1:26819908-26822438 GCF_001723915.1 Gavialis gangeticus | reverse complement strand
CTGCTTGGCCCCCCCTGTGCCCCACCCACCCCCTACCTAACACATTGGGAAGCTGGGGATGGGAGGCAGTGGGTTGAGAGTGAGGGGCACTGGGTTGGGACTGGCCATCAATGTTTACAAATGGTTCCTGGTACAATAAAGGTTGAGAACCATTGCTGTAGATTATAAAATCTGTGGGAAATTCTTTGCAAGGTTTTGGGTACAAATACCCTTCGTGAGGCTGAGGAAGCATCTGCAGTTGCTCTGTGCTCTTCCTGGATGGAATGAATAGTAAAGAAGCCAGAGGACAGAATGCATGTGAGAAGGCCAGTCAGTGACAATACAAATTGAGTCAGTCACTGGGTAGGAGACAGGTGGGAGGGGAGGGGAATGTAGATAAGAATATAGCTGGTAAATAGTAGAGAGCTTACCTGGGGTGTCAGGTGTTAGGCAGGTATAACGTGTCATAAATCCAATGTCTATATTTAGTCCATGATTTTTTGTATCCAGTAGGTTGATGAAGTGAAGTTCCTAGGCTCTTCTACAACAGGTGTTTTGTAAATTCCCTTTGAGGATTAGAACTGAGAGTTTGAAGAGAGAGTAGTTTTCTTGTGAGAAATGTAGGCCACAGGTATTTGGGTATTCTTGTCTTTGATAGATTTCAGTGTGCATTCATTTTGGTATGCAGTTGTTGTTTGATTTCTCCTACATATTTTCCATCAGGCCCTTTGATGCACTGGATGAGATATTTACATTTCTGGAGGTGTAGGTATAACATCCAGGAATGTTGATGGTTCTGTTGTGGGATGTAGTTATTGTGGGGGTGGTGAATATATGTTGGCAGGTTTTACATTTCTTGGCATGGTCTTGATCCATTTGGTGTGTTTTGGGCTGTAGGAAGTTTGCTTCTGGTGATGAGGTCAGTGAGGCTTGGTACTTGTGTAAAAGCTAGGATGGGTGGTTCTGGAAAGATCTCTTTGAGAATTGGGTCGTCTTCTAGTATGGGTTGCAATTGTTTGAGGATTTTCCATATAGGCACCAGAAAAATACAAAATATAACTGTGAATTTGGTGGTATCAAGAAGTCAGCCATCAAGTCTTTGCTGCCAGTGATGATACATATTTGGGCTAATTACACTATCATTTGGAATTACACAGATTTAGAAGGCTTCAAGGCTCTTTCAAGAGATCTAAAGAGGAAAAGTCCAAGTAATTGCCTTGAAAAACTTTCTGGTCCATAAGAAGCAGAACAAAGAAAATACTGTTCAGCCCTTTGTTCGCCTCCAGTACTTCAAAGCTGAAGGTTTTGGACTTGTGAAACATGAAAGTCATATTCCAGTGTGAGTAGGGGCAATGAAAATGGGATGGCCTGCACTGTAAGGAGTAATTTCCTTAGTTACATCAGCCCCAGGTTGTGGGTGATTAACCAAGGGAAAAATCTGACATGGAAAATGTATATTCCATGTCTTGATGTCCTCAGTCAAGGTTGTGTCTCTGAGAGCGTTCTACCCTCTTGGTCGGCAGCTCCAGTCATTCACTTACCCATCTACTCATAGAACCTGATTCTCATCTTCGTCATACAGGTTGATACTCTAAAGTAGCCAAAAAGAATCTTTCCCTGAGCAGATTGATCTAGAATTTTAAGGTGTTTTTAATGCTCCTCTGAATCATTTCATACTAGCTACTGTTTGAGATAAAATGCTACATCAGAAGCATTTTATACAGAAAATTAATACAGATCATTTTGGGGGATTAGAATTGGGCATGGGAACAGTGACTGTCGTAATGTGGTCACCTCCAGGGCAGACGGGGTTGGGCAAAGATTTCTCTCTTCCATTTCTTGAAATAACCAGTTTCCAAGCAGGGATGGCCCTAACTGGACCTCTTCATTTTCTAAGGTCTTAACTGTGCAAAGCATTCAAGCACTTGCTTAAGTTTCTCCCTTTTCAGGGTAGCACTCAACCACATGCTTAACGTTAAGCATATTATATAGTCCCATAATAGTCAATAAAATGTAAGCAGTGTTCTTAAGTGACTCCATGAACAGAGATGGTTTATGCTGAAGCCCAAAAATCCAGTCATGTTTAGGACCAGATAGTGTTCAGAACCAAAAAAGTTCTGTTGACTTCAATGTGGTCATTCAGGGGATTCATCATCAACTTCAAATACAATAATTGGAACGGTTACAATCTTGGGCTCTAAACAGGAGTCTAAGAGGAGAATAGAGAGAGGTTCATTATTTGAAAACTGACCTCTGCCTCTGCTGGTGTTGCTCCAAAAGTCACTTCAGCAAGAAAGTACCTGCAAGCAGCATCCTCAGATATAAAAATGTTAATTTTAAAGAAACAATTTTAAAACAAATTATCTGAGTGTCTTTAAAATCATACACAAAATGAAGCTAAAATGAGAACAAATTAATTTAAAGTGAAAATCCAGGCTGCTGTACAGACTCTTGTGGAAAAATAAAAACAACTTGCCTGCATAAATAACTCAACTTTTATAGATCAGGGCTTTTAACCCTAACATGCATTTTTTTTTCTTTTGTGAGTTTT
>NW_017728996.1:26806635-26814908 GCF_001723915.1 Gavialis gangeticus | reverse complement strand
ACACTGGGCATGCGTCTGACAGGGAAACTAGGTCACCCTTGAGTGACAGGCCCAGAGGTCATGCAAAGGCCACGTGCAGGGCCTGTTACTATGACGCTTACAAGAGAGCCTCTGCACTGGCAGCACTAACAGAGCAAATTTCCAAGACAAGTTTAAGTCAGCGGCTTAACAACACTTAAATGCAACTGAAGTGCTTGTAGGTAATTTTTTCTCTTAGAAAGTATTAGCATAAAAGAGTATGAAAAGAACCAGGCAGTGTAAGTTAATGGTAAGTGCAGGGAAGTTGACACAATACAGTTATTGAAGAGCTATTCTATTTTATTATGTTAAAGCTCTTATAGGCAGCCAGAGGGACAGGCATTACATCTTTTTTTCCACTGCTACGGCAGCACAAAAGAGTTTGTGACTAGGAATAAGCCATTCCTTTGAAATGTGTGATTCTTTACCATCTGCCTCACCCTGAAGTCTTCAATGTAGAAGACAGGTCTGCTAATAGAATGTACTTTCCTCTGGTCCCTCTCCCCTGCGCCCCTGCCAAATTTGTAGACAACAGGCAACTGTAAAGCACAAAGCCATGTTTGTCTCCCCTTCCAGTCTAGCTCTGGGCCTGACAGTGAAGCCTAAGGCCCTAATCCTGGAAACTCTGCCCATGACTGTGGTTCCTTTGTTTCACAGTAAAAACTGCTCATCTGAGTAAGGATTTTCAGGTTTGGATTATTAATCAGTAGGCTGTCTGCCTAGTTGGAAGGCTTCTTCTGTACCACTATGTTTGTATTAGTGGAGTGCTGTGCAAGCTGTAAGTTTATTAGCTAAAAAGAAAAAGGTTGAAAAAGAATCTGAAAAGTTTTGAGTTTCAGAGAGAACATATTGCATGGATAAGCATAAAGGTTTCCTTGCTTTTTATCTGTCTGCCAGAATAACTAAAGGTACTTGTTTTCATGAAATCCCTGCATGCCAAGTTTCAGCCTAGAACACATTTTTTATAGGCAAGTTCAGAAACTGTAGGGACGTACTCCCATTGACTACAGCAATGTGAACAGCACTGCTCTTTGGGTTTAAGTGCTGCTATTTATAAACAGTTTTAGGATCAGCTGCATCTCTCCTTTTAGACAGACAGGAAGGCAAAAGCAGATAGAAATGGGGACAGAGGCACATAAGGCGAAAAGCTGTGGTTCCATGTGATACCTTCCATTAAATCTATAAAATGGAGTATAAATGGAAGTTTAATTAAAGTTAAATTGGTTGCTGCATTGTGTGGAAGGTGTAGATGCTTTAATGAAGAGGTACAAAATCCACATGTTCTAAGACTTAGCATAAATTGGGCACTTACACACATGCAGGGAGTCTGCTCTGATGTGTTGGAAATCCAGCGTGTCAGAGCAGACTTGATTAATTGAGCATGTAAATTGACATGCGCTGGCAGCCTTGCATATCATGTGTATCGTTGGCACAGCATGTATCAGCGCTGAGAAAATGGTGGTGGTGTGAACTAAAACACATTCAATGTGCTGTAGTTCAAAGTGCACTACCACCATTTTCTCAGTGCTGACATGTGCTGCACCACTGATACAGTTGTTCCCGATGCAGCGCCGTGCACTTTTAATTAGCATGGCTCACTAATTAAAAGCACCTGGCACTGTGTAGGGACCATGTGTAAAAATACAATGTCTGTTATTATTAGTTTATGTTGTAATCATGTCATGCAAAAGACGTTTTTAGTGGAATTTTTTTTAAGTGCCTAAGAGAGTCAGGGGAGTAATGGGACCTGCATTCTTGATTAATAAAGGTGAATTGCCTACTTACCTATGAAGGCTCATTTTTACAGTTCAGCCTAATAGGCAACGAAGACTAGCATAGTGGCTCATAGGAGGAAAAGCCAAAAAACTGAGGTTATGATTGTATCAGGTTTACATGACATTGTGAGATGGAAACAAGTCCCTGTAGCCCAAATCCCATTTAGCTTTGTTTTTACGCAAAGCAGGCTCAGCTCTAGGCTGGTGATGCATGTTATCTATCTCTTTATGGGGCATTGGACCAATGAAAAAATCAATGAATGTGTCATGGTGTGCGCTGCTATCACAAACACGTTGACTGATGACCAGAACCAGGAAACATGAACAAACACTTGACAGAAAAACCCACATACTTATCATTTAAAGGTGATCAGTTGAATAAGAGGATCTTTCCCTACATTGGTGGTATCACTGTTTGCTAATAGTTCACACAACTGATTTGCTGACATTATGTTTTGGCGAAACAGCCAGCGATGGTTTTGGAAGAGATGCATATTTTTCTACTGGTGGCTATAACATTTTCCAGCTTCTGAATAGAGAGTTCTGGACGCTATGCCAAGATTAAGTTGAGCCAAAAAGGATCAGCAACTAAAAATGGAGACTTTGTACTTGTCCTTGGAAGGCAGGGATTGAAACAAAACCATGCTGGGACTTTAGAAGTGTGGACATATTAAAATTTCTGGTCAGTGCCATCTATAAATGCGAATAAAGCCCAGCTCTCTGTATGCCTTCTTCTAGAAACTTTTAAGTTAATTGTTTTTCTAGTTGGGGAGGGAAGCATTTTCAAGTAGCACTCTTCTAACATGGGAAGGACCATTGCAGCTTCTGCAAAACACTGCCTCAGGGCTATCTCTTCTTTTTCCTGTTGAGACTAGCAAAACAAATTCACTTCTTTATAGCAGAAAATTAATTCCCTCCCCTTTCGTGTTGTCCAGAGTTCAACAGGCTACTTTATTTTAAAGCTCTGAACTTTTTAATGTTTAAAGGACACTTTTGGCTAGAAACTGTGGTATATTTTTCAGCAGCTACTGTTACAAGGTACACCTTGATTCTATTTCTGCAGTGTATTTATTGGTGGTTACCTGCTTGGTATGGCAACAGAGAAAATAAAATAAATCAAAACAGGAAATGTAATTTTAAAATATTGCTGGGGTCTCAGGAGTGGGTATAACCCTATGAAACTGTGGTTAACTTGCTTTTTTTAAATGGTGAACAAACTTAAATTGATGGCATCTCAGTTAAACTAAATGAGCCAGGTAGCTGAAGGATGTATGATGTAACAAAGAAAACAGAAATATATAGCATATTCCAGCTGGGGTATCTGAAATGCATGTGGCTAGCATCTGCCTGTCCTGCTATGTTCAAAGGCACAAAAGAGCCCCAGGACAAAAGACTGTCCCTAAAGTCAGTAGAGTAAAAGTTGATTGCTAAAAACTACCCCTCACATAGACTGTTTTTGTTCAAAGGCAGAAAGGAGTTCCAGGCATTTGGCTGTCATCATTTGGAGATTATTTTTAGTTCCAAAAGTTATGGAAAACAGTTACTCTATTTCAATTTTTCATATGCCAGCCAACCATTAATTTGTTACTTAGAGAAGCTTAGAGCTCAGTTGTTACCTTTAACATTTACCATCGAAGGCCATGTAGGAACCACAGTAATTCCTTACTGTAAGAAATGGGAAGTTCACTAATGTGCGATAACTTCAGGCAAGGTTTGACAGCTGCACAGTATGTTGTTTCTTTAAAAAAAATGTTGTTCATTACCCAACAGACAATGCAACACTTGAATACAGATACATAGATGTAAAAAAGACATGCTTACTTATATTTTTAAGAGCAAAGATTTTCTTAATAACATCATTATTATTTAAAGTCGCAACCTGTAATTATTATGTATCATTGCTAAAATTGGGATCTTTTTATGAGCATTAAAATAGTCTTTCAATGTTTGATTAAGATAAAGTTGTTTGCAAAAAGCAGTTCTAGCTTCTTCTCTGCTGAATTTTTGCTAACATAACCTGTTAGGGGCTGCTTCCTAAATTGCTGTCAATTGGGATAATGTCACTTTACACTGATTGAGGATCCAACCCTAAGAGATTAGCTCGTTCTATATTCTTCTGATTAACTTCTACTCAAAACATGTAAAGAAGTTAATGTGACAAACTATTACCATTTTTCTTATGGTAGCACCTGGCTGGAAGCAGGATGTCCTTGAGACACAGTGGTGGATCTAGAGTGGGTGCAGTGATGTGGCTGCACCCCTTTTGGACTAGACCATGCCCCAAGAGCCTCTGGATTTTTAAAAATCTTCAAAGCACCTAAAAATCCCCCCCTCCCTTCTCAAAGGCACTCCCACCCACTCCCTTTTCCCCTTACCTGCCTGCTGCTACTGTTCTCCCACTGTCCCCTGCTTGGAGGAAGCTTCAGAGCTGAGCCTGGCCACTCCAGCCAGGCTGCATAGAAGCTGGACTCAGCTGGGAACAGTGGCAGCAGCAGCAGCAATTGACTCGGAGGTTCCCCATCCTGGGCCTGCTCCTGGGGGACCCTATAGCCCATGGCTGCTTCTACCACTGTTGATATTCCCAGCTGAGCCCAACCCCCACTAGCCTGGCTGCAGTGAGCGGGAGTGGTTCTCAAACTTGCCTGTACCCAGGAAGCAAGAGAAGCAACAGTGGCAGGTGGAGGAGGGGAGAAGGGGAAGTGCCTTTGAGCATGGCGGGTAAAGGTGGGATTCTTACATGTTTTGAAGACTTTGAAAAAGTCGTAAGCTCCTGCAATGTGTTCTGGCCACAGTGGTGGTGAAGGAAGGAGGCTGGAAACAGGGGATGCAGCCACCCTTGCAACATAAGTGGCTGCTTTTGCACAGAACAGTCCCCCCCTACCCTCCATTTTAATAATATAATCTTCTCTTGGTGTTTGTCCCCCTTGGAAACAATTGGTCACAGAAAACTTAAGACAAAAGCAGCAGTCAGAAATACTTCACTAACAGTATACTATTTCATAGTGCATTAATAACTATGAGATCAGGTTCAAAACAAACACCCACAATGTTGTCTGTCTGTTTATTATTTATCTAATGGCAGCAAAGATGGATCTTTATTGTCTGCAGAGATCAAAGGTTTATCACTGAAGTGATGTTAATGGTTTGAAATAGCACTTCCTTGGGATATCTACGCATATTATTTTCTAATAAACTAACACTTTAGAGACCTGAAAGGTTGTAGTTTGGCTTCTGTCTATTGAAACAATAATTTCCACCCACTTGGTTTGCAGCATTTGGACTCCAGAACGGTCTAACCTCAGTCACTAGATGCATGTGTGGAGTTGAAAGTGCAAAAGTCTGAGGTTTAGGTGTTACTTTGAGCCAGTGACCACCAAATGTAAATTGTTTTATGTTTGCTGCCTCTTGACATTTTTCAAATCCATCTATTCTTTAGCCATTTCTGCTGTTGACTGTGTGCTTTTAATATAACCTGTTAACCCTGTTCTCTCCACAGCAAACATTTATAGCAGAGAGACTGACATAACCTCATTTGGAAGCAGTTTTAATAAGACTCCTGAAGTGCAACATTTATTTTATGCTTCCTATAAATTCCTGATACTCTCTGGTTTCTTTATGTAAGCATATTTTGAAATTTAGTAGGAAATTGAACTATTGGGAAATTAGTTTTTAAAATGGCTGTCCAATAAGATCTCGTTTTTGAATTTATATTGTTTCTAGTGATTAAGTTTAGTTTTAGTATTGCCTGGAGTGCTCCATTCATGGAGAGTGATTGAGAAAATAATTATAATGGGCTGCCTCTTTGACAGTGTCTGCAAACAGTGGGACTCTGCTGCCTGATTAAAATTATGTTTAGGTCTCAGAAATCATTGATATTTTAGAAAAGAACAAGGGTATAGATTGTAGGAGACAAAATATTGCAAGTCAATGCATGTAATTAGTGTAACTCGATCTACATCTGTATTTTTAAACACCTTCCTGCAATCATTATTCATAGCTACAGGCAGTTCATCTCAAATCCCACCCCATCATAGAAAAAGTGATACCATGCTCAACAAGAGTAGTGGCCTCTCCTTCATTACTTAGTCCCTCCCACCCTTGGCAGATCACACAAGACCCTCAAGAAGAGTTTCTTTTTCAGATGGTGAAGGGGTTGATTTTGTTGGTAACTCCAGGTAACAAAATAGTCCTCACCTTTTGTTTTCCATAGGCTAGTTATTCCCAGGATTCTCCTTTGGCATTTCCCCTTTCTTAATTTCTTCCTGGCCCAGCAAGATATACTCATTCCCTTTTTAAGAGGGGCAGAGTTAACTAGACTTGGCTGCCAGGATGACTTAGCAGTAATTATTCCTTATCTAGATGCAGGGCTCTAGCCCCTGAGCCAGGAGTGACTCGGGAGGAGAGCAAGACATACCTACACCAGAGTAGTCCTGGTCTCTGTTACATACTTGTTGGACAAATAAATGTTATCTCTCCCATTTGCATCTTAAATTTAAACAGGCAGAACATAAGCCTATCAGCTCTTGCTTTTACTGCTGAAATGGCCAAGTTCATTAGTCCATGGGTAAAATAGATCTTTAAAGAATAAAAATAGAGCAGCATGAACTTTGAATTATCCAGGTTTGTTGTAGCTTTGAGGCTGATGAAATCATCTTGCCTCTGAATACGAAGGCTCTACTGCCTTATTGCACAAACGGTTGATATAACCAGCCACCATAAATGAGCTACTCTCCTATGGGGAGTCATTAAATAAGGCATTTCTAAAAGGTCATTTTTTCCAAATCACTAGTCATTCATGATAGAGAGAATGAATTATAATAAATACAGTATTCATAAATTTGTTTTTATAACCCTTTGTCTTTTGTCCAGAGTAAATTAGTCATCATGGCCATAACAGGTTGTGATGTTTGTATTATAGGCTAAATTCATCCCTGGTGTTTACTTCGATAGACTTGCACTAGGGATGACTTTAATTTGCATGCCTATTCTGCATCATATATAGGTAGCAAAGGAGATTTGCATTCTCCTTTAATCATTAAGCATACAATGTTGCCTTCCTTTGAGGAAAACTGGCATTTCAACTCTTGTGACTTCAAGAAGCCTTTCCATTCCATTTGTGAACTTCTCCATTACTGACTAACATTTTGTCTCTAAGGTAAAGGCCCTGCAATAAAAATTCGTGTTCAGTGTGTTGAGCTTCCTTCACAAACACACCAAAATTTAGGAGACTCCTGAACAATTTGGGTTCATACACAGTTAAGTTTTTCTGCCCTGTCCAAAAAAATGCAACTAAGTCAGGATAGTTAATACTCCGGTGCTCATATGACATAAGTCTTTGTCCATAGCACCTGCCAGCTGTGTTGTATCAGAAGCTTTTTGTAAGCCTGCAGATGTGAAGGTAAAAGATGACCTTTCAAACTGCTTGCAAGAAACCAGCTATCTGAGGATAGTTAGAGTCTTACTGAGGATTAAAGTACAGTCAACATCACCCAGCAGGTTCTGAGTATCCAGCAGGACTAGACCTGTGTACAGAAAACATGAAGAAATGGATGATTGGTTCAGGAACTAGAAAATGAAATTGTTCATTATTATCTTTGCTCTAGAATGTTTTAACCCCTGTGATGACTAGTATTTATTTTATAATTTCAATGTGTTCTTTTAAGTGCAGGTGATCAGGAAACAGTACTTCCTGTGAAATGTTTATGTTGTTGCTTTAAACTGGAAAAGTTCAAACCACACATTTACTATGCAAATGATTATACTGGGGGGGGGAAGGTGTTTTGATGGTAAAAAAAGATTCAATCAACTCTTCTAAGTATCCGGGTTGGTTTTGGGTAGGAGACCAAGCACATACATAGGATTGCTTCTTCACTATTACCATCAACTGCAGATTGTTAGTTGTTGATTTTGAAAAATATAAAAGGACTTATGGCCGCTTTTATCTCCAACTGCCTGAAGGAAAGGAAGCTTGATTCATATAGTACTGGGGGAAATCGACATCATTACAGCGAACTGCATGAAAATCCTCCTCTCTTTAAATGTCTTAATCTAGGTACCATGGTGATAAGTGCTATAGAATAAAAACTGCACTGAGTGAATATCTTAAAATAATTCTTTTGTTCTATAGCCAGATTTTCTATATCATTATACTATGTGTCTCTGGAAAGCATCATGTACATCATGAGGTTATAAACACTGATTATAATAATTAATAAATGACTGCAAAAAGAGCAAAAGTCTTATTATGGCAGGATCCTTGTTTACTCTGATTTTTTTGACAGGTATTAGACATGAAAGATAGCTTTTTCCTTTCTAGGTTTTTAAAATCAGATGGAGCAATAGAAAATGTAATCTTGTTTGGTAACTCAAATAACTCAGTACAATAAGTACCCAACTCAGCTATACCTCAGTTGTTGTGCTTAGCACTTTTTCCTCCTCTTTTATGATTTTCCTGGGACCTTTGCCACTATGTTGATTAAT
>NW_017728996.1:26797305-26801635 GCF_001723915.1 Gavialis gangeticus | reverse complement strand
AGACATGAAAGATAGCTTTTTCCTTTCTAGGTTTTTAAAATCAGATGGAGCAATAGAAAATGTAATCTTGTTTGGTAACTCAAATAACTCAGTACAATAAGTACCCAACTCAGCTATACCTCAGTTGTTGTGCTTAGCACTTTTTCCTCCTCTTTTATGATTTTCCTGGGACCTTTGCCACTATGTTTATTAATATGTCAAACAAAATATTGTGAATGAGACTTTGCTAGCTGGAGTGTGAAATATATCGCTTCAAGTTGCAGAAAGTAACCAACTTTAAAGCTGGCCAGCTCAGATTGTTTATTGGTTTATGTTTATGAAAGTGAATAGGAAGACATGGTGGCAAGAGAGGATTTCATTTTATCAAAATATCCTTTAACCAAGTTGAGTGAAAATCAAAGCCATAGATGAGGACTCCAGCTAATATTAATGTTCAGCCTATCACTTTAAGTCACACAGTAGAAAATCCAATGGGAACAAGACCCTTATGTGCAAGACTAGAGTTAAGGTCGTTTAATTAAATTTAAAGATTTTCTTACTCATGGGAAAGGGCATAATTAACTATTTTCTAAGGAGTATTTGACCTGAAGATGCTTGCATCAGCAGATAGTGGAACATATTAAGTAGTAGTAGTAGATTCTAATTATGAGATTTGGGGCACTATAAATTATTTACGCAAGATATTGTTTGCTAAATGGGCAGATAAAACCCGGTAAATAAGTATCAACATCTTTTGCTAAAAGTAAAGGAGGAGGTGTTAAAATTGATGGTTTGGCTCCAGGGCTGGCTTGAGGGAAGTTAGCTACCATACAGTGAATCAAATCTAGCTGTGTTTGCAAGTTATCCCAGCTGTACTGGAACTTAGTAAGCAATCAAAATAAAAATAATGAAGTAACATGGGAGAGATATGTCTATATTAACCTTAAGGAGACCTTAATTAAAGGAATATAGTCACAATGGGCCAAATTCATCCTTTTCTCCTCCATTGATTTCTTGGAGTTACACCAAGGATGATCTGGGTCTCTTAACTGCTTCGGAAGCCAAGTCACATTTTAATTCTTTCTAGTCCAGCAAGCAAGCTTATAACGTCATTTCAAATTGACATTCAATATAGTACATGCTAATCCTTCAGTCTCTTTTGATTCTGTACTATGGGGACAATGTAATAACAGGAGATAGCAACAGACATGAGTGACCGGTGCCTCCTGAATCTGAGGGGGCACCCGCAGAAGCTGCCGATGGTGGGAGCCCTGTCATGGGAGGCACCAGCCCTACCCGCTGCATCATTGTCATCCATTGGAGAGGCACTGGCCCCAACAGATGCTCATGATTCAGGCCCTCAGCTGGCATATATCAACTTGGGCCAATAGAAGTCAATAGAGTTACCTCAATTTACATCTGCAAAAGGCTGGTCATATGTTCCTGGGAAAAGGTTAACTTCATACTTGTTTCACCTTTCTCCATGCCAGGCAGGGAACATGGCCACAAACGTAGGCAGATCTAAGATTTTGAAAAGGGAGTGCAGATGGTGTGGTGCAACCTAACATACAACACAACACACATTTTTCTCCTAGGTAAATATAAACAATAAGCTACCCGTATACAAGGGTCTTAGGGCTGTATTATTCAGTTTAAGATCAAAGCAAAAATGAATGTGACTTTATTGGAATGTTCACTAATTTGCTAAATTATATATTAAGTTTAAAAAACAGTAAATTAGGCAAAAGTGGTAAAAAGATATTTGTATTAGTTCTGTAGTCAATATATTTAGATGTACATCTCCAATTCAGATTTGTAAAAAAAAATCTGGCTATCATGAGCATCTTGACAGTGTATCTAACACTTCCCTGTCAGTCATTCCCACACTTAAGTTAATGTTCACCTGAGTTAAGGTTTTTAGCTAGAACTGAAAACAGACTATAGGGCTGTGAGAAAGAAGAGAGATATTACTAGGAATGGCTAAACCGACACTGCAAAAGAAAGGATAATTTGATTAATGGAACATCAAGCACATTAAAAAGAGGGAAGATCATTAGCACCTGGGATTAGCAGAAATCAGGTATATTATAATGATCCATGAAGTTACTTGGCTACCTCATCACTGCCAGAAGAGAAATGCTGTGGCCCCTCCCAGGCAGTTGTTTTTAAAGATTAGGTGGAGCAGGAATCACAGCGAGGGGTGCATCTGTACAACTCCATGGTTGCCTTTTCTCCCCCTGGATCCACACATGGCCACAATCATGTTAAGGAAGTATGGGCTGGATGAATGGACTGTAAGGTAAATAGAAAACTGGCTGGAGCATCAGGCTCGGAGAGTAGTAATCAATGGCTCAATGTTTAGTTGGCAGCTGGTATCACATGGAGTGTCCCAGGGGTCGGTACTGAAGCCAGTTTTGTTCAATGCTTTCATCAACAACCTGGAAGATGGCACAGAGCACACCCTCCGCAAGCCTGCAGATGACACCAAGCTGGTGGGAGTAGTAGATATGCTGAAGGGTAGGGCTAGGATAGAGTGACCTAAACAAATTGGAGGATTGGGCCAAAAGGAAATCTCATGAGGTTCAACAAAGACAAATGCAAAGTCCTGCACTTAGGATGGAAAAATCCCGTGCACCAGTACAAGCTGGGAGCTGACTGGCTGTGCATCTGGTCTGCAGAATAGGCTTCCTGGGGGGATACAGTGGACAATAAGCTGAATATGAACCAACAGTGTGCCCTTGTTGCCAAGAAGGCTAATGGCATACTGGGCTCTAATGGTAGGTGTTATTGCCAGTAGATGAAGGGAAATGATTATTCCCCTCTATTCAGCAGTGGTGAGGCCACATCTGGAGTATTGTGTTCAGTTTTAGACATCTCACTATAGAAAAAATAGTGACAAATCAGAGAGAGTCCAGCAGAGGGCAATGAAAATGTTTCAGGGGTGGAGAGACTGAGGTAACTGGTTTTATTTAGTCTAGAAAAGAGGAGACTGAGGGGGGATTTAATAGCAGCTTTCAACTACCTGAAGTGGGGGTTCAAAAGAGGATGGAACTAGACTGTTCTCACTGGTGGCAGATGACAGAACAAGGAGCAATGGTCTCAAGTTCCAGCAAGGGAAGTTTAGGTTAGATATTAGGAAGAATTTTCTCACTAGACAGGTAGTAAAACACTGGAACAGGTTAACCAGAGAGGTGGTGGAATCTCCATCCTTGGAGTTTTTCAAGACCCGGCTAGACAAAGTTTTGGCTGGGATGATCTAGTTGGAGATGCTCCTGCTTTGAGCAGGGGGTTGGAGTAGATGACCTCCTGAGGTCCCTTCCAACCTTAACTTTCTATGATTCTATGATTTACTATTTTGTTTCTCTACCTTAAAGGTGAATTTTTGGGGTGGATTTCTCCCATACCAGCTGCTTTTCTGGTGTTTGATGAGGCACAGCTTAATCTGAAATCTTGCAGCTGTCCTTCAAAGGTCCTGGGCTATTTTTTATGATGTCTCTCATACTTTCTAGACTCAGTCAGCTGACTGACCAATTGCACCTCTCACAGCTTTTGGGTCAAACTCAGGGACTTATCAAATCAAGAAACTGAAAGTCAAGTCATTGAAAGCTCTTTAGGAGGATTGGATGTCAGAAGCTCCCAGTTATGTACTGACGGGGGGGTGGTACGGGCCAGTGACCTTCAGGCACAGGGCTGTGTGGGGGTGCTGGCTGGCTGTGAAACCGGAAGTGGCGGCAATGGCGTGGAGAAGCATTTCCGGTTTCTGGTTCTGCCCACCCCTCCGGGTCTGCGAATGGGCACTGGGGGACCCCACACACACACTCTGCAATGGGGGAGGCGTGCAAATGTAAGCAATGACCCTTGGGGGCCAGAGACCCTCAATACACCACTGGCAGCTCTTGATCATGAAGGCTACGTCTGGAAAATCATGACTCACTATGGATGTGAAATGTGTGTCTGATCTCTGTTGCTTTGCCAAACAAAAAAGCAAAAAATAAAAGTCACTTTAGCTACTCTTTGGCCCTGACATAGAAACAATCCAGCAACCATATTGCTCTTTTTTGGCAGCTGGAACTTTGAGTAAACCAAATGTACATCTTCAGAACAAGAAGCAGAGACTCCTCTACCAATTGTTTTGATCAGACTTATTGCTGGAAAGATATTTCTTGCATGAGTAAAGAGATTAGTATAAAGGACATGCATGAATTTAAAGGACTGTTTTCTCTCTATGCTGACAGGCTTGAAAGCACACACGTTATCTGTATGTGACTCTAATTTGAGCAAGAGACCTGGAAGAATTAACTTTCAGTTAGTTCATTCCATTTGTTTATGTTCATGCATTTGATTATTATGT
>NW_017728996.1:26782108-26792305 GCF_001723915.1 Gavialis gangeticus | reverse complement strand
CTTGCATGAGTAAAGAGATTAGTATAAAGGACATGCATGAATTTAAAGGACTGTTTTCTCTCTATGCTGACAGGCTTGAAAGCACACACGTTATCTGTATGTGACTCTAATTTGAGCAAGAGACCTGGAAGAATTAACTTTCAGTTAGTTCATTCCATTTGTTTATGTTCATGCATTTGATTATTATTTCTTAGCAGCGATCCGGTTTCTCTATAAATTTAGGATAAGAGAATGGGACGGATACTTGGAGTTCTTGCATTAATATTATGGATTCTATTGCTAAACCATTGGAGAAAATATGGAGAGAGTAAACCAAAATTCAGACTTCTCTAATGTGTAAGGATACCATTAGTTTTCTGAACAAGACAAAAGAAGGGCTTGATTTCTGATCACAATAAGTGATACAAACAGGTCTATAATGTAAATGAGAATTAAGTTCCAATTTTGAGGATTTAGATTGGGACTGGGCAAATATTGTAAAGACTGTCCACTTGCAGTATTTAAATGGGAAGGCTACTTTCAAACTGACTTTGTGTCCCTCTCACGTATATTAACTTTCAGCACATTTTATGGCAAATAAGCTTTGTTAGAACAAATGTACTGGAAAGCAAATCATGCACTGAAATATGTGAATATTTGAAAAAAGTGCATTTTGAAGGGTATATTTCAATGTAATATTCACATTTACAATTTATATTTTGCGTTGGACTCAATGACTCGTCACCTTAATCAACACAGCACAAATATGGAACACTGCAATCAAATATACAATTTAAAATCCATGCTGTGGATTAATTACATGTTCGGTTTTAAAAAAGCCCATGTAACTAACCAGCACACAATACAATGGGAATATTTACAAACTCCCTGGAGACTGAGAATTGTTCATTTCAGAGACTGGATTAATTTAAAATAATGGGAAAATTCATGTGTGTGTATGTATATGCTGCAGTTGCACAGTGAATTATAAAAGATACAGGTAGGAGTTGCTGTGTACCCTTAATCACAGCCACTGCCAGTAGGAAACATAGACGCTGGTTAGCACCACATACCGCACTAAATCATAGTTTGTAGAATGGAGTTTGAGGACTCTTGTGACTCATTCTCTGGATGCACCACTCTTCTCATATCGTGAGATCTGTGAAGTGTCATGTGTTTCTAAGCTATCTGGGTCTGAGGAGAGACCTGTCACTGTTCCTAGCTGCAGTTCTTTCAATGCCATCTATTTATTGGACCCCAAATGTTATTTGGACAGGTGAACTGCAGCCAAAACCACAGTGTTCCCAAGCTTCTAGTTACATGGACCCATCTCTCTTACTCTAGGGTGACCCATATTTCCCTATTCTCAAAATGGGACACTTAGCTTCCCCTCAAACCTTGACTGTGACCTCTAGCATCAGCCAGAAAGCATGGAGGTGGCACTGAAGAGTGAAACAGTCGAGTTTCACCAGGATAATCTCTGGGACACCTGTCCTAGGTTCCCCTTGAAAAAAGCTTAGCAAAGGTATTTCTTAACCACAGTTATATTATTCTAACAAAAGCACAAGAAAGTTATGAGAAACAACACACTCCTGAAATCAGTCCTTCTCCACGAATCCCTTGCTCCAGTCCTCAGGCAGGACAGTCCTTCCAAATGTTCTGGCTGAGACTGTCTTAGAATAAAGTCCCTTAATTAGAGACACACAACCCTTTTAAAAACAATCCCTATTCTTCTTGACCATGAGCTCATATTGAAAAAATGTCAGGCTCCAACTTCTGTCGTACATGGGGGAAGTTCACATCCCTACTGCTAGAAAAAAACATTGTTCTCCTAGGAAGAGCGGTTGAGTATTGGTAGCTTTGAATGGTTTTGCCAGAGCTTTTCCAACATAGTCTGTCTTCCAGGTATCAAGCCTCTGCTACAAAAAAGAAAATCTAACTCATTGTTAAGCTTACCGGTCTATCATTTTCCCAACTTGGAATTTATCCAGGGGAGAGCAGCTAACAATTACCCTCTTCTTGTAATGAAGTTTTTAATGCCTACAAGTGGCCAGGACTCTAGTTTAAAATCTTATTTAAACTATATGGCAGTTTTAATATTATATCAAGCTTACTTAATACTGATATAGAGGGAAGAGTGCCACCTGCTGAATTGTCAGTACCACTTACTGCAACACTTTTGTTTTCCTAATGGGTCTTCCAAGTATTGACCGGATTTGACCCTGCTTATTTAAATTTGATGAGATCACAGCCCAGAGTGGTAGAGCTATAAGATTTAGATTATCTATGTTATAGATATTGCTGTTTTGGACTCAGAGGGTTAACACACATATTAGTTCTTTTCAATTTCTTTAAGTACAGCAGCATATATATTTTTGATAACTGATGAGCTGCTGCTCTCGTGTCATAACTCACTAGCCTGACACATTAATCATTTGATTTCTTGGAAGATGGTCCTGCCTTGGAATATAGCTCCTCTTGGCATTCTTGAAGTATATTTTGCCTTCTTATGTTTTTTCAATTGAGTAGTAGTTAAGAGACAATGACATTTCATTATATATTATATTATAAATGAAGATCCTTTTAATATTTACAAACAGCATTCTCTGAGAGCATCTTTCACAACATCACTGGGAATCTGTCTAGCCTACCTGCATGGAATTAAAGCTGCCTTTGCTACAGGTGCTTTAAGGCACATAATTAGGTAATCTTCTAACTGAATGGTTGCTGCTGGGTTTCCCCTTTCTATGTACATGAGGAGTGAGAAGGACCAGGAGGGGATTATGACAGTCCAGCAATTTAGAAGTACATGTCAGCTATGGGGCTAACCCTCTGGCCTCTCTTGGGGAAGAGATGCCTGGTAAACAATGGAACTGACTGTTTGAGTAGGCGTTGCAAACCCTTGCTTGTATGCCACACCACCCTGCGGAGACTTCTTGCACTCTGCTGGAAGAAGAGATTTGCAAGTGGGCCTGAAGGAGCAAAGCTACTTAAATCCACCAGTAAATCCCACCATATGGAACCACTGTGTCGACAAGAGCATTGAGACTGAAGCAGTGATCTCAGATGGAGAATAACACCCATGCCCAATACCAAATGACCCCCTGGGGTCAGAGGGACTGTTCGAAAGGGTGACTGGATTGTCAAAGGAATCCAGTTTTCTAAACTCTTTGTTGCATTAGGGAGTCAGCCCAGCATCTGTTAGGCGATCAGAAAAAACACTAGAGCAGGTTCTGCTTTACAATCAGTAGCATTTTCTGGCACTCCTGTCTCTGGTAAGGATATTTGCAAAACAACAGTAAAAATTAAAGTGCACCATAAAACTCAATATTTACCATTAACTCCTGAGATATTATTGCACATTAATTTTATAGTTGCTTTACAAAACCACTTTCCAAAGTCTTGGGTGCCAGAACATGCTGTTGATGCTACAGCAGTTTAGCTTCTCAAGCAGGGCAAGCAAGCCTGTTCCCTACCCAATGCAGCAGCCATTTGGAGTCCTGCTGCTTCTACTAAAAGAGAGCAAACAGCTGGAAAATACAGGAAATTGTTCCTTTCTACAACTAAATCTGGATCTAATAAGTTGCCTGTGCTAGGAGCTGATTTAATTTCCAGCCACGCAAGACTATAGTGCAGTATTGTACCTCTGCTGAGGTGCATTTTAAGAAGGCATGTAATTAGAATACTTAAGTAGAAAATTAAGTTAGTATTTGTGGCTGCTTTCTAATGTTTCCACCCAAACAGTGAATAATAGCCAAGAGCTGCTTTGATGTAATAACAGAGCTCAGCACCACTTTATCCATAGACTTTAAAACACTTTGCACAATACAAAATGTATTAATATCCATATTTAATATCCATATTTTGAGAATGGGGAAACTGAGACACAGAGAAGCTAAGTGATGTTCCCAAATTGTTGGCAGTGTTTACTCACCTTGATGCATAAGGCTGTTTGCCTCACTTGAGTGCTACAGTTAAAACCAAGTAGGTGGATAGTGGGATTCAGGTAAAATCACTGTGGTGGAAAAAGTGCTTATGTATTAGCTTTATTTAGGCCAGAAGAAGGAAGGTGACAGGAGCAGGTAAAAAAAAGAGCTGTGGAATCTCCTTTTATGTATAACAATTGACCCAATATATAGTGCAGAAGAATTGCAGGTGTTGCTCAATGCGATCTGTTATGGCAAATTCTTTGATCCCATTACACAGAGCTGCAGACACTTGCTAATGAGTTTTCTCCTGATGGAAGAAATAACACTAAAGCAAAGTCAGTCTCAGGCACTGCTTTGGCTGATATGTAAAAAACATTCTTTTAGTTCTGTATGGGCACATCTACACGTGCATGAATGTGTTTTTCCTAATATGCATTAAATTTAGTACTTCCAGTGTACTGTAAAAATTTAAATTTAGTACTGTAGGAGTCAGGGGGCACTTTAATTAGAGCAGCTCTAAGAACCGCTCTAATTAAAGTGCTCAGAGCATTTTGTGTATCAGCATCCCTGCACTTCAAAATAGCAGTGGGGCACTTTATTTAAAGCCCATCAAATGAACTTTAGATACAGCACCCCTGCCATCATTTTGAAGTGTGGGGATGCTGATACACGGGACGTGGGAGGTTTCTGGATTAATTTAGGCTGCTCTGACACACTGTAATTACCTGCTTGTGAATAGGCCCCCTGAGGTACTAAATTGATGTGCATTAGGCTGCACAAATGCACAGTAGTGCAAGCACATGCTTTTTAGGTGATAATGCACAATAGCCTATTTTACTGAGCATTAGCATAATAGCACAGTTTTTTTATGCACCACTTCAATGTGCAGTAAAATAGGCTACTGCACATTAATTTGCATGTGTAGTTGTGCCCTATATCATGCAACCCTTTGTGATTCCTAGATGGTGCCCCAAGCTGGTAACTGAATCCATAACAAGGTTTACTCAGAGAGCAAAAAGAGCTACTTGTAAAATCTGAGAATGAGGATGAACGCAGGGTGGTGAGATTTATCTAACTTCATTAATTAAAAAAAAGAGAGAGATACAAACTGTTGCAATATTTAATACAGAAAATCAGGATAATGACAAATGACAACCTTGCAGCCTGCAAAATCTGCTAATAAAGTGTCTGCTGTGGTTGTTATTAAAGCTAAACTTATGATCCATGATTATCCAACCATTAAACATAAGTGGAGACTAAACTGGATATCTCTGTCAGATGATATTTTGGTGCTGTCTGCACTGAGAAATTACTTATCAAACTTGATTTCTGATGCCTCCCTTCATTGTAGATTAGCCCACTAAAGAGTTTACAAGCATTCAGAAAAGATCTTTTCTCCTTCTGTTGTCCACTTTTTCTTCAGCAGTTTCACTGCATGATGTCTTTTAAGTTTCCTTTGTAACCCTCTAAGACTCATTTTTGTAAAATAATTGTATAGAGGGTTGTCGCAGGGCACTAAGGTGCCTGCTCCTTTAAGGGCATAAACTGCCTAGAGAGAGGGTCCTGAGCCAGGCAGAAACCCCACAGGTGCAGGTTGCCGCGGCAGCCAGCTAATGATGGAATTAGCCTGCACCTGCACCTGGTCAGCTGACTGGAACAAGGCAGGGCCCTGGGCCCATATAAGCCCCAGGGCTGTGACTGAAGGCAGTTAGGGCCTTGGCAGCTGCCAGGGGGAGTGGAGTCTATGTAGAAAAGCTCCACAGAAATACTTGGGTGCCTGTGCTGCTGCTGGTGAGACTAAACCATATAGGGTTATGGTTGCTGTTATGTTATAGCCCATGGGCTCATATTTATGTTATTACTTTTAATCTGGTGGACTGGTATGAGGCTATTGGGGAGGAGAAGGCCTCTTGGGGCACACTACCATACAGAGCCCCAGTGCCAGAGGGTGCAGGGATGGGGTGAGCAGACCCCAGTGCCGGAAGGCATAGTTACTGAGAACCACATGGTTTAGTGGGGTCCACCAGGACCGTGAGTGCATAGCACCTTGAAGGCAGCCTTCCTATTATCTTAATCATCAAGAGGTGGCAGATGAGAATAGAAGGCGCCCATAGGGCGAAGCTGGCAAGTGGCAAGGACACAGGGCTCCAGGTGCATCATAGCCATCCCTAGAGACCCCACCCCATGACAGGTGTTTAAACTCCTTCTCAGGAGCAGCTGACACCAAGCTCCCTGACAGACATTCACTTTAAGATGTGATGGGATCTAATCCTTAATCCCAACAATGGACCTGTGTGGACTGATGGGATCAGTCTGTCAGGCTGAAAATTGGAGTACCTGTGAATGCTGAAAATCGGAGTACCTGCTAATTGAACTTCAGAAGAAAACCGGTCCATCTCTGAGGCTGTCTAGGGCGCATGAGACTTCCTTTTTTTTTTTTTTGATGCATGCTATTTTTATTATTGGCATGAAGAGTTTTTTTTTGTCTTATTTGAATAATGGGAAGAGGGGTTGTGTTTAGGGAAAAATATATTTATGTGTGTTAGCAGAGAGTGTTCCACTCTTGCTTGATAGTTGCCCATGTACCAACCAAATGTTGCATACAACTGTAATCTTTTCCCCATCAGTTTTGACTGTAATCAGCACAGTTGCAAGCAGTGTAGTATTTAGTTGGTTACAGTATTCAGGGAGCACTACATATTGAATCTAATGAATTATGGTTATCTAGCAAATCTTAATTTTATTCCTATCTCTCAGAATGATATAAACTTAGGCTCTATACCTGTCCTTATGAACCATGCCTGACTTGGTATCAGCTAATGCATTACAATCTTGACTGCTTCTTTGCTTGCAAATATGCTATCAGCAAAGATCTAGAACAGGTCCTGAATTTGCTAAGGGGAAAATATGAGATAAAAAAAAAAGTAAATGAGGATGTGTGAAAAATATTGATGGCACTTAGGCCTCATGTCAGGATGTGGAATGGGTGACTCAATGACTTTACCACAGAACTTTCAGAAACAAAAATATTGGAAGGTGCAAAAGCATATGGCTGATTTTGGCATCAGCCTGAATTAAGGGAAAAATCTCACTGTAATTTTGTAATCCGCTGCAGGCATAGCGGTACAAGTTTGCACATTGTGCATATGTTTCTAATATGCGCTGGAGGGGCAAACCCAATCCAGAAGTTTGGAGTGGGTTATTAATTCTCTCACTAATAAGTGGGCCAATTATGTCCTATTGAAAGCACCTATCTGTGAAGAACTGGACTAAGGCCACAAATTCACTTCTTACAAGCCACTGAACCACAACTAGGTGAAAAACCTTCCGCCATTACCTGACAGGACATATGCTGATAACCTACAGATAAAAGTCTCTTTAATCACTTTACCCGTACTAGAGCTAGTCCTCTAACTTCTCCATCAACCAAATTACAGGGCAAAACATTTTGTAAATGGGGTATGAGGTACTGCCAACATCCTTTTTAAAACCTAATAGGTAATAAAGTATGCATGTTCTCTGGAAGCAAGCTGGACCTCTATATATCACCAATGCTTTATTAACAATTTCATTTTAAATAGTGTCATCATGATTCACAGAGAAAGCGCTTTACATTTCCCATCATTCTTCTGTTAAATATCCTCAGAGAAATGTTTCTGCTTAGGGCAAAAATAATTTCACATAACATCACAATTGCTGAGGGCCTGATTCATAAAAACAGAGTACCTCTGTCTCCACAAGCTCATAATCATTTCCTGTCCCCATTCATTAGCACTATGCACAGCAAGAGATACGAAGCAAGTGGTGTTAGACTTTCTAATTGGGTATCTCCCATGGATGCCACATTAATATGTCATTAGACTAATATTTTTTACTGACATGGTTCAAAACAGGCTTTGGATCCTCGGGAGCTGTGCATTCTGATTTTAAAGAACTACAGTGATTTATAACTTTCACAGTTCTTCTTGGGTATCTTATGACCCGGAAAAAAGTCCCACCATGCCAACGTCATGCAGGGAGAAGAGACTGTTAAAACTCTCCGTGGGGGCAATGGGGTGAGACTAGAAGAGATACCAATGGGGGAAAAAAGTAAAAATGGTACAAAGTTTAAAGCCCTGAACTCTAAAACCTACAGGGAAAGTTGCCACATTTCCCCCATAAATGGGCTGACTAGCATATAAATCAAGGCTAATTAAATGTGCATAGGGTTTATTTTCTTTATATTCTGAAACAGTAAAAGAGAAACTTAACATTCTCATTGAAGCCCTTGGGTGTTGTTCTCCCCTATGCAGAGATACAGCACAAAACCTACGTGCCTTCTGCTAACCCCCTAGGATAGCAGTCAATTTCTCCCATAATGGTTAAATTGGAGCTTCAGTGCAGCTGGCAAGAAATTGCATGATGATTATCACCTCACTAATGACTGCAGAAATGTTTAAAAGACCCGCTGTTCGGCAACTTCCATCTCCTCAAATAGAAGTTGTGTTGTGCTCTCTGCTGTCACCATTTGTGCACTGTGCCATTTCTCATCTTAGCTAATGTAACTGAACATGAAACTTCTCCCAGATCTGAGGATTTGTAAAGAAGGTTTAGGAAACAATGGGCTTAAAGTAGATGTTTGAACAAAAAATCTTGTGATTCTTGGAAAGACCTAAAAAGCTTCCTGTGAACAACACAGGCTCAGTCCAAGATTTATTTGAGTTATTAGGAACTTTTTCACCAACCTTGATGGGAATTGAATCAGGCCTTTAGTGAGCTGGGTGTAAAAATGTCAGTCTGTTTTCTATGGGGGAAAGGATAGACTCACATTTCGCTAGTCAGAACCAATCCGAGGACCATGATGAAACATATTGCCCCTTTCTTATTGTAAAATCTCAGTTTCCAAAATGTTGAGGCTAGAGGGAGCAAAGGGATCATCTTTGTAAAGGGAGTCACAGGAGGTTTGAAGAACTTGGTGCTAATAAAGTTCTTTTTCAATATGTTAGAAAGATACTTGTCTTATCTATGGATAATTTTCACATATCTTTATGCTGAATAGTTTGCGTTGCTAAGCAACATTCAGTAATGTGTATACACGTTCAAGTTACCTTTGGTGCTTCACATAACTGTTTCCACTCTCATCCCCAAATTTCTTTCACTAGATGAAAGATCCCTGTGTGGATTGATGTAGGATCAAGGTGTATATTGAAAACAGTGCAGAGATCAGAAGCCACGCTCTTTCAAAGCTAAATGGGCCACAGCACTACAGCACAAAACGGAGACTTAATTGAAGAATCAAGTAACTGTTCTGTCTTCTTTAAGCTATGTACCATCTTCCCTACAGCAACCACAGAGATGTTTACTTTCATTTTCAGTGGCGAGAAGGATAAAAATCTATTTAAAGTGTCTGAGCGAGAGAGTGTCACACTGGACAAAATAAGTTTTTTCAGTGAGGAATGGCATATCAGTAGAGTAGTTACAATATGTATTCTCCCCTCTGCCTTGTGCAGAAATACTGCTCAATGTCCAGTGCTAACTAACCCAACCATGAGCAAATTAACTGTATGTCCTCTGGTCTGAACTGATTTGCAGACCTTTCACTTTCATGTTTCATATTATTTTAAAGTATTGTTAGATGTCTGGATAAAAAGAATGTGAGGCGGTAATGTGTGGGTTAGTGCTGCTAGCTTTGCTGTGCTTTTGTGCTTTGAGGCATAAGTCAACAGGATAAAAAAGTACAAGACAGGTGTTTGAGAGCAGAAAGTAATGGGCCTTATTCGGATCTGACAGGAGTGTAAATCAAGGACAATGCCACTAAACAGTGAGGTGGACAAGGTTCTTTGGGTAAATGTGATATCTTTTATTAGAACAAGTAAATAATTGGAAAAAATTGTTCTTTGCAAGCTTTCAGGCACAAACACCCTTCTTCTGGCATAGGAAGGGTCTGCCAGTATTTTGTGTGGTACCCTGAGTGGACTAGTAGCCAAAATGCAAAATGCAGGGTGTTTGTGCCCAAAGGCCTGCAAAGAACAATTTTTCCAACTATTTAGTTGGTCTAATAGAAGATATCATATTTACCCAAAGAACCTTGTTGGCCTACATCCTTAGACCAACACGGCTACAACCAACAACCTTGTAAACAGTGGGGTTACACAGACCAGAGTTGTGCACTGCTCCCCTTGTGCAGATGACCTCTGTGCCTACAAGCTCTTGTACTGGGTTGAAGGAGATAGAGGGTCTGCTTTAACCTTTGTTGTGATGCCGCATTCAGCAGGGCCCAATAACACAGCTATGGTCTGCAAAGATACGG
>NW_017728996.1:26770622-26777108 GCF_001723915.1 Gavialis gangeticus | reverse complement strand
ACTGGGTTGAAGGAGATAGAGGGTCTGCTTTAACCTTTGTTGTGATGCCGCATTCAGCAGGGCCCAATAACACAGCTATGGTCTGCAAAGATATGGGGCATGCCTAAGATGCCCCATATTCTCCAGAATATTGTCTCCTGGCTTTTCCTCTGCTACAGAGGTGGCACTGACTGTGAATGGCATGAGAACCCTGAGGCCAGCATTGTATCAGTACTTTGGGGTGATTCTCCTTGCTTTAATTAAGCTGGTTGTAGGGCCTGACTGCACCACTCAGAAGACTATTGTCTTGCATGAATTGAAAAATAGATATGAGTGAGACGAGTCAGGGATGTTTGTTCTCATGGAGCCTTAAATCAGCCAGACTCCAAGGATTTCTGCCTGCCGCAGGGATTCCTGGCTGCCACTGTGAGGCTTTAGGAACTATTTTAGGCAACTTTAATACAGAGGAGCTCTGAAGGTGCTCTAATTTATACAGGGCACAGAACAGATCCCCAGCAACCCCAGGGAGCAAAAGAGCATAAAGATTATACACTGCCACTTTCCTGCCCATAAGTCTCAGGTCTTGTGGCAAACATAGTTCATCTGAGCTCACGGAATAGTACTGTAGAAGAAGACTTTACACACCACCATTAAGTCTAAGTAGGAATAACATGAGACCCTGTTTGGATGGAAATGAATTAAGGAGCCCACGTGTTAGGCTTTTGCAAGAAGCTACCTTCAATAAAGCCAGTGATAGAATAGTTTTAATACTGTGTAGTGCAGGGGTTGTCAACCAGGGGGATGCATACCCCCAGGGGTACTTGGGAAGTCCCTAGGGGGTATGTGCAGGCAGGCAGGGAAAGAGCACTGCCCACCACTCTGTGTCTAGCTGTGCACCAATCCTCCCCCCACCCCCCATCCGGCGGCTGGGGGTACGCTGCTTCATGCCTGGCCACTGGGGGTGCAATGATCCAAAAATATTGAAAACCCCTGGTATAGTGGGTTAGTTTACGGCAGTAAACATTTAGGAATGTTTTACTTCTACTGTTATCGGGGTAGACCCAGGGGGGTGCAGTGGTGCAGTTGCAACTCCCCATTGAATCCTGCTCCATCCAAAGTTTAAAACCATCTGCCTGGCACTGGCAGAACATTTTTATTCAGGCAAAAGTGAGGGAGTCAATCAAGATCCTGGCTTATTATAATGTACCTGTTTCCTTCTAAACTCTCCATTGCACAGGTGTTAATGACCCTCTCTCCTTTTTAATGTTATGTAATGGTTCCATTAATTAAGCTGTCCTTGTTCTGTAATTCTGCTGTTAGCTGCTCCTGGTAATGTAAATCCTGTTTCACAGCCCTGCAGACTATTCTTAATGCTAGCTAGAAACATTAACTCAGGTGCGGAAATAACTTTCAGTGAAGCACTGAATGCACTGTTAAGAAGCTTGGTGGCCAAATCTCCAAATCCAAATGAAATCAGGAGACCCTTTAATTTCTCTGAATCGAATTGGAACCCTCCAAATTGATTTGGAGATTCGGCCATAGACACAGCTTTAAATGTTTTTTCTACATACCTCAAGGTACCAGGTGGCTCGTGATTGCTGCGATGCTGGGGCACATACAACATCCCACAGGAGTGCAGGGGACTCCCCAGCATGCTCAGCAGCAAACCCAGAAGTGGACCAGAAGCACTTCTGGTCCACTTCCAGGTCCACTGGGAAGTGTGCTGGGGGCATACCCATAACCCCCTGGCTTGGTCATTGGTGCCTCCTGGGTCTGCGGGGGCACCTGGAGTCCCACCGTGGCTAATCACCAAGTCAGGGAGGGCACAAGGGGACCTCCTGTGTGCTCCCCGGAGGACCTGAAAGTGGACTGAAAATACTTCCATTCCACTTCCAGATTCACTGCCAAGCATGCAGGGAGACCCCCCTCCTCCCATGCTCCTGTGGGACTCTCCATCCACCCCACCATTGCAGCGTTCATTGCTGGTACCTCAAGGTATGTAGAAAAAACTTTTAAGTGGTGCCTATGGCCAAATCACCGATTCTCCAAATCAGCATCGAATCTTCAGATTTGGCCAAATTGAATCAGGGACAGTGATCCAAATCAACAAATCAAATCACTATCCCCAATTTAGGCTGAATCCGAATCCAAATCGAATATGACCCTTCAGACACCCCTACAAGAAGGCTAGTTTGTTTTTTTTAATGAGTCTAAAAGAGATGTGCATTTAATCCTAATGACTATAGGACTGATGAAACATTTTTTGATTATTTTTGCCTAGTTTGTTGTGTCTTTATACATTATATATGATATAGCAAATTAATGCATGTTCTAGTGAAGTTAAATTTATTTTTGCTCCAATCTTAAACTGATTAATATAGTTTGAGGCCCCTAGCTTATTAGCATAGTTTCTAATTCATTTTTAAATGGAGAAAAAAATGTATTTTGGTAGATGTCATGATGTACTGCACTATCTGCACCTCCCATAAGCTTTACTTAAGTTCTATGCAATTTCAGCACTTGGTTAAAGTGAAACAGGTACATAAGTGTAAGAACTAGGGCCTTCATTTAAAATTGCTAACATAATATCATATAGGCTATATTTCATATAATGAATGATCAAATACAGCAATTACAGATGTCTTTTAGTTAATATAGTTCATTTTATCTAAATTATAAGCTGTTTGAGTCAAGAGACATCAATTTATGTTCTGTAGTTGTGCAGCACCTAGCACTATGAACTTCTGATCTAGGACTAGGACTCTTAGACTGTGTCCCCATGAGCGGGAACATGCACTTTGCAGTGCCTCAAAGGCTTTTGAGGTGCTGCAAAACATACACAGCATACGTGAATAGGTTCTCAGCATTGCATATTTGCAACAAGGAGGCAAATACTCCAATATAAAAAGAAAAGTGTCAGAGGACAAAAAAAAAGCAGGGTGGCGCACGTGGCTGCAGTGTGTGCCACCTGAAATCAGAGCCTGGCTGGCCACACTCCTGCTGCCAGTCAAGCTCCCTGCTGCTGGATTGCCACCGCTGCAGCTCCGGGAGGCCCACAGGACCCCAGCAGGTAAAGCTGCTGAGACCAAACCAGGTGCTGCTTCCACAAATATGTGCTGCTGCTAGGTGTCCCCAGGGAAACTCACATTCATGCTTGTGGAGACGTGCCCATAGGTGTTAACACAGTAGCAATAAATAGCAATAATAATACTTTGGCTGCTTAGCACAATTTGCAATATTGCAATAAATAGCAGTAATAATACTTTGGCTGCTTAGCACAATATAAATCACATAGGAATGATTTTTTGACTTGGTCTACATGAATCCTATAAAAACCACAGCCTGCATGTATGCTTCCTGGTGCTGATATTTACAGATGAGGATTTTACAGGATAGTTCATTAACTACATTTCCTAAATTATACTTTGTGATAAAAATATAAAACCAAAGCAGTAGTTCAATTTTTACTTTAATGTCAAGCCCTCAGCAAGGTAGAAGAAGACTATGTCCTTAACATGTTAAAATGGAAAGTGTTTAACATAACATTATTCAAACTGTTTCCAAAAGGAAGTTAACAGGCATTTGGTGCTAAAAATATACAGTAGGCTCTGCCTTTTGCAAAACCACTAAATATGCAAATTCCAGAGAAAGACTTGACCTGAACTTCAGACCTAGTCTATCTATCAAGATTCATACATTATAATCTAATTCAGGAGCAGTCACTCAGTATTCAAGACATTTGTTTAATTCCGTTAGTTTAACACTCATCTGTTTCTGTCCAAGGTACAGTATATAAAACAAATGATTGCTTCCTCTTAACTTTTTTATGTAAATAAATTATAATCACACTTGTTGGTTACATTAAAATTAAGGAGCTGTCAGTGCTTCAATTACAAACCTCTATTTTCAGGATCTTATAATTCAGTTGTAAAAAGTCTCTCCAGAAGACAAGACATAAATTAACTTGACAGACATCGTCTTAGCTGAAATGTATGTTTGTTTATATTTTTAATGATCTGGGGAGGCTAAATTAATTAATGCTTTCAGATCCTTTAATGGCAGATGCTCTATAAGCACAACATATTCTTAATATTCTATATCATTAATACACATTCACAGCAGAAGCCATGAGGATTCCTTTGAGCCTACTGAGTGTGAGATGCCTGCATATGTTGATTAGGAAATGTCTCCTGAAAATTATTAAAGACTTGGTTGAGATTTGGTGATGACTTACTCTGGCAAGAAGAAAAATTGCAATAATGTAGAAAGAGTTTAGATAGCCAGTGCTGAAGGTTTACATAAAAATGTGCAATTCTGGAGAATGCTCTTAGGTTGCTGTTGTATAAAAGGGAATAGTTGAAGCTCTATATCATCCTTTTTAACCTTATGTAAAGGGAAAGGAAATAGCATATTCAGGGTGAGGAGAAGTATTGAATTAAAGGGTTTCTGCTAGGTGCTCTTGTGCCTCTGTAATTCTCCAGTTGCAGTTCTCTAGCTACAATTCTCCAGTCCTAGTTACAAATAAAATAATGGTGTATTTAGGTGGCAGTCTTACAGTCACTTCAGCATGTGTTCAACCTTATTCAAAGAAGTCCGTGAAACTACTTCTGTGCTTCAAGTTAAGTATGCATTTTCTTGTAAAGATCATAGCCGTAGAGAGGCTTTGCCATTATTCTAGAACTCTAAACCCAGAAATAAGACCTAAGATATTCTTCAATTTTCCTTTAGGCCCTATTTAAATTCCTGAATGAAAGTGAGAAACGGCATCATTTAATGCATCTGGAAGAAACACTATAGTTTAATTGTACTTTACTTTGATTTAGGCAAGAGCATATTTAAGCAAAAGTAACTCATCTCTATAACTCTGTATGCTCCACTTTCATTCCATATCTTTCATTTTCTGAAAAAAATGCAAAAATTCAGAGAGAGCTTGGCCTCCTTTTGCTCATATTTCCAACACCTTTCCTGAATCTTACCTTATTCTCTTTTATTCAAAAAATAAATTGAAGGAGTGTTAGAAAGTGGAGATGCCAATTTTCTTAACTATCTAAGATATGCTGGCTATAGTACTACACTGCCTGTTAAACAAATATATCTGAAGAGGATCAGTAACAGGTAGTGGGATGCTTTTACTTGGGGCATACACAGCAGCATCTCCACACAATCAAGTGGAATGGCAGTGGTATATCTAGGAGGGAAGTGATGCCAATTTTGTCCCTAATTACACCTGTTCATATCTATTGAGTTAATTATATTGGTCTTAGAAGGGCTTCCACTGGAATAACTAAAGTCCAAGTTTGTTTATCTCTATGTAACACTAGTTCATTATCTTGTGCACTCTCTGTGTTTTGATGTAGCTGCAGAAAATCCTCATTAGCCAAACAAGGAATGTTTGAAATTTCTTAGGACTGCAGATGTGCTTTTTATTCTCAGGTCTGGATGTTACCAGACTTCTTCTGCCTTTCTGTAAAACACAGAGAGCTTTCAAGTATATCAGTGTCTTTTGGCATCTGAGGCTCTCTGGCACACAGAGGAGACCTGGGTATCCAGACACCTATCATACTATCTGCCTTTCTTTGTCCTTAAGTAAATGTTATACTAGATCACCTCCTGGTATGATAACATGAGTTTTTGTGACCATTTATCTGACCCAATTTACAGAGCACTTAAGAGTTATACCACAGATTTTTCTTAATTGTACAACTGCTACCTAGACCTATTGCAGGTAGGGCTTAATCGCACAGCTGCTACCTAGCCCTACTGCAGTCAATGAAACCACTTGCATGAATAAAAACTGCAAATCTTGGCTGTACATTGAATTTCTAAGATGATGGACCTGATCTTGCACTCAGATAACTTCACAAAGCCCTAGCCTAACTGTAAGTACATATGAGTAGTTCTACTGGTCACAGTCTATATGATTTACTTAATCGGGACCTAAACGATCGTAACATCGAAGACGGGGCAGAAACAGGAAGAAAGAGAAGCAGTGTTTGCCTTATGGAAAGTGAAATAAGGAAGGTGCTTCTCTGTTTGTAGCCCAAAACAGTTAGCATTTGAATTTCACACTTTTAAAGCTCTGTAAGTGTCATGAAATCAAATAACCTGATGAAAAAAACCCATAATTTATCTTACTGGAAAAATCCGACTTTTTACAGAAGTATAATCTTTTCTGTGTCATTGATAAATGCATAAACACTATATGCTACTTGCCCTAATTTAAAACAAAGCAGTGTAATAACTTATAGTTAAACCTCCAGGTTGTAGCCCTGTCTTACTGAAGGTGAGTTAACAGTCAACAAAAAGAAAAGGTTTGAACATGATTTGTATTTTCCTGTGTTCTGTAAACTCAAATGGGCAATCTTGTACTTCTCTATGGTATGCAGGCATCAACCGATTTCTTTCACTTGAATTTGAAGGAATTTTCCAATACATTTTCTACTTCTGTCTCAAACACTGTAGTATATGCAGCACTGTAAATACAAATTAAGATTAAAATGGAAAGGA
>NW_017728996.1:26763462-26765622 GCF_001723915.1 Gavialis gangeticus | reverse complement strand
CTGTAAACTCAAATGGGCAATCTTGTACTTCTCTATGGTATGCAGGCATCAACCGATTTCTTTCACTTGAATTTGAAGGAATTTTCCAATACATTTTCTACTTCTGTCTCAAACACTGTAGTATATGCAGCACTGTAAATACAAATTAAGATTAAAATGGAAAGGGAGTAGTTTGCAGCAAACAGGAATTCACTTGGTAAGCTGGGAAAGGTCCTTGTTCTTTTGGAATCTGTGGTTTGGTCTGCCTATTGCTTGGTGGTTTATTTGGGTGTAGCCTGAGCTTTCTAACTGGTAGTTTAAAGGTAGAACTGGTAGTTCTAGACAGGTCTGTACTGTGACTAAAATAGAGGTCTTGCAGCTGGGAGGATGAGTAACTGATCCCAGCTTTTATCAAAGCCTTGATATGCATGTGTCAATCAAGGAATTTCCAGTAGAGTAGGGAAATATTGATGCCAATGTGCAAGGCCCTGGTGAAATCTCATTGCATATTACATGTAGTTCTGATAATCCATGTTCAAGAAGGATGAATGCAAGCTGGAACAGATGTAGAGAAGGTTTCCTAGGACTACCAAGGGAACTGAGAATCTATGGTGACAGTATTCTCTTCCACTATAAAGTTTTAAATGAAAGATGAAATTCTCATGTAACCACAGGGCTCCAGAAGAAGAGGGTTTTAAAATAATTCCATATATTATGATAGAATCATAACAATGGCAATGCTGAAGATCTATGTTCAATTAAGTACATGAATTTATAATCTGGTGATTGATCTTGCAAGATTCTGAGTAAACTTGCAACCGGTTCAACTCAGCTGAAGTAAAAAGCACATTCCACGGCAATGAATGAGGTATCGCAGACCCCAGTCCTGCAGATTTTTATTTTGTATGCTTTATCAATATATCTAGTATCATTGTAGTTGACCCTGTCTGAATACCTAAAAAAGGCAACAAGATTTACAGTTATTTTTTTATTCAAAGAAATCAAAAGGAAATCAGAATATGAGCCATTCTTCTTACTGTATGTCCCTAGTTTTTGTTGTATTGCAAAGTTTTGAATCCAGAGCTTTTCAATGGAATGTTTATAGATTTAACATAGTATATCTGTGTCATGTTTGCATTTGTGAATATAAAACCTCAGAATGCAGGTTTTACTTTTTCATTCTTGTTTTTCCATCATGAAGCTTTTGTTCAATTAAAACACACTTTTAACATGATGGGTTAGCAACTTTTTAAAATATATAAAATGGATGATTTCAACCTGCAGAGTGTCTAAATTTTCCATCATCTGTAAATGAAGGAAACTTATCTGTTTGCAAATTACTTAATGCAAACTGTATATTATTTTCTCTGTGTAAGCTATCAATGCATTGTTCATTTCATCCACATGCATAGCTGGGGTAGTTGTATTTGAGAAGCATATGCATCAGCTAATTGGATTTTCCATTTTGCATTACTTCTTTGTTGAATACTTGCAGGCTTAAAAGATCCAGGCTAATAAAACCGGCATAATGCTGCATCTATATGATTACCTCTGTCTTGTTGATGACTTAATCCCAGAGCTAATGCCATTTTTTTAAATACAGGAGAATAGTCCACCTTCTATCAAAATATTAAACTGACTCTCACACTGCTTTACTACATAGGCAGTGTTACAGCTGTACATCAGTTTCTTTCCAGTTGGAGAACTGACACAGCTCTAGTTATTTCTATACTGTTCCATGTTGTCTGAACAGCTGTCAGGATGTGTGGGTTTAAGACATTATAATTTTTAAGTTTCCATTTCTGTTTTTACTGTCTTAACATAAACAAGTTAGGATTTTGGGTTCTGTTATCAGGGACTTGGTTTTGATTGTCACATCACCGCCAAGGGAAAATCATGTTGAAATGTTGAATACACAAAACATACAGAGGAAGAACCAATAGTTAACACACTTAAAAAAGCAGGCTAAGTAAATCATGGGAGTCAGGTTACTGGCTGCTACTGAAATTCAGTAAATAGGGGGTTAGGCTCCCCTTTACAAAGTTAAACATTACCAGAACCTTCATAGCAGTCAGGTGGTGGCCCTAGATTTTAGGAGGGCGAACTTCAATGAGCTAAGGAGGATAGTTGGAGAAGCGCTGAAGACTCATAGGGGAGGGGAGCCGGGTGTCCAAGGGGAGT
>NW_017728996.1:26758023-26758462 GCF_001723915.1 Gavialis gangeticus | reverse complement strand
GTCTGGAACCAGCTTCCATGTGAGGTGGTGCAGGCTCCCACCCTGGGGGTTTTTAAGAGGAGGTTGGATGACCACCTTACTGGGGTCATTTGACCCCAGTGCTCTTCCTGCCATGGCAGGGGGTCGGACTAGATGATCTGCTCAGGTCCCTTCCGACCCTAGAAACTATGAAACTATATTGCCCAGCTCCCATATTTCCTGTGCCATCTGTTTGCATAGTTTCCTTAAAGTCTCTTGCTTGACAGTCTTTTAAATTGTATTAAACATCCTTGCAAGAGAAAAGAGTCAAATATAGACAAAAACTCTTAGGGTATGTACAAGTGTTATATTTAGATCCACCTGACCAGGGTTAGAGTGATCTAAAAGCACACCTGTGCAGGCATTTGAAGGGTTTAAATCAGCCAGAAACCGGTGTGTCCAATTTAAATTACTTCACCTC
>NW_017728996.1:26752304-26753023 GCF_001723915.1 Gavialis gangeticus | reverse complement strand
ATCTAAAAGCACACCTGTGCAGGCATTTGAAGGGTTTAAATCAGCCAGAAACCGGTGTGTCCAATTTAAATTATTTCACCTCCTGTGGTGAACTCACTTTAGATCATGAAAAGGTTAACCCAATGTAGGAAGAGGTTAACTCAATCTGGCAAATGCTGCACAAATTCTCAGCATACCTAGGAAAGCCTAGCCACTCACCCCAGAACTGGGGCTGTGCTATTCCTACCCCCTGACTCTGACCGGGCTATTTTTAGCCACCTGAGGTCCTGTCTCCTGCTCCCTCCGTAGACCCACCAACCTTCCCCCACCCCCACCCCGGCTGAATTATTTAGCTCAGGGTTATCTATGCCACTCCCAGCAGAGGTGAAACGAACACCCAACACACACTGCTCCCAAATCTAGGTTTTAGTGGCTTAAAGCAAGCCACCAAAACCTAGATCAGGTGTGGCAAATGTTTGTACATACCCTTAACACTCAGTTTTTGTTGTAACAAGTCCTATCCTATTTCTTCTCAAGACAAAAGAACTCAACGGGTAGAAGATTGTAAATGTGCTTCTGGGCAGATCCGCTGCCCAGGCTGAGCCACTGTTGTTCTGCTGGAACAACTCAAATGACATTCAGAGATGTCCAGAAGAGGCATCTGTGAATTGTCCTCATGCAAGGTCACAGAGCTGAGAAAAGGGAAGCTCTGGACTGTCTTGCATTCCTCCTATGCTTAC
>NW_017728996.1:26742147-26747304 GCF_001723915.1 Gavialis gangeticus | reverse complement strand
TCACAGAGCTGAGAAAAGGGAAGCTCTGGACTGTCTTGCATTCCTCCTATGCTTACTCCTGGCTCTGGAGGAGGGTAGGCATGAATTGTTTGCTCCTGCACCAGCTAGCAACAATACTATAGCTGCAGATCAATGTCAGTAGCAAGGGAGCAGTAGGAGATGGATAGGGGAGAATGAATGGAAACCTGCCTTTTCCCATGTGCCTGGACTCAAAGTAGCCTGTACAGACAATAGGAAGTTCGCAGTTTCCTCAAGTCATAATCTAGCCTCACAATTGTTGGGGTAACTGAACCCAGGCAACAAACTTGCTCCATCTTGTACAGCTTTCAGCATCTTCTCTTTCTATTTCCTCTCTCCTGTCTTAAGAGGAGTTGTTCCCTAATGCGGACTGTATAATCTTTACCTTTTTCTTTTCTTTTTTTTTTTTACTGTGGTAGGGTTGTCTAAGCAACGTGCCTCCAGGAGTCAGGAAATATCCCCAGAAGGCCTCCCAGAGCATTCGTGCAAGTAATTAACAATGAAAGAATTAGCATAAAACACTCTTCCATGTGAGGTGTGGGTTAAAAGCAAAGTACCTTCCCAGTGGTGGTACTAAGGACAAGAACATGCAGACTGGCATCCCACTGCCCCTCCGGTACACACTTATTATCTGAAGAAATGAAGTCATGCTACCTGAATTAATTCTTCAGCAAAGACTAAACATGGGGCTTTTCACAGAGTAACAGGCCAAAAAGTATCTAACCACAATTTTTTTTTGGAAAAAATCTTTTCACAAATTAAAAATACACTGGCTCAGACCTAATGAAGTTTTCAGACAAACGCTAACAGTTTAATATGGTTTGAATTTTAAAAGGACCTGAAACAGCATCTTGGGTGTGGACTGGCAGGACAGCCCGAGTAAAATGGAGTATGTCTTGATACCTTCGTCAAGGTATAAGCACCAGGGCTCTTCACTATTACTAGCTTAGAACAGCAATGACTAGTCAGGTATATTAAGATTTGTACTTAGCTAGGGTAGAAGTTAAAGAAGCAGAGATTTCTAGCACCCACAGGGTAATGTATGTTGTATTAAATCAATTGTTGTGTGTAAAAATGGTGGCATAATGTGTGTGGAGTGGAAATGGAGACCTAGCAGTGGTTCATACCAGCAAGCGAATTGCATATCTCTGTTTCTAATGAAAGGAATGTGCAGTCTCTGAAAGGCTGTATATGTCTGTTGGATCTTCTGAGTTATATCTCTGTGTTAGGTGTTTCAGTGTCCAATGCCAATCCATGGATATTATAATGCAGCACGGCAAAATGTCCTAGAAACTCTTAATTCCAAAATCTGGAAAAGGCCTCTTTGTGTTCATGAAATGTTGAGAACTTGCTTTTCCCACTAATAACTTCTTTCTTTTCATATTTATTTCTTACATCTCCACTACTACGCTATATAGGCCTTTCTAGCCCCTCTGTGCCAGCTCCTTCTCTCTGACAGCTTATAGTTTTCTAGCCCCATCATGATATCATCTTTTCTGATCACCTTGCTTGATAATCTCATTGGTAGATGAAAACACTGAAATCACTGGTAGCAAAGCTGCAATAGGGGTATGAGGGTTCCCAAGTCTCATGTCATGTCCTGTTTGGTGGTACAAGGCCTCCCCCTAATTGTCTGTGACCTTGCACAATTCCTGAGGATCTACTGAGTTTGTGGGTGGGGGCCGGTGGCTTTTTAGGGGTAGGTTACTCACGAGCGAAATCTCAGAGACGTTCTGTCCATGGCAGGTTTTCTGTGAGAGGTGATCATCATCAAGCCATGAGGTCAGTATTCTGCTGTCATTGGCTGCTTACAAATGTGGCTGGGGGTACACAGCACTTTACTTTCAGCTTAGGGTGTCCCTGCACCAAGCGCAGCGTATGCCTGGAAGAGGAATTGCATCAGTTTGACTTGGCTTGCCCTGCATCTGTATAGCTCCCATGCTTCAGCGGGGCTTTTTGGCAGTTTTATCTAATAGCTGATTCAATCAGTTATTAGAAAAAAGCACCAAAAAGCCCTGCTCAAACGCACAAGCTATACAGATGCTAGGGAGATGGGTCAAACTAATGTGATTCTTCTTCTGGTAAAATGCTGTTTGTTTTTTTCCCCACACCTGTCAGCACCCATTTATGTTAGTACAAATGTGCTGAAGTAAGAGAAATAAGATAGGATATGGAAAACTAGCTCACTTGTTATTTAACCCTTCCCTTCCACCCAGGCACTACCTAATTTTTACACCTGAAGTTACGTGAAATACAGGACACTGATTGAGAGACCTGGTCCGGCCTCTGTAGAAGCCAGTATTACCATATGCCAGTCGTTCCTTGCTCCCAGTCTTATCTTTAGACCACCAGACCATGCTTTTCTCAAGTTAGACCAGCAATCCCTACGCCTTTCTCCTGCCTGTTAGACTTTGCAGGTTCAGTCCATATATTTCTTGTTCATGCAAAAGTTACCAAACATTTTCACTCACAGATAGCTGTCAGTTATATTCCATAATATTACCATAATATTCACATGATCCTTGCTGTATAATCAATACTTATTTTATAGTAATTTGTAGCTTAAAGGAGAAGATCAGACTCTTACAGTTCCTTTAGCTCTAGTTTAAAAAAATAAGATTATATGTCTTTATAGTATGCTGTATAACCTTTCCGGCAGACATCTTCATCACGTACAGACCACAGTGTATTAGACAGCACTCTGTATTCTGCATTAATGACTTTCAAACAGTCTTCACAACTCATGATATTGCTGGAGCTGTGGGAACAGTTTTCTATAAGGCTTACTGCCAAATCTTTCACTTCTGTTATTCTCTTATGAAACTGTGGCAATTTAGCACAAGCCCGTACTAAAAGCTCACATTTTATATACTCAAGAACTGCAAAAATCAATGTATTATCAGTTTGACAAATACTAAAATGCTAGCAGTCTAAAAGGGGGCTGCTTGCAAATGCACTTCATCAGCTTGGATAAGCATCCAAAAGTCTGCAAGCTTAGCTGGTCTATCTAGACTTTCTTCTGACAGAAATCTCCTGAAAACACAGGATTTCTGTGACTTCCTGGTGTCACTCAGTCAGGAACTAATCATGCAGACAGATTTTGTTTCCTTAGTGGTGCATTCTTACTTATGTCCCCGGACTAATCAGAAAATGGAAACTGGTAAAAACTCAAAAAAGTAGCCCAAGTTCTTAATTAAAAAAAAAAATTGTTTGCATGTAAGGACAAAGGCTCAAGTCAACAAGTGTTGTCTTTAGCCCAGTTCATCAATAAGAGGGCATCAGGGACTAAGTTCACACCTGGTATAATTGAGTATTAATCTTCTGACATAATGGGCATTTTACCTGCTTATACTGGCTCTACCTTTGACCCCAAAGCAGAGCCGCCTATTTAAAGAACTTTACTAATAAGAATAAAATTCAAAAGTTTCATGTCACAAATGTTTTGTGGTGAAACCTCCATGTTATGACAATCCATTTCAAATTGCTCTGGCCAGGCTTCCTTCAATCAGAAAAAATAAGACATGAGCCTCAAACCATACCAACAAATAAACAAGCCCTCTCCTATGGGTATGATCATATTTCCAGACTTCAGGTGTGAGGGATGGTCCCCTGTCTGGCTACATCCTGCACTGCCTACATAGCAGGTTCTCAACTCTGCAAGCATGTGTGGTATTCCAAGAAGATTTAAACCATTTTTCCAAAAAAAGACTTAGCTTCTTCCCTGAAAGCTGCATACATCCATCATGTTGCTTAACTATTTTTCAAAAATAGTGGTCTTGTGAATAAAGAACATATACAATGGAAGCGCTTAAAAGATCATTGCAGTACCAGAGAGAGAACTGGTTACAGCCATATTTCTCATGCCATAGAGAAGATCTCTGAAATGTATACTACTGCAGAAAACAGGACATGCTTATTAACTGTGCTCCTGTTTCTGCTGCAGAGCTTGGATTTCATGACACACGGGACCAGATTAAATGAATTCATGCCATTCTCACATAGTGCACTTTTCTTTGCCATTTTTGCAGTGTCCATTAAAAAAAGTGATTACCTTAGATAACCATTCTTTTCCTTTTAAAGAAGCTTGATTCAGAATGCAAAATGTATCTCCACAATAGGTCACTAATTCAGCTCAGCAAATTATAAATGTGTCTCCCCAAAATGGAACTAATCCTTTAAAAAGATTGTTTTCCCTAAAATCAGATTTCATTTCCATGCATCTCTTCATATGTTTGACACTAATGTCTTAAAAATAACAATGGTTTAATTACATTAAAACAGAAGAACAACCTACAGAGCAATATGACAGCATCTGGAGCGCTTAGTATACTGTTTGGTTATTTTTATCCTGTTTTTAAGGGGAAGGCTTTAGCTGAAGCTGCCAGAATACAACGAAAGAGAAGGTTCTTGTGCAATTTCTGTTCCAAGAAGAATTGGAAAATATCTGATATCCCCTGACAGTCCTCATGAGTTTCCTAGCCCAGATTTTTCTTACCCAAGTACTTCATTTGCTTCCTGCAAGATTCACAGAAGTACCTGATAGCACTGGGTTATCCAAACCAAGGAACCTCTCAGGAATACCTGAGGTACCACCACCCCTTATCAGTAGAAGTTTAAAAGGGCTTTTACCAGACTGAACAAAGGGTTTACGGATAAGATGGAGTACCTGTCAACTCCAGGGAGTAATCCAGCAGTAGCAAGACAGAGTCAATTTGTTCCATGCACGACGGCACAGATATAGATGTAAGCAAAGGCCATTCAATTTACAGAGAAATATGGAGTCAGCTTTGGCCAGTTTCAAGAAAACTTGATCTTTTGTATCTGCATCAGCAGCCTTAAAGAGCATTTACACTGAGGCCATATTTAATGCTATAGGTGGCATAGTTTCTCATTGAACAATTTTGCTTCAAACCATTCACATTCATCCTCAACATGTTCCTGGCCTTTATATCTCCTGTGTTAACATTTTCTCCAGTCAGTAAGATGAAAGTTGAAAGAGATCTGTAACTGCAGATGCCAGGACCCCTGGCATGGCTTTACGAGTACTCATGGTGCTCTGGTGTGGTGTCAGAGGACTGGAAGAGGGCCAACGTGGTTCCCATTTTCAAAAAAGGGAGGAAGGAGGACCCAGGAAACTAT
>NW_017728996.1:26738482-26741672 GCF_001723915.1 Gavialis gangeticus | reverse complement strand
TGATGCCAAAATGAACATGGGCCAGCAGTGTGGGGACGCAGTCAGGAAGGCCAGCCATACCTTGTCATGCATCCACAGATGCATCTCAGGCAGGTCCAAGGAAGTGATACTCCCCCTCTATGCGACACTGGTCAGGCTGCAGCTGGAAGAATGATCAACAGTAATTTGCTCCCTTGCATGCCCTCTGCTTATGCATTATGACACAATTTAACTACAAGATTGCATACTTGTTTTTTTCCACATGACTATTTATTCAGTGCCAAGAGAAATGGTGCTTCTTTTTGGGTAATACAGCATTTGTGTTTAGATTAACCTAATCAGGGTTAGATTGATCTAAGTGCCTTTATACATGTGCTCTGGGGGTGGGGGGTGGCACTTTAATTAGAGTGTCTCTGATTAGTGCACCCAGAGCGTCATGTGTATCAGCATCCCCACACTGAAAAATGGAGGCAGGGGAGCTTTAATTAAAGCTCATTCAATTAGCTTAAGTTACATTGACCCCACCACCATTTTTCAGTGAGAAGACACTGATACACATGACACTGGAGTCTGCTGGAGTTGGTTAATCTATAATTACAGTGCACCAGAGCAGCCTTGCTGCATGTGTATAGGTACCCTAGATGCCTAATTGTGCAGGTGTTCAGGAGGCTTAATTTGGCCAAAAAGTGGCATGCCCAATTAAAGTTAGTGTACCTCAGGAGATGCAGTAAATTAGATTGGCTAAATACAGACATTCAAAAGGTCTGAAGCAAAATCAAACTTGCACGGGTTTCTATAGCAGTGTGGCTTAGTTCAGGAGCAAACAGAACACACATTTGCCCTTTGTTGGGCACGGGTACGGACATGCAGACTGCTTGCACTGGCAAGGCCAGCAGGTTGGGAAGGCTCCTGCATTCTTCCCAGTGGGCTTCCCAGGCTACCAGAGACTGCCGAATGCAGCTGAGAGCAGCCAAGCAGCTGGGCCACCTCTGATTGGCTGCTGGGTATAGCAGTCCTCCCCCTTGCCATCATCATCACCTGTTCTCAGTGATGGCAGATGACAAAACAAGGATCAATAGTCTCATGTTGCAGCAAAGTTTAGGTTAGATATTAGGAAAAAAATTCTCACTAGGAGGGCTGTAAAACAGTGCAAAACAGGTTACTCAAAGAGGTTGTGGAATCTCCATCTTTGGAGGTTTTCACAGTCTGGCTTGACAAAATCTTGGCTCAGATGATCTAGTTGCAGGTGGTCCTGCTTTGAACAAGGAGTTGGACTAGGTGACCTCCTGAGATCCATGATTGAATGATTCTATGATCATCAGCCACAGGCATCTGTCAGCTGCAGGCAGGTAGTGGAAGCAACCATGCTTGCCCATCCCTGCAGCTCAGTCACCCTCTCTTGCGCTATGCATGGGGGTCTCCACGTGGGTGGAATCCCATATACCTTCCCCCCCTCTTCCCCATCATTGTCAGCCTCTGTGTTGACTCACCTCTGTGAGAGCCCCAGGGTAGGGTCAGCTGGGAACTTGGCTGTAGCAGCCAAGCTAAGGGTGAATGCTAGGACACCTTCCTGTAAGGTGGGGAGGCTAGTGGGGGCCCACAAAGGCACCTGGGATGCCAGCGGACAGCAACCTAGCTTGAATAGATAGGGGATCTGGTAAAGAAGTTTGTACTGATCTAACCTAAATCATAGAATCATAGAAAAGTAGGGTTGGAAGGCACCTCAGGAGGTCATCTAGCTCAATCCCCTGCTCAAAGCAAGACTGCCCCCAACTAGATCATCCCAGCTAAGGCTTTGTCAAGCTGGCCCTTAAAAACCTCCAAGGATGGAGGTTCCACTACCTTTTTAGGTAACCCATTCCAGTGCTTTGCCACCCTCCTAATAGCCAACCTAAACCTGCCTTGCTGCAATTTAAGACCATTGATCCTTGTTCTGTCATCTGTCACCACTGAGAACAGTCTAGCTGCATCATCTTTGGAAAACTTCAGGTAGTTAAAGGCTGCTATTAAACCCCCTTTCAGTCTTCTCTTCTGCAGACTAAAGAAAGCCAGTTCCCTTAGCCTCTCCTTGTAAATCGCATGCTCCAACCCCCTAACCATTTTCATTGCCATCTGCTAGACTCTCTCCAAGTTGTCCACATCATTTCTATAGTGGGGGGGGGAGTGCAAAACTGGACACAGTACTCCAGATGTGGCCTCACCAGTGCAGAACAGAGGGCAATAATTACTTCCCTTGATCTGCTGGCAATGCTTCTGCTAATGCAGCCCAGTATGCTGTTAGTTTTCTGGGCAGCAAGGGCACACTGCTCGCTCATATCCAGTTTGTTGTCTACTGTAACCCTCAAGTGCTTTTTGGCAGAGCTGCTACTTAGCTAGTTGGTCCCAATCCCTAGTAGTATATGGGATTCTTCTGTCCTAAATGCAGGACTTTGCATTTGTCCCTGTTGAACCTCATGAGATTTCTTTTGGCCCAGTCCTCCAATTTGTCTAGGTCACTCTGAATCCTAGCTCTACCCGTCAGTGTATCTACTACTCCTCCCAGCTTGGTATCACCCACAGACTTGCTGAGGATGCAATCCATCCTATCTTCTAGATCATTAGTGAAAATATTGAACAAAACTGGCCCCAAGACTGACCCCTGGGGTACTTGACTTTATACTGGCTGCCAACTAGACCTTGAGCCATTGATCATCACCCATTGAGCACAGTGAGCCAGCCAGTTTTCTATCCACTTTACAGTCTATTCATCCAACCCATAATTCCTCAGCTTGCTTGCAAGAATGTTGTGGGAGACTGTAACAGGCTGCCTGCAGCTTGGAGCAGTTAGCCAGTCAGTAACAGGTTGCCCACTTAAGGGGCTACAGCTGGCTCAGTCAGTAAATGTGGGGAAGTTGACTGGCTGACCCAGAAATAGAAGGGGATAGGAAGAGGAATTGAGGGTATAAAGCAGAGTATGAGGAGGGGAGACCTGAAAAGTGGAGGGGGGCAGGTTGTCATAGGGATTAACAAGCAGGGAGTGGGAAGGGGCAGCCTGGTTAACAAGGGACACCTGGGCAGACTGATTAGCAGCTTCCCTAAGGCTCATAAAACAGATACAGGAAGGAAGGGAAAGGGGAGAATGGCTAGATTATGTGAGTCTCTTCTGCAGGGAGGGAGCTGCTAAGAAGACAGCTGAGAGAGGCTTAAGAGTGCCTGAGTACGGCAGGGGGGT
>NW_017728996.1:26722688-26733482 GCF_001723915.1 Gavialis gangeticus | reverse complement strand
AGGCTCATAAAACAGATACAGGAAGGAAGGGAAAGGGGAGAATGGCTAGATTATGTGAGTCTCTTCTGCAGGGAGGGAGCTGCTAAGAAGACAGCTGAGAGAGGCTTAAGAGTGCCTGAGTACGGCAGGTGGGTAAAGGCCTGGGAAGATCTTAGCCTGAAAGGGCCAGTGAACCTTAGCTATCCCAGGCAAAAAGGGGACTTTTCTTTAGTTAGAGAACTGGAAGGGCCTGATTTTTATTTCCTCCCTGGAGGACCTGGAGAGGACTAACTGGGGGTGAAGACAAGGGCCTCACAGGAACCTGGGTAGGCTCCACTACACAGTAAGAAAACAACTGACAGCCAAAGAATATGGAACACGAGGCAGAAGCCCAGGTGGGAAGTGGGACAGGGCTAATCTGGAGAGGCAGGGCACATCAAGGTCCTGCTAGTAGGGATGAGAACACTAGACACAAAGGTACCATGGATTTCACAGACAGTGGTTTGGACCAGAGGGATAAAGGGACTGCAGAGCAGAAGAAACAGACAGAGCCTCAAAGTAACACCTTCATAAGCAGTGAGCAGCCTCCCTTCTCCAACGACTATCTCATGAGAACTAAAACTGCAGGGCAGGCACTGGAACGGAGGTAGGCTTTACCCAAGACCAGTCTGGGGGGGAGGCAAAGCAAGAATGCTCCTATCCTGTGACAGGGAGAGAACCTGGGGTGGAATGGTTTGCATGGATAGGCAGGCCTCTCCAAGGAAGAAAGGAGAGTACAAGGTGAAAATTAGCCCATGCTTGTGGGTGTTCATTGTGGACTGTTTGTATCTTCTGTTGCACCCTGTGCTGCAGACTAACCCAGGACTTGAAGCTTCTTTCAAGTACAGGCAGCTCTCTGGGACTCCTCCCTCTCAGTCTGGCACCCCAGGGTATCCTACCCATGAGTTTCCTCGGTGAGTAAAATCTGCTTTTCTGAAGTCCAGGGTCCTTACTTGGCTGCTCTCCCTTCCTTTCCTCAGGATCCTGAACTCAGTCATTTAACGGTCACTGCTGCCCAAGTTGCCACCCACTATGACACCCCCCCACCAATTCTTTCCTGCTTGTGACCAGCAGTTCAAGAAGAGCACAGCTCCTAGTTGGTCTCTCCAGCACTTGTACCAGGAAGCTGTCTCCAATGTTCTCCAAAAACATCCTGGATTTCCTGTATACTGCTGTATTGCCCTCTTGGCAGATGTCTGGATGATTGAAGTCTCCCATAAGAACCAGGGCCTGTGATCTGGAAACTTCCACTGGTTGTCTGAAGAAAGCTTCATCTACCTCATTGTCCTGGTCTGGGAGTCTCTAGCAGACACCTACCGTGACGTTGCCCTTGTTACCCTCTAGCCTTAACCCAGAAACTTTCAACAGGTGAGCTCCAGTTTCATACGGGGGCTCTGAGGAAATCGTAAAATCCTTTTTACATACCACACAACTCCTCCTCTTTTTCCCTGCTTGTCCATCCTGAACAGTTTATACCCATCCATGACAGTGCTCCAGTCATGCGAGCTCCTACCAAGTCTCTGAGGGTGGGGGTACTTGTTATTCCAATCGCATCATAGTTCCTTGACTGTGTAAGGACTTCCAGCTCCTCCTGCTTGTTTCCCAGGCTCTGTGTTCTCTTGCTTTAGCCCCAAAACTGTGCTAATCCCATCCCTCTGACCCTGACTGGGCTATTTTTAGTCCCCTGACTGGGCACCCATCTTGCAGATCCACCAGTCTCCCCCCCCCCCGCCCGGCAACGTGGACATGCCAGGCCCCTTCTGATCCCAACATCCTAAGTTACTTACTTCAGGCTCATGACCACTCCCAGGAGCTGTGAACAGTTGCGCACTCCACTTCTAGCAGTGGCAAACTGCTGCATGTACCATTCCTGGTCCAGGTTTAACTCGTCTCTTAAAATCAGAGGGCTTCACAACCATTATTCCATGGTCTTCACAAGCCCCCTATGAGATAAGAGGGTGTTATCTCCATTTTGCGGGTAGGGACCTGAGGCACAGAATATCAAGGTCAAAATTAATCTGAGTTCCCAAACCAAGCCACATACAGCCTGTTTTTCACTTTATTTATCACTATATTCAAAGCACAACTCTTATTGGCTTCAGCTGCAGATATGAGTGCTCAGCATGCCTGAAAATCAGACTCCAAGGTATCATTTGGGGCACTCATCAGGAGCTGGTAGGTTTGGTTTAAATGTGTTGCTAGTGTTGCGGAGAAGGAGAAAGTAAAATTCAATTCTCACAGATTTTAGGATTATGAACATCTGAAAACATGGTTTTAAAGTGCCAGGTATTGGGCAAATTTAATAATTGTAGAGCTCCCTGCCTTGTCTTTCTAAAAGCATTGCATTTGAAAAATCAGGTAATGCCAGGTGCAAGGTATAAGGCTGCTTTTTCTTGATCCAGAAGAGCCCTTAACAGGTTGGGTATGTACAAGGAAACAGAACAATGTGTGGGTGTCCTTACATGGGGAATGGAGAGGTCTGCATTAAGATTGAAGAGAAAAGCTTAAAGCTGACTTTGCATGTACTGCAAGCACACAAACACCTACCAGCTAACATTTCCTGGAGTAACAGACAATACCCAAGAGTGTTGGGCAGGTCTACAACCCTTCCCATTACTTAATAGGAGCAGTTGCCACACTTGTTTAAAGCTGTAACCAACCTTGGTCTTCTGGGAATTACAATCCAGAGGCATAATGACTCTAAGCAAGCATGTATAGAGCTAGAATATATCTGCCACACACTGAATGTGCTTCCTCTGTCTGCTGTCCACAGTTTAGCTCTGAAGAGGTATGACAAACCTAAATATTATCAGGAATATCCACAGATACACTTTCTCTGCATAGTTAGCGCTTTTGCATGTATGTTCCATAAAAGACTATGCATATGAAATGGATGACACAGTGCTGTGAAATGAGCAAGTTGGTGTCTGTTCAGAAAGTGAGGCTAATTCTCCAGATATACTTAACTACCACCAAGGGGAAGTGGTAGTTAAAGCCAGCCGTCCAACCCCTTGTTGTTAACGGTGCAGCTTAGATAGCACACCTTGCTGGCCCGGCTCTGTCTTTGATGCTTCATCTCCAGAGCAATATTACAGATCAGTTATTCTGAATCAATAATATCTGTATTTGTGTAGGTGTAATCCACGCTCGGGAGGGTAAATCGGAGCTAATCGAACTGAAACAGCATTTATACACCTGGTAGCTTACTTGGAGTAATCCACTATATTAAAGCACGGCAATCAAAAGACCTAGAACTGAAATAGTGAAGACATCTGATTTTTAAGTAAAACTACTCTCAAAAGCAAGTGCCTTGTAAAAGCTTACAGATTTCTACAATACTAGGCAACAGATGCAGCTAATACCCAAATCTAGACAATAAAATACCTACAACCAGCAGCTGTCAGATCAACTGATTGATTGAACACATCTATCTATTTGTCTGGGCTGCTCGTATGGTCTCGACCACCATAGTATCTGAGCACATCACAAATATTCAAGAAGTGAAATAATACCGACTCTTTCATAACCTGATGAGGAAACAGCTTGATTTGTGTCTTTTTCTGTGTCTGATTGATTTTTAGGTGTGAGTGAGGGGGCGTGTAGCATGTCTATATGACTAATCAGGATTTCTTTCTTTGTTAAGAGATGATAATTTTTAGAGAGGAGGCAGGAGTCTCCCCTAAACCAGGATAGCCACAAGTGTCAAACTGCTCCCATGCTCTGATCCCTGCTGATTCTTTACTTGGCGGCAGCAGCAGCAGCAGAATTCCAGTGGATTTTTTTTTTAAATGGACAGTTCACTAACATGTGAAATGTGCCTGCCATTAAAATTATGTTATATTGTGCAGTGAGCTAGACAGTGATCCATTCTGCTATGTAATTGTACCTACATTATATACAATTACAGGGGCTTATTTTCAGCTTGCAGTTTCTATTTTCAGGTGTTCCAAACTGCATGTGCACATTCTATCTAATCTCTCTTCCCTAATCCCATCTAATCATCCTGTGTGCCTGTAGATATGCAGGGAAGGTGCTCCAATGCTCTGTAAGTACACCATGTCAGAGCAGACTTGAATAATCATGGAGTGTGCTAATTAGTGCACTCCAGCAGCCTCCGCATCTTGTGTATCAGCATCCCTGCACTTCAAAATGGTAGCAGGGGCACTTTAACTAAAACTTGTTCAATGAGCTTTAGTTAAGCACCCGTACCACCAGAGACGAATCAAGCGGGGTGTGGGGCCCTGGGCAAATCAGCCTGTGCAGAGCCGCGCCCCTGGATGTGAGGAAGCCAGCAGCAGATTTGGTGGTGGAGATGGGGGCGGCAGTGAGTGGCCAGATATGAAGCTGGCAGCAGCACAGAATTGCTGCGCTGCTCCACTCGGCTCCATGGGGCCCCCAAAGTGCAGGGCCTGGGGTGGTTGCCCTGATTTCCCCCCCAGGGACAGCCCTGCCCACCACCATTTTGAAGCATGGGGATATTGATATGAGAGACACTGCGGGCACTTTAATTAGAGTGGCTCTCAGATTTGCTCTAATGAAAGTACCCCTCCCTACCCTCAGAGCACGTATAAAAATGCCCCCTAATTATCAAGTAGACAATTCACAATTTTACCCCTCCTATTCTCCAAATCAAATTAATAGTAGCTTGTCTCAGATATCTCCCTGAAGATGTCAAAACCAACATGGTGGAATCAGAGCTGTTAATCCTTTTCACATTCCTCCTCACTTTATTCTTCCCCAGTCATTTTTGACAACACTATTATCCTGCATCTCTGTCAATGGCACTCACTTAACCTGGGCATCATATGTGGCTGGGGTCTCTGTTTAAGTCCTCATAACTAGACTATGCCTGAAAACCCTTTTTCCCTATCCATTCACACAGCTAAAGCTCATGTCCAGGTTCTTGCAATCTAACATCTTGATTATTGCAACATTCATCTTACTGACCATAACAAATTAAGGCCAGTTTGTAGGCCATTGGTAGTCATCAAGAATACTACTGGCAGGACTCCATTTTTCTAGTTTGCTGCTTTGACTGCCTTCCTTTTTTTTGTATCTGTCCACCAGCTCTGCCTGCTCTATAACATGAAACACAAGAAATTTGCCTTCTTTCACAGTGCCCACAGTTCTTGCCCTGCCTACCTACTCCCTTTCATTTTGTTTCAAGAAGTTTATTCTAACCTCCAAATGACCCGTGATGTTAACCCCAGTCACCTAGTCAGATCTTCCAACAAGCACCTTTGCACTTTCTCTAATATGTGGAAGGAGCTTCAATTTAATATCTAAAAAGCTGCTTTGTTCTTCTTAAAACCCCTTGTAAAAACTCTCCATTACTTTGATGCCTGCCAAACAGCTTGGAAAAAGCTAGTCTGTAGAAAATACTGAGACTATCACCTACCATGCTGAGTGACTTGGTCTCACTGTCTCCTTATACTTCCCAGTCCATTGTTTTTTTGTACTTGGATTGTCACCCCTTTGAGACAAAAGCATCTTTTCATTTTGTTTCTACCATATGTAGCACATTGCTGTCTATGACTAGGACTTCTAGGCACTGTGAGAAATACATAATATAAATGTATAATAAGTATAGTCATAGCCTGGTATATATACTCATGTGTTGCAGTTTCATCTTTCTACATAGGTCAATTATAAATTCTCAGGCCTGCATGTGAATTCTTGCATGTTCAAAGCCATTAGTTCCAGCATCTTGCGCACAGGCATATTCTGATACTTAACCCACGTGAAGTTTTTAATATTTTTAAAGTGTGCAGTAGTGATCTGTATTTGCAAAGGGTGAATGCCTTGTATGTATGTAATTAGGATGTGTGTATGTACAGGTTGAGGCTAAAGAGATTTTGATTTAGAGGAAGATTTGCATTTGTTATGATGTATAACAGCTTTTCCAACGTCCTGTAATTTGCTGTATAGGACACAATAGTAGCCAGGATGACCAATGTCAATAAAACATTGCTTAATTATGGACAGGGGAAAAGAGAGAGAGAGATTTTTTGGCAGGATATATCACAATCTTCAACTAATCTGGTCTGGGTAAAAATCCAAAATTAATAGTATCAAACTGAGCAGCAGATGTTGTAAAGAATCAGTCACTGCAAGGAAGTCGGTGAGCCAATGTAAACCTGTGGGTGTAGCCTGGAGAAAACTGGACAGAAAGGAAGGTAAAACGGTAAACAAAACCCAGCAGGTTAAAGGGACACCAAAAGTTAAACTAAAATGTGTAGCACAGAAACAGGCAGCCATGTTCTAATCTTTTCCTTTAACTATGATGAAAATACTTCTATAGCTTATTTGTTCCCTTCTGCATTTCTTCTTTATTCCAATCTCTAATGGATTGGAGAAACTGCTTTAATCTTACTGATATGTTGTGAGACTGATGCATTCTGCTCCTGACTTCAGCTGCATAACTGGGGAGGTGAGGGGACAGGGACAGCAGCCTTTGTGAGCAGGGATGCAAGGCAGACACCATTGCAGTGGCAGCTGACCTGCCTTAACATTAGTTGTCATAATTAGTGGTGATTTGTCTGCCCAACTTTGTCTGCCACCTTATCTGAGCAGTCAAAAAGGCTTGGGTGGTTTTTTGCAAGGATATATATTTGCCAGTCATGTGACCACAGGATGTATCTTTTGCAGGGCTTGAACCTAAAAACGTCAAAATTTAAAAGCATTAGCATCTACTGCTTGAGCAGTGGGCCCAATTTGTTAGTACAGGTGCAGGAGCAGCACATAAGCTACTGTACTTAATCTGGGTGCTGGAGGGAGACAAGGAGCAACGCTTTTAACTGTCATTACACCAGTCAGTGCGGTAGGCCTTCAAATATTAGACTGGTATCCAAGAGATGTGAGGACCTTCTGACAGGATTGTTTTTGGCTTTTTGCCCTTTGCATGTACTGCAAGCACACAAACACCTACCAGCTAACATTTCCTGGAGTAACAGACAACACCCAAGAGCCATTGGGCAGGTCTACAACCCTTCCCATTACTTAATAGGAGCAGTTGCCACACTTGTTTAAAGCTGTAACCAACCTTGGTCTTCTGGGAATTACAATCCAGAGGCATAATGACTCTAAGCAAGCATGTATAGAGCTAGAATATATAGCCTATATAGATCAGGCTTTTGATATAGTTTGTCAAAAAGGAAGTAATGGGTGAAACACATTCAGCCAAATCTTTAATTTTCCCCCCTGGAAACTGGAAAAAGACTAATCTACTGTGCCTTCTAAATCATGCATGTTGTCTCTGGATGACAACTGCTGCTTTGTGGCACACTGTAGTAGTTTTTTTGTTTTGTTTTTACTTTTCCAGGTTTGACTCAGTTCTCTTGCAAATAGATCTTTGGGCTTGGTTTTGACAGGCGGAGAATCCTGGTCTCACTATAAATTTCTCCTTCACGTCAACACACGTTTTGTTTCCTTTACTGTTTCTCTAACCTTTTCAGTCCACTTTCTCCCAAACCCCTTGCCAGTTTTTCCTTAAATTGAAAAGGCCTCAGTGGTAAGATGGTAGATGGGCAATATCCATCTATCATCTGTGGTAAATATCAGTAAACTGTGAACTGGAATAAAAGCACTGACTGGACTTTAACACACTGCTGGGTAATAACGTGTCTCACAGGTTATATCCCTCTTCTGGATCTGAAAAGTCACATTAGGAAAAGCAGCAAAAATTACTTTTACTTTGTTTATCTGTGTATAAGAAAATTCAGTACTTCTGTAAGGATCCAGAGAGAATGACTAGAAAAGCAGGTAAGGTGCTGAGGCCTGTGTTTAATTCACAACTCCGCTCCACTGACTGCCTGCGTGCCTCAAACAAAACTCCATAAGATGCTGTCTCCAACAGTGCTGGCTTTTTATTCTTGTTAGTTTAGACCATGACTGTCTACCTGGTGGCCCATGGCCTGCGTGTGGCCCACAAGTGGTTAGTATGAGGCCCCCAGACTCCCACCTGACCACCACTCTCCCTTGCAGCAGGGGTCTCAGGGCTCCCCTCCTACCCCCCCGCTGCTACCTGACCCAGCCCCAAGGGGTTGGGCAGCACAGCGCTGTCTGTGGTGCTGGATGCGCCTGGAGCGCCCGTGTAGCATGATGCCACCCGGGAGCCTAGATGTGTGACAGGGCACTGTGTCATGCAGGGATCGTAGGTGGGAGCAAAAGCTTCCCCATCCTGAGAATGTGCTTCAGTGCTGTCTGAGAATGACCTACGTCGCCAGGAAGTCGTCATTCTGGCTGGCAGTTAAAAGCAGCTGGCTGTAATGCTAACAGCATCAGTCCCTTCTCTTCCCATTCCCCAGCTCCTTGCTCAGGACACTGAGGACACATTTTAGCCAAGATTCCACTGGGGAAAAAAGGAAGAAATCACAAAAAGAAAAAAGCTAATAATTCCATCTAGCATAACAGGCTCTTCATAGAGCTCTACAAAACAGTCAAACAGACCCCAAAACCCACTGAGGTTCAATGAAAGTCCATTTGGACCTCTTGCTGCTTCTTTTTGTCATCTCTAGGTTTGGATGAGTTCACCCAAAATAAGCAGGTTATGTTAAAACTGATGAAACTCCCTGGGCTCATAGCAAAACCATCAGGATTTGCAAAGAAAATTGCTATTACTGTCCAAGTTTCAGAACTTTGTTTGATTTTGTATGAAAAGAGCCTCTGTCAGTATTGCAGTTCTGCATGTCCCTGACCTTTGGAAAATGTTGGACTTGCACCTGAACGTTACAAGTTGGTCTCATCTTTTCTTTGACTGAATTTAAATCATGAAGCGAAATAGGAGGAACTGGAAATAAACACATTGAATTTGGCCACAAAGTTTTGTCAAGAGTCAGATGGAACAAAATGGAGGATTCTGCCAATCTTTAACTTAATAGTCAGGTTCTGAAATAGCAACATAGGTCAGAAAGACTGGCATGATGCTAATGATACATCCTGAACTGTTCTTTATGAGCCATGTTCATCAAAGCTGTGTCAATAGGTAGGTGCTAGAGCCTATGGCCAATTTTTTAAAAAAGCAAGGACTTATTGGTAACCTCAGCGCTCCAGTTCAGACACCATAGAAAAAGGCCTGATTTACACAAAGTCCTTGGCATCAACCATCTGAAAATCAGGCTGCTTAATAATTGATCCCCAGTAGCAATGGCTCGAAAGCATATAATTTACTTAATTCTAAGTATGTGCTTAAGCATTTTACTAAATTGGGGCCTCTATCAGATTTTATTAGAACCCAGAGTACCTTAAATAAGATTGGATGAATGTAATGACCTAAAGTTGTCTGACAAATGTATCAGCTAAATGACTTTCTCCTTCACTGATTTTAGTTGCCCGTGTTTTGTTCAGATTTACAATGGAGCATTTTAAAGTGATAGATTAGTACTTAGCAGTAAACATTTTAAATGGGGACTCCTACCCCCAGTTTAATTTCTGCCCTCAATCATACAGCATTAATCAATACCCGTGATGTTCTGTGTACTTCTGTTGAATCATATGAGCAGTCTCACCACGTGGAAGTACAAAACCATGTCCAGAGTGTAGCTTAATATTCAGAGCTGATGAGTGATCTAGTATTGATCTGAATAGGAAATTATTTGTATAGGGATGCGTGCACGTCTGTCTTTCTGTCTGCAACTGTTTTGACCAAATTGATGTAACACTGAATGTTTCTAGATTGAATAGTCATACAAGGCGAGAAAGACAGGCTATCAGAAGTACTGCAAAACATGACAATAGCGATTGAAAAATAAATAATGTTAGTAAGATGACCTTTCTTCACTGTAAATGCTCTACAATTTGCTCATATGTATTTATCATTCAGTATTATTCAATACACAATTCCTCTGGATAGTTCTTGAGAGCAATAAGTATTTGCTATTTCTAATCCAAGTCCAAGTGGTGCCAAAAGGGTGTTGTGGTCACATGATGCAACTTCTCTTTTCTGGTTGAAGGTGCATAATTCTTAAAAATAAGTTCTGGTGTGAATATTAATACAAGATTCCCTTTCAGTTGAAAGTTCCCACTGTGAAGAGAACTAGCACAAGGCCCAAAGTCTCCTTTTTTCCAACTTAAGCCATAGTTAGGGTACCTGAAGAGGAAAATGCTTTTCACTGGGCATTTGCCTAGGAGAAGAGTTCATTTTACATAAGGAGAGAAATCATAAGCCTGTCTTTTAATATATTACCACTGAGGGATCCTGAATGGAGCAAGGCACTTTGTCATAGTTAGGACTGTGCTTTTTTCATAGGCCTACCAAAATACAAATTAGTCCCCATTCTTGTAGCAGAACTGCCTGGCTTCTGTTGTCTGCTAGAGGCAGCATTGTACTTGTACCCTGTGGCACTGTTTTTTGAGAATATCTTCATTCTCTAAAACCCAATGAAAAGTTACTGCAGAAGGGAAATGGATGCAGCACAAACCAATTCAATATATTAAATGAATATTAGAACTGTTTTTTTCCCCCAAAACATTCACCCAACACTTATACCCAGTTTGGCATGGAAATATCCAGGCAGGAAATATTTGTATTTATTCACTATTCACAATTAAAGAAAAAATGTACCTTTGTCATTTATGGAAAATTCAGCTTAATCAGAGGCATTAATAAGCAGGGTCTGCACCCTGGGCAAACCCTACAGAAGAGTGGGGCAGGTGGGGAGAGTGCCCGAGTTGTGTGGGGTTTGAGGAAGTGGGGGAAGGAGTCGTCTTACCCCAGCAGCTGTTGCCACCACCACTGCAGCATGCCCTGACGGCCCCAGCTGTTGTTCTCATAGCATC
>NW_017728996.1:26715316-26717688 GCF_001723915.1 Gavialis gangeticus | reverse complement strand
GTGTGGGGTTTGAGGAAGTGGGGGAAGGAGTCGTCTTACTCCAGCAGCTGTTGCCACCACCACTGCAGCATGCCCTGACGGCCCCAGCTGTTGTTCTCATAGCATCAGCAGGGTGTCCACGTGCACAGCTCCTCCTGCAAGAGCAATGCTGTGGGGCTGCTTTTGCTACTGGGACAGCATGGGGAGGAAGGTTATTCTGGTTCCACTTCTATGTTGGCCCCTCTAGCTGGTGTTCCTCTTGCTCACCCCTAATTAGGCATGCTACGGTGCCTAATTATTTCAGAAGCTGATGATTCTGCTCTATTTAAGGAAAGGTTAGAAATTTCTTAATCTACAGGTAGCCAAATTAAGGAAGGAAATTAAAGTGGATGGACAGCTATAATTTTTAATAGTTCAGACATTTCTAGGTGGTAAATGCATGGAAGAGTACACACTTTTTTTTCAAGAATACATTCTTCCTTGGGTTATATAAAAATGACTTTACTTCTGTAATTCTCCCAGGTACTTTTTAAGGATTGTATCAAAGGCAACTTTCCCTCGAATTATTGTGATAGCTTCACTCAGGCTTGCAAAGTTCTGCTCATCAGTAAGCTCCCAGCTAACACGTTCTTTAATGAGTAAAATATCACTGATTTTCCAGTGATAGCATACTTAGATGGACAAGTAGCACTTTTACTTATGCTTACCAAATTTCACAAGTCTGATTTCATCCCTTTGCTAACTGAAAAATCTCTGCAGATAACTGTTTCTTTATGTAAAGGTTTTTATTTTTATTAGCACATAGGTAAAAAGAACAAAACAGACACACTAAAGCTGTATCTATATGTATTGCTCCAATATGGGCACTTATATTAAAATATAGCATGAATATCCATTACCTTTACTGCAATACTGTGCTGTTGTTAAACAATGCTCCTGGTTACCAATTCCTCTGTCACTTCTTTCAGTCATAATGTCACTTCTGTCAGTCATAATGTTTCAGAAAGGAGGATCATAACCATAATGTATGTACCAATATGCCACACAGAGAAAGGGCCTTCTCTTATTGATGGATAAAGTGTTTATATTCAATTTAAAAGCTATTAAAAATGATTGAACAATGAGGGTGCATAAATTGCTTAAGCTGGCTGAGGTTGCAGTAACCTACACAGTGCACATGAGAGATTTGCAAAGAGGTTATATTTAATATTCATAAAATCAAGAAAAAAAATCTTATTAAATCACAGCCTATCATGCTGAAGATAAAGAGCATTGTCTTGAACAATATTTACTGATGCACTTTTGTCCACACATCCAAGAGTGTAAAATTAATTCATGAGCTTTTGGATCCTATGCAGCAGAGACTGGATGCTGCTGCATGTGCATGTATGTGTGCATGTATGGCATCCCCCTGACAACAGTGCCCTGGGCAGTCACCTAGTCCTAAGGCCGTCTCTGTCTATATGCCAAAGGGCAGGGCACTTATGCAGATCTACTTCTCACCTCAGCCAATGGAGGGATCCTACTTTACTAATATTTTGAGGCTTCATGCCACTGGAGCTCATTTGCAAAGCATTTGACAAACGTTGCTGGGGTTTGCCCCTCTCCAAACAGACAACACATTCACATACCATTGTCAACTCTCACTCCATGCAGATGCTTTCTCTAACACTCTGTCCTATAATCTGTTGTCATTTTTCTTAGTCTCCTAGTTTCCTTTGGAAATCATTGGCACACTAGTGCCGCAGAACATAGAGCCAGGGTTGCTACTACTGCTCTCAGTTCAGGCATGTGAAATTCTGCAATAACACACACTGTGGCATACAAGCATGGGGCCAATCAAAGCCAGATGGTAGGATTCTCCTTTCAGTTACAACCGTAGAAACAAAGAACAACCCCAGAAACATCAATAGAGCCAAACCTGTATAATATAAAAAGGGTTTAAAGGGCCCAACCAGCCCCAGTGTGTTTCCCCCCTCTCCGCCCGTCCCCACCCCCAGTGTCACAAGACTATTTCACTGAGACCCTGTTTGTACCAACACATCCTAACTAGTTTAATTCCAAGGGCTCCTCAGTTTTGGAGCCAAACAAATTCAGTTTTGAATTGATAGTGACCATTTCATGGAAGAGACTGAAGTCAACTTTAAATCAACATATTTCAATTTAATCTCTTTATTGCTTTTCTTTCTGTTCCCCCATAATATTACCACCTTTCCCCTCTTCCTGCTAGTTTTCTCTGTTCTTTCTCTACCTTTAAAATCCTCTGTTCTCTAATCCCTACCATCTCTTCTGTCTTTGTTATTGATTCTTCCTCTGCATCTTCATTTCATCACTGTCCCTTGTTCCCTTGCTCTCACTGTGTTTTCATACAGCCCCCTCTTCCCCCATGAATC
>NW_017728996.1:26709345-26710316 GCF_001723915.1 Gavialis gangeticus | reverse complement strand
ATGTAGATCGGGTCCACTCGCCTCATTGTCTTCACCAAATCTTCTTTTGAAACAACAACTTAGAGTATGTGATTTTGTACTCTACATTGGCTGGGAGTTGTGTTTCTTGCAGTGTATTAATCTATTAACTTTGTCATTGACCTCCAAAGCCAAATATTTGTTTCCATTTTTATTTTTGAGGAACTGGTGACTTACAATCACAAGACAGACTTGTATAGAATACATAAAACTAAGCTGGGAGCCAAACTAATTAAAACAAAATCCAGGGAGGCATTCACCAGTGTATTTTTGTATAAGATAAAACACATGATAATAAAGAGATAATATAGAATATACTATAACAGTATATTGTAACAGACAAAACAAGCAAGAGGTTGAGATCCAAAAGGAGGAGGGGGAGTTGACCATGACACTCTATTTGAATGAGCTACTAAGTTAATCACACATGCAAATCAGTTAGCTTTTTTTCACATATGCATAATTATCCATAGAAATTCCAGTTCATTAACCTGATTCAAAGCCCACTGAAGTAAATGAGAGGCTTTCTATGCTTTGGATCAGGTCTGAGAGTAAAATAGAAGGATTTCTTTGTACAGCTGAAAATATAAATGAACCTTGGCTGTGATATTCTGAAATGTGGCACAAAGAAATCAAGAGAGCAGCATATATGGGTTGACTGATATTTTCATAGGCAAATTTATACTCCCGCCACTGAGACTGAGGTCAGCTGGAGCAGCACCAGAAAGCACCCTAGGCAGTAAAATGAGGCCTGATTAGAGTATGCCTAGACATCGAACTTTGCAAGGAACACAATCCTGTACCCTAGGCCATGTGGCCTGAAACGCAACAGCAGGGAGTGAGCCAGAGATCAATGCTGGCATATCAGCTGCATAAATCAGTTAAGCAAGGAGCAATGGATGCTGATGACCACATCAGTGTGCTTTCTTCAGTCGTCACTCTTAACATGCTCT
>NW_017728996.1:26702764-26704345 GCF_001723915.1 Gavialis gangeticus | reverse complement strand
AGCCAGAGATCAATGCTGGCATATCAGCTGCATAAATCAGTTAAGCAAGGAGCAATGGATGCTGATGACCACATCAGTGTGCTTTCTTCAGTCGTCACTCTTAACATGCTCTTCCCTGTGCTGACTGCCTGTTGGCATCAAGCCTTCTGTTCCCTCTCTCCTTTTAGCTAATTGCCTCCTAATTTAACTCCAGTGAACAGATTTAAACAACAAAACAAATCATGAAACAAGTAAAAAAGAAACTTGGAATTAACCTTTTGGTTGCCACCATCCCTTTGCTCCCCCTGCTTAGGAGTTATACCTCTTTTTCTTACCCTTTGTACTCCTTATCTGTTTAGATTTTAAACTGCTTGGGACAGGAACTATTTCTTATTCTCTTTCTGAGTGCCTGACACTGGAGCCCATTCTCAGTTGGTTTTTAGAAACTACTATTAAGGCATTAACAGATTAAGAATATCGTCACTGGTAACAAACACTACACTTGACCTCAGGTATCTGACATCTGAACAAACCAAATGTACTGTTGTAAAAGCACTGAGAAGGCAGATATCTGGCCAAGGACACAGATAATCCCTAGGTCTTGCAGTGAGAACTTTAATGAATAATGAGTCTTAAGAATCTTTAGCAGAATAAACTATTTTTGCTCATATCTGTACTTCCTCACTCCATCTTGGAGCAGAAAATGATATGACAAAATACTGTGAAATAAGATGCCCTTGCATTATTTCTCTTTGTGTAGTGAATACTCTAGAGGTTTGAATAGGGTCCAAGTACTGCACTGAATATTTAACCACTGAATCTGGTTCATTCAATGATAGCAGTGTTGCCATATCTATTGCAAATGAGAGAAAACCCAACTCAATCTTTGGCAGCTAAAAGTCAAGGTAGTAAGCTACTGATACCTTTATTCATTATGAACAGTGCCAGACTCTGCAACTGATTGCTTTGATTTCAGTGGTGTAACTCATGCAGCCTGATTCTGTTCACATGAGTATCCAAGTCCATTGCACCATACCTATATGGAATAGGATTCAGGCTTTAGTGTCTTTATACCACCTCTGACTGCTAGGGAATATTGCCATGAAAACAGTCTGTTTCTTCATTTCTGTTCCCATGTGCCAAATGCCAGAAAAATGTACTGTAGTCACTGTTTGATCTGTACCCAGGTCAGGCCTAGCTCTGTTTGCAGATTTTAAGTTTCAGGTCTGCTTACTAGCGTGTGTCAGTGCCACTGTAAGGGCAACTCTACACTTCAAGCATTTGGCTCACGTAGAGAGAAATGGAGTGGGCAGGCCATGTTCGCCTGGAGGTGCACCCTAGCATAGTCAAAGGTGATGTACACAAGGTTTGTAAATGATTAGCTGAGTCTTTAATGCATTCTTTGCATTATGCAGTCTTTCCACCAACTTCTCCTTTTACAATATTGTTTTCAGTGTAAGCTATTTTACTAGATATCTCCTGAAGCAAAAGCTACCTCCCTTCTGTTTGCACACAGCTTTTGTTTTTCTCTTTGTTCATGTTTCTTGATGCCATGGGGGACCACTGTGTCATATTGGTTAACATTTAGTTTTTTATATATCT
>NW_017728996.1:26696500-26697764 GCF_001723915.1 Gavialis gangeticus | reverse complement strand
TCTGTTTGCACACAGCTTTTGTTTTTCTCTTTGTTCATGTTTCTTGATGCCATGGGGGACCACTGTGTCATATTGGTTAACATTTAGTTTTTTATATATCTGTCTCCTCCTTTTTCACTCACAGCATGCACTTGCTGCATTTGCTGTTTCATCACTCTTCTTGAGCTAGAACTGCTTTCTCAGTTTCATATACCTAGAGCTGGGCAACCTTGTTCAATGCTTAACTCATTTTTTAGTGAATTTAGTATCAGGTAACCAACTGTTTCTGAAATCGACTGAATTTGAAAAATAATTTGGCTGTAAAAATCGGGAGGGCAGTGATGTGAAAATCATAAAACATTGTGTTTCCATATTCTTAAATGAATGTTTTGTCCCTTTTGTTTTAAAATTATACTTGTTTTTCATTTTAAACATAATTTTTTTGGATCCCCCATGAGAGAGCCATGCTTGCTTCTTATTTCATCCTTGGCCATTCCTAACTGATAAAGTTGGAGCTACACCAGCTTACCACTGCAGTACTCCAATTCCAGTACACATGTTTTTATTTAAAATGCAGCTGTAGCAGTCTTTTAGGGGGAACAGAGGTCAGCTGTCTGACCCAAACTTAGGTGGCCTTCTGGGTTAGCTTGGTCAAGATGCAGTGGTTTCCACAGCCAACAGTACACAAGGCAGCCAGGATCACATCCAGCTGGCTGTGATTCCTCCAGTCAATCAAGCACCTATTCAGACCTGTATTGATTGAGGGGAGTCTTCTGTCAACATCTACAATGAAACTTGAACAATAGTGGGACATCTTAACAGTTTTGCCCCTTATGGACCCTTCTCCTGATCCTGTCCCCAGCATTTTAAACTCCAAATCCCAGACTGTAAGAACTGTGGAAACAGACCAAGCCCAAACAGTTGTTTGACTGATATTGCTCTAGGGTCCTCACGATGTTCATCTTAACAGAAAAATGACACAGTGTGTTGTCCTGAACCATATTCCATTTTATGGTGCCCCCTTGCCACCATTTTAGAGCTGGTAATTATCAAGCAGGTTTATGGATTTATAAAGCAGGACCTAAGGGGAAATAAGGTGCTTCAAGTCCAAAATTTATGCAAAAAATCTTGTTCATTTGACACCTAAACTTCCAGGGTGTTTCCCTGGTTCAAAATGAAGTTTTCTCAGTACTCATATGTACACAGATGCTAATGTACACAATTCCCCAGTCTGAACAGCTAACTGCCTTGTCTCTCCTCATTTCTTGGGGGGGGGGGGCCCCAA
>NW_017728996.1:26691384-26696315 GCF_001723915.1 Gavialis gangeticus | reverse complement strand
GGGGGGGGGGGTCCCAATCTAGTCACCAGCCTCAGAGCATGCCTAATACATTCTGACAAGATTGGATTCACATGGATTTGTAGCCACTTAATTTTAAAATCAGCTGCAGGAGAAGAAAGTTGTGGTGGTAATAGTGTACGTTAAACAGTCATTAGATAAAATAAACTACAGTTTCTGGAAAGGGACCAGAACTAAAGACTGTCTTGTCTATGAGGTTAATACTTTTACCACTGTGCTACAGCCTTAGGTTCTGTATTAGGTGTATGCGCTGGTCCCACACTGCATTGTTTCAGCCAAAAGGACAGCAGGTATTTCAGACTAACTTGCTGGTTATAGTACCTCTTACCCTTCAAACTCTTGTGGTCGGTGACCCTTTAAATTTGCCAGAGACAAGCAGCTCCACCCCTAAAGGAGTCATCAGCTAGCCCCTGACTTCTGTCCTGTGTGTTTCTTCTGTTTGTAGCTGGTAAGTTGGCTTAGTCCCTCCTATATTTTCTCTACTTTCAGTCAAGAAGCTGTCTTGTCCTCAGGTGATGCTACTACACAGGCGAGGCATGATATGCAGGAATGGTTATAAACGCTTGTGGAATGTTTTCCATGTTCTGAATAGCTGTTGGGTTTTTAAGCATTGCTCTGCTAAGTGTTTTTATTGCTGGTATTTTAAAAAATCCTGTGAATGCTAAGTCTAAAAAATGTAATTTTGCCCTGTATATCCTGAATAGGGGACCAAAAAATTCTGAATTTGCTAGAGAAGTGGATTTGTTACGGGATTTGGAAGAGATGCCTATTGCATTCCAGCCAAGATCAGTAGTGATTAAAAGTGGTTACCATCTGATTGTTGCTTAGTGGTCTAAGTGAGAAGTTTTGGTGGTCTCAGTCACTCTTCCTGTGGACAATTTTCTCTATTGCAAATGACATACTCACTGGCATTCTTAGCAAACAAGTGAAGAATTCACTGGACCATTGAAAATTAACATTTTAAGGCAGGGTTGAGGTGCATTGGCAGGGCAGTGTGGGAGAGATTGGATTGTTGCTACTTGTGCTTTATTTGTTTTGTGGTTTCTGTACACAGAGGATTTCAGCAACATCAGTCTGGCATCATTCACAAAGACTAAATTCACATAACAGATTTACAAAGCGAAGAAATTCCATTCCCAGAGCTGGTCTAACAGCCTTACCAATGGCGATGCATAAATGAGGAAATAGCCAAAACAAAAAGAAAAAAGGAGCCCAGCTGATTTTGGTTTAATTGAAAATGCACAGGAAAATAAAAGGGGAGATATTTCTCAAAGGGGGGAAAAAAACTTGGTAGAAAAAGCAATGTTAGTTGTAAGCTCCTGTCAAACAACATGGACTAAAAGAAAATTGCTTTTTTTTTTTCCTTTGGATAGTTTATTTGTTTTATAATGAACAACACAGAAATACAAGAGAGAAAACAATGCCAAAGACCTGCAATGCACTTGTGTACAGTTTTACAAGGCTGAGAGCCACGTTTTAAAATGCGTGCAAATACAGCAGTGCTTAACTACTTTGATTTGTGTTGATTGTAAATGCGCACACAACTGTGGGTGTATGTGTAGACGCAGTGGGTTTCCTGCGTGCATTGCTATTCACATGGGCCAGGCAGACCTTGTATAAAATTATTGTGCATCTTAGCCAAGAAAATGTGAAAGTGTGGGTGCCCTTGCTCCAGGACACTTGCAGATCTCCTCTGTAAAACCAAAGGCTCTTAGGAGTCAAAGTATGTCATAGTGGCTATTCATCCGTATATATCTTCAGTGGATTACCCTCCTCCTCACAGGCTATCTATGCATAAGCCTGACTGTGGAATTGTTTGCCACCTGTGCTGATTTTCCATAATGACTTACTATATATAGTATGTGATATACTCGTACAATTTTTAACATTTTGGGTAAGTATCTGTTTCATGAACAGTTCTTTTCCTGCCGTTAGTTCTGTCCTTGTGATTAGGGAAGGCCACTGGCTTGTGACTGGAAGCCTAGTTGTTTTGCTTCCTACCTAATCCTGTTCAAAGGTATCTGGTCTACTTCTTCATAGTGCTTTTTTGATCCAGTCATTCCACACCCCACAAATTATTCCTTGGTGTTAAGTATCACAATGTTAACATCTGTAAGGTAGGTTGTATGCCTCAGTTATGCTCTTATATCCTGCAATTATGGTTCTTCTGAAATACAGGGGGCCTGAGGCTTGGAGAGGTTGTGGCTTTTAGTTCCCATGGACCCAGCATTGGCTTTTTAAACTTGTAATTGGCTTTTTGAATTTTGTAATCAGTTTGACAAACTTAAGACCTATTAGAAGCACGCAGGAAGTTACTAATCTTCTCAGATTCCTCCTTTGTCTGTGCTATTATGGATCATGTGATGTAGTCTGTTGCTGTAGAACTATCCCTCCCCATCCCTAATTTCCATAGGAGCAAGTAGTTAGTGTCTTCAGATAAACCTCCCTGGGCTCCTGTTTAATGGAACAGGAACAGTTTGAGTAATTTTTGCTGCTCAGATTCTTGATGTGCAAGTAGTCAGAATAAAATATATTACGAATATAAATAATGCTGGGCTACACTGAGGATTTTTTGCCCTGCAAAGAAAGGGCACCCATGTGTTTTAATATGAGTTTTAAAATCCTTTTTGTTAGGGTTACCATACATCTGGGTTTTTCCAGATAGGGGTCCAAAAAAAAGAGGACCTGTCATCACGTCTGGGTGGGTTTTTAAAATGTGTGCAAATGTCTGGGTTTTTGCTTTGTCTCTGCTTTCCCGGGCTGGCTGTTTGGGACTGGGAGCAGCAGGCAACTGGATATCAGGGGGCACCAGCAGGACTGGTGGGAGGGGCAGGGGGTTGCAGGCTGGGAGTGTGGGGCACCAGCAGCACTAGGGGTGCAGGGGCTTGGGACATGGACATATCACTGCCCCTCCTCCCCCCATCATGTGTCCCCTTCACCCCTCCTGCCCGCAAGTGTCCTCTTTTTTAACACTGGAAATATGGTACCCCTGTCTTTTGTCCAATTCCCTTGTGTCTTGGCTTCAGTACTTCCATTATTGTGTAGGTCATCTGGGTGAGATCAGCAGTTAGTACAGTGGTCACCAACCAGTAGATCTCAAGCCGCCAGTATATCTCGCAGCCTCTTGCGTTAGATCTTGGATCCTTTTTGAATCAATCAGAGACTGGGGTCGGGGTCTGAGTGCCTGCATGCATGCACGCATGCGCCCCAGCCCAGCAAGTCAGTCCATGGGGAAAGGAAGGGGTGGGGGGTAGATTGAGGCCCCTGCAGTGAGGGACAGTGCTGCAGGAGCAGGGGTAAAATGAGTGGGGCCCCGGCTGCTGAGGAGGTGCATCCCCAAATAATTTTTTTTTCCCCTCTGCCTTGATCTATCCCCTCTCCCTTCTCTCCCCACAGGCTTACTTGGTTGGGGGGGCGGAGGGCTGTCAGTACACGATAGGTCTTGGGTTGGTTTTAAATGCCAATGGTGATCTCCTACTTAAAAAGGTTGGAGACAGCTGAGTTAGCAGATGTATGCTAAATCTTATCCCTCACCCCTGGTTTTTGCATCCTGCTCACTATCTGACTGCACAATGACAATCCAGCACTATCTTTGGCAGCAGCCACTGCCTGAATTAAATGGAATGGCTCCCAGCTGGTTGCTTCCCTCTTGGCAACCTCCTACACATCTCTTCAGGTGGAACAAACACTCTCAGTAGAAAAATTAGGGTATTGTGGTCAAGATGAAGTTTTTGTTTGGAAGTAAGAGAAACTGGTGAGGAATTAACACAAAAAAAGGAAAACCTCTTACCTTTCCCTGCTGTTGTCCCCTTTCAGAATCAAATGCTGGCCCAGGGTCAAGCCATAAAAGCTATATAAGCCAAACCAGAATGGATTTCAGCTAGTGCCTATGATTTCATGGTAGGAGATAAAGATGTCTAACTTGTACTTCTGTTGCATAAATCAGTGTGAAGGTTGAAATCAATGGACCCATGTTGATTTGTGCCAGTTGAGAAAGTGGCCCCTACACTTTGCTCTGCAGTGCCACAAGTCCTGATGACGCCAGTGTTTTCTGTGTGGATTAGCTGCAACATAGAGTTGGGAGAGATTCGTTTAAATTGCATCCTGTTGGCAATCCTCAACCTGCGTCTTGTCAATGTTGCATCACAACTTATCCCCATGCTGCTAGTTGTCAATTTCACTTTGTGGCAGAGCACGACAATGACAAGGAGCGATGCCGTGACCATCAGCTGTGTTAACCTAACAATGAAAGGCATTGTAATTAGCCAGCCCATGTGTTTTGCTATCTATTCTTCACTTCACTTATATCTATATTTATGTATTACGTATGCCTGTTTTATGAAGTCACACACAAATTCAAGCAAGGTTTTTGAAGAATAAGAGGGAAGACATATATTTAAGATATTCCTTAGCACTAGGCAGAGATGTGTGCAAGTCTTTTGTTTTATTAATCAATCATAACTTTTTTTCTTGCAAAGTTTTAGAAATATTAACCCAAACCATTGGATACAATATAATGTTCAGAGCAGTATATGCTGCTCTTCTAGCCAATTTCAGTAATAAAAGACAACATGAGACTGTAAAAAGGTACACTCTAGGGGATGCGTCCAAATGAGCACGCATGTACCTCTTGCCCCATCTCAAACCCCTTTGAGATGGGTCAAGAGGCATGTGCAGGAACGAAAAAATGTTCCCCATGCTAATATCCAGGGGTTAAAAAAACCCCCAATGCTCTGGAGAGCAGCAGAGCAAGGCACGGTCCCAGACTGTGCCTAGAGGAAGCACAGGAGTCAGTCCTCCAGAAGAGAGGCTCTAGTTTTGGCCAGAGCATCTCTTTGGTGCTCCTGCTGTCCCTGGCACTGTCCAAGGTGAGTTAGGGAATGGGGGTGGGGCGGTTTATGGGGGTGGAGGGG
>NW_017728996.1:26689227-26691247 GCF_001723915.1 Gavialis gangeticus | reverse complement strand
AGGAGTGGTTGGGGGGATGTCCCCAGGGCTGCGGGGGGGTGTGGCCAGAGCAGCCGTGGTGAAGCTGGTAGCATGTGGAGGGACCTGGCCCAGACCGGTGCAGCTTGCTAATCTGACTTTGCACTGAAGCAGTTCACACAGCTCCAGGAGGCGCACACAGGAGCTGTGTGACCTGCTCCCGTGCAAAGCCAGACAAGTGAGCTGTATGGGGCGGGGCCAGGTCCCGCTTCATCCCCCCTGTCTGCAGGCACAGCAGGACAGAAGTGGGACCTGGGGCGGTGCGTGGGGACCACGCATTGTGGGATCAGCCCAGCCAGGCAGCACAAGCAGCCCCAGGGCTAGCAGGACCTGGCTGGGCTCAGGATGCGGCCCCTGAAAGCTGGGAGCTGGCAGCAGCGGGCTCAGAGCACTGCATTCTTTCTGCTGCTGCAGAAGGTAAGTTATGGGCCTGCACAGGGGGGCTGTGGCGCTGCAGGGTGCCTTTTTTTTTTAAAAAAAAAAAAAAAGGAAATTGCAATGTGTTGGGCTCTTTCACAGTGATGTTTGTCATTTCCATCATTCAAACAATCATTCAAGATGTTGTATTAAATGAGAAATAGAAAACACGGATACAATGATTCAGCTGTTGATTCCTAATTTGCACCATGTACTCAACTTTCTGGATCTTCTTTCTTATCAGACTCCTTGGCCCTGCTTTAACCAAAGACACTAACAAATCATTTAACCATCAGTGAAAGTTAGGCTTGTTTGTTTGTTTGTTTGTTTTTAAACCAGAGGAATTTCTGTTTGTGAGCTGGGACAGAAACTAGTGGAATATATCTGTGCAGTGTCCAGTAGCTCATAATGTAAAGAAGACTCCCCAAAACAATATTCATTTTCTACCTGTAGAGAAGCAGTCAGTCAATGTGTGAATCATATTAATTCTAGGAGTCAGAGATTGATTGTGTATGCATCAATGAACAGGAATACAAATGTGGGAGTTTCACAGAACTCCAGATCTTAACAAAAGTGTACTGGAAACGTACTGTACTGTTTAGGATTACATAAAGAGATTAGGTGACTAATAGAGCAGAGCATAACAATCTTTATAATAAAGTTAGGAGACTCTGTGCTCAGAGGAGCCCTGTACTGTATACATAACAAACTATCCAGGTAGAAATACAGAAGTACTTAACTAATATAGCAGTTGCATGCCACCTGTGTTGTCCATGGACACAGTGCACAAAATCCAATAATAAGGACAGCTTTTAAATGTGCCTTTTACTACCTCATCACAAGCTATATTGATCGTACCTCCCATGCAACATCCTTAACACAAAATACAGCAAGTAAAAGGAGAAAAATAAATAACCTAATTTGCTGAGTTTTTACAGTTCCATTTGGACACAGAGAACAAATCTTGTTGCAATATAACAAAATAAAATATTTCAAAGAAACTACCTCATCATCATCATCAACAACAAAAACAAGCTACCCACACAGCCTTGGCATTTCAATTTTCTGCTCATTTTCTTTAGTTCGTGGAAGTCTCTCAATGATAGGAGCCTGGAGTGCAGCAAGCAAAGCCTGTTCTCAGAAATGGCAATTATAATGAAAAAGGAAAATATCATAAAAAAAAATATCCAGATCCCTCAGACTCTGCAAATTATTCCATCAGACCTGAGTTAGAAATGACTCTCCCCGCCTGCCCCTCTTCTTTTCTGCAACTATTCACACCACAAATCAGTCTTGTAACCATGTATGGAACTCCTATCCCTTTTGCTTTTCCTATACTGTACCATTAAAGGCTGTTGTCCATCCATATGGGCTGTTGCTTTTCAGCAAGACTGAACTGATTGAAGCATATTACAGAGAAGAGACACCTTGTGCCTTCATGTAAACCTTCTGGCTCTCCTTTCTGATTCAAAATAATTCATTTGTGCTGACTATTGGAGACTTACTCCTTATGTAAAAGTACAGCAGGACCAAGATCTACCAAAGAGAGAAAAACTTCAAAACCCTTTTTGATATTATTGTATGT
>NW_017728996.1:26649616-26684227 GCF_001723915.1 Gavialis gangeticus | reverse complement strand
CTGAACTGATTGAAGCATATTACAGAGAAGAGACACCTTGTGCCTTCATGTAAACCTTCTGGCTCTCCTTTCTGATTCAAAATAATTCATTTGTGCTGACTATTGGAGACTTACTCCTTATGTAAAAGTACAGCAGGACCAAGATCTACCAAAGAGAGAAAAACTTCAAAACCCTTTTTGATATTGTTGTATGTAGAGACATCTAACAAAACCCATTTTACTTAATGGGGAGGTGGTTTTATGCCAGCTCCAAGAAGCCTGGTCTGCACAAAACTTCTGCTGTCATGTCAGGCTAACCCCAACTTTACATGGATTTATCCACACAATCTTTCTGGACGATGGAGATTTTCCCAAGTTACTGGGACAATGAGATAATAAAGTCCAAGTCCACAAAGGCATTTGGCAATGGGATATGAAGCACCTAAATAATATTGGTAATCTGGCATATATACAGGCATATGAAGAAGGTTGCAAAACAGGGACTCAAACATTGGTCTTCCCAGGGGTAAGCTGTTGCCTCAGTCACTGGCTCATGGGTCTGTACTCACTGGTTGTGTCTACATGAGACGCTGACTGAGCAGTTGTTACTCCGCATGCACAAGTACTAAATGACTGTGCAGTAATGGCTTTTGGTGATGCTGATGGCACAGTAGCTGATTACTATTGCTCAATAGCATCGCATCATGCTCCATGCCACGCCACGCTGCTGTGCAGTCAATGTCTCATGTATTTGTTCTTTAATATTTGGCAAGGGCTTGGCAAACCTCTCGAGGACACAACTTTGTAAGTGCAAAACATTTATTTATGAACCTCTAAAGGTTCATTGTTGTGGGAAAAAGGAGAAGCTAACAGGAGATAAACCTGGACAGTTAAAACCTCAGCCTTTCCATTTAATTAAGGGAGAAAAGTAGCAGTAAAAAGTCTGTGTCAGAGGGTAATAATGAAACAAAACTGAGTCAAGATGTTAAAGAAAAAGCCATGCTCCAGAGTCTCCACACAAAGGTCCAGGTTATTTCAATCTAAACGATTGTCAGGCAGTGTCACTCTCCCTAATCAGCCTCTAATGCCATAAGGCACAAGGCCAAAGCACTCAGCAGTCTGACAGTTTAGTTTTCTTACATTGATCCAGAAAATATACACTACTCCATTTGCACCATCTGCCACACAGGTGTCATTCACAGGCAGCGGGGTGGAAACCTGGCCTAGTCAGAACTGAAATGCCATTAGAGGGGAAATAAAGGATGGAGTAGGAAAGACTTGAAAATACAAAGAAGCTAGAAGAGCAGAAAATAACAACGAAGAACAACCGTGGCCTCCCAGGGAGGCATAATAGATGCAGCTCTGAGTTCTGGGGAAGGAAAAGATACTTTTCCAGCATTTTTCATCCAGTTTTACAACAACTTATGAGTAGGGAAGATTTTGACAATGCTTTTTTTAAGGGGTCAAAATGTCTTCTGCAGGATAAAAATGGAATATTACAGAAAGCCAGTGACAGATGTAGTAAGTGAAATCCAGTCAGAGAACTGGACTGTATGGAAATTCACTGATAAGGTTATGAAGTGCAGTTGACATGATCTTGATACCTTCAGGAAATTCATTTGTTTTGCTGGAATTTTAAGAAAAACGGGTTGCTTGGTTTGAGACATGCAAGCAAGAGGAGTATGTGACTGCTGATTCTGCACTGGTGTAAATCAGTGAAAATGCAAAGGAATTCTCGGTGCGTTGTCGCAATACACAGAGGATCAAACTGAGGCTTGGACTACTGTGAGTTGTGCAAACCAGGGGCTTTGTTCCACCAGTAACAGAAATAGCAGCTGGCTAAGAAATTCAGGTCCAAGTTTGGATTCCTCTGTCCCAAGTACCAGTAGATTTAGAGCTAACGTTTTGGCACATGATTATATGCTATCCTAAAGCAAACTGAGGAATTTCAAGGTTGCATCAGCACATGTAATATACAGACTCTTGATTAAATGTTGGATGTCAGTTGCAGACAGATTGGGGACTGTACCAATCTGCCAACTGTGTCTTGTCCTTTTTCAAGCCAAGTGTCATTGAGAACTGTTTAGTTTCATTTATTAAAGGGTTTGAAATAGATTGCACTGAAGTTTCAACACCTGTTTGAAGCTGGTTCATGCCCACATCTGTTTCATGGATTCACCAGTGCCAGGAAAGTCGAGAGTTAGTGTTGTCTGCATTGTTCATAATGTAAAGGATAGTTGCAGTTCACCCATGCTGTACTTTGCCAGGCTGCTTGTTTGGAGGTAACTCCCTAAACAATGAATCACAGAAATAATATATGTTCCTGGTATTGCATGTGATGTGTGGTCACTGTGATTACGAATCATGATGCCAGAAATATTTTTGACTCCATTACAAGTGGGGGCAAGGGGGTTGGGACCGTTGCCAGTGCATCAACTCGAGCAGGAGGTTCAAGCTGATTGTAAACTGGCATTCCATATGCTCAAAAGACTTTTGGAACAAGCATAGTCTACATATGCTTCTGTTGGCAAGCTCATGAATAGAAAGGAAGATATTGTCCTGGCCCCACCTAGCATACCTCCCACTCATTTGAAATGCTCTCCTGCAAATGGAGAATATGCAAATATGAGAGTGATACTGGCACATATCCAACCTGGTACAGCTGGAGAGACAAAACACTGAATGAATTCTAAACCAGAGGAGACCAGTGATGTAACTGCATTAGTATAAATCATGGTTTCTAAGTTATCCTCCCACTCCAGAATCAGTGGAACAGTTAAAGGAGAGTAACAGTTACCATCATGCTGTTCTGTGCTAGGTACACTTTTTTCCAATCTGTAGAAATCTGTAAGGTTCAAAAACTATTCTTAAGAATAAAATACTTAAGCAATATAATTTTCTCTCTCTACCAGCTTTTCCTCTTCATAATTATTAATCTGTGCTATATTTTGTATGGTTTCTGTTTGGGACATCAGAGAATGCAAGAGAGCAGTGAAGCAATATTGTTCAGGTAGCACCATCTGCAGTGTTTTTCTTTCTTTTGAATAGGCATGCTTTGGTTCAGAAAAACTTTCCTTATTTAATCAATTTGCTCATCCAAACATGTGAATGTGGCCAAGTTCATGGATTCACAGGGAAAAACAACTGTCTTCATAGTTTTGAGAGCCCAAGCTGAGAGAGTCTTTTCAAACCTAGCCTTTGGTGACCCCTGTGTGGAGGTTGTCACACAGTGTGACAAAACACAACTGTAAAAAGAAAAGCCCCTCTGTGCAGACTGATTACTTCACAGAAGGGAAGAGGAAGAAGTCAGTGAAATAAAAGGGCAGTAATACATGGATGAACTGGGCAAGTTATAAATATAACCATTACATTTAACCTTTTGCCATCACTACCCAGGCAGTAATACTAAAAGTTTTCTTATAATTAGGTTATGAAGTAACTGTGGATAACAACTCTCAATAATTTGTTGTTGAATTTTTAATGGCAAGCATGGCAGTACTACTGTACCCCCACTTGTTAGTATGGCTCAGCATATTTTTAGAAAATGAGAAACATGTAGACTAATTTGACTGCGCATTAGCACATCATGGCAAAAGCTGTGCTAATGCATAGTAGAATTAGTCTACTACACACTAAGCATCATGAAAAGACTGCACCTTTTGCTATGGCGCATCTAGTTAGTACCTCATATTAGAGGTGTTAAACATAATGTGTAGTAGCAACAGTGCATTAGTGCACGTGTAGCTGCACCCCCTAAAAGTCAATTAGGTTGCACGTAGTGGAAGATGGAGAAGAATCTGCCCCATGGAATCTGATATTAAATTTGATCTCTCAAAAATGCCTACAGTACTAACAACCTGGAAATCGTAAATAGCTTCCAAGAAAAGTGAGCTCCAGCTAATTACATGTATAAATGCATGTATTACCTCCATTCACTGATGGCTTCTAATGCAATAGATTCATCCCAGCAGAAAGGAAAAGAAAGCCAGTGTATTTAGAACATGTTGTCTGTATTTTTAAATCCTTCATTGTGTAGGATTTTAAGTTGAATGCTCCTAATATGAAGCAGTCCCTATAGAGTAGCCAATTAATCAATTACAACCTCCTGAAAACAACTGAAAATAGGATACTCAAAGGATCACAGAACTGGCAGCCATGCTAAGACCCTGATTCAGCCAAGAACTTTAAGTACATGCTTGACTCTAGCTGCATCCTACAGATTTGTTCATGGGGCCAAGGGTGTGCACTCCACACAGATAAACAACACATCTTAGATGTCCACTAATCGGTAGTTTCAAATAACAATAGAAAAGAATGTGCACTGCATAATCAAAACTGCCTGGTTTAACACACATGTGGATCTCATCTGAATTTGCCCAGGAAATCTTAGGTCACTATCAGCTATCTTTATATTTTTGTATGTTCCTGCACTTCTTGCCTTTTTACCAGAGATGAGAGTTTTCAAATTCTCTGGGCAAAAAAAGAAATCTACTCCTCACAGTATGGAAGCATGTCATTGTAATGCTGTAAATGGTGTGTGAGAAGAACCCATCCCTGTGACATTCCCCATGCTGCTTCCTAACTTGAAAGGTTTGGATAAATCCAGATTAGAGTTGTGTCAAACTTGGCAGTTTTGATTTGTAAGGAGTGGAGAGGGCTTGCATGAATCTTTTTCTTCTGTTTCTTTTCATTCATGCTGTCATAACAGCAGCACAGTTCGCCCCTTAGAAGATCCCCATGGACCTCAGTGGGAATTCTGTTCAATGCAGCTCTACAGAATTTGTTTCTAATTACCTATAGTATAATGTGCAGTTAACTAATGGACTGGTTTTATGTGCTTTGTGGCAGTTCTCTGTCTGTCTGCATGAATGCCTCATGCAAATTATTCTGAAATTTCAGGGAATGTCACAGGTGTCAGTGGGCAGAACCTTATTAATTTGGGTTAGAATTAGAAAACTGAAAGGGCAAAATGGGGAGCACTTGCAGCCCCTTGGCCATCTGGTGTGCAGATTTAGCAACTTCAGTCTGAGCTGTAATTCTCCGTAGGTTAAACCCCCCCCCCCCAACAAAAACAGTCAGTACAGTCATTAGCACCTTCCATTGGTGGCACAGTTCGCTCCACTGCCAAGAAATGTTATGATGTTGATGCTCTGAATGTCTTAACTTCTGTAACAAAAAACAAAACAGAGAGGAGGTGGGGAAGGGAAAAGGAAAAGGACAGGACTCCAGTCCCCTTCCACGAGGACATCCACTGCCATGCCTGTGACAAAGAGGAATGGAGCTCCTAGCCTGATGGAAAGGTGTGAGGGAAGCAGAGATTCTCTGCAATTGTGAAGAGGGAGAAAAGAAAGAAAGAAGCTGATAAAGAAAGGCTTTGAAGCATGCAACTCCCACCCCTAGTCCCAGGAAGCTAGAACTCGCAACTTCATCTATGGGCCAGATGCACCACATCTGCTCTGTGTCCTCTTTGGTTAACCACACCCAGGTATCTTTGCTTGTCATTAGCATCACTCAGTGTGTCTGCATCTGCTTGTCCTTCATTATTGTATGCCCCTTTTCATTGTCCTGATCTGGATGCGGGGAGGGGGGCGGCAGGGCTGAGCACCCTGGATTCCAGCTGAAATTCAGTGATTTGCCCTTAGCTCCTCTCAGACAGAGTCTACATAATAGGCTTGTTCTTTTCTTTTTTTATGAATGTCAGTGCCTTGACATAAGTGGCAGAGAGGCAATTCCTTTGATCAGCAACACAAAACATACTAAAGTGAATGCAGCCAAGTGGGCAGCTGAGCAGAAATACATTTATTCTATATGGACTTACAGGATGGTCCCTGCTATGTGTTGTTGCCCTTTCCAATGTCTCTGAAATATTAGGTTGTGTCAGGTGATAGACAGTTCACCTATGTGCCTTGCCAGTCACACGGCCTCCCCTGACACTAGCAGTGCATGTGACTAGGAAAAAAATAATGGATGTCAAGCCACTCAATGGATGTTCTTATCATTGATATATACCAGGATCTTGATTGCTTCTCCTCCTCTGCCTCCCTTCTGCATAGCTGATGATTTGCTGTAGGATGTGGAAGGATTTTTCAGTTCAACTGTTTTGTAACATGTACCTTTCTGCCCTCCACTAATGTGTTCACTGAGCACATTTCAATGCTGATCTAAAAACACTAAGGATGTTTGCTTTATTCCCCCCTCCCCCATCATACTACTGGGTTTTATTTTGGGGGGGGGGGGGTTCCCCCTTCATTGTGGCAATTTTGTCTACAATGGTCTGTAGATTTCTCTGTTTCCTTTATGCTCCTGTGCTCTGTACCTAGAACCAAACCCTGCAGTCGTTGCTCAGGCATAATTCCCAGTTGCCCAATGGGGAGTTCTGACAGAGTAAAGATTGCAGAAGAGCTTCCAAGTTTCTCTCTCTGCTTGAAACCTCTGTCTTGTCTGTCTTGGCCTCATTTTCATCACTTCCCCTTCTGGACCTATTCTTGCTATTATGAAGCTCAAGGTTGGAAGTCAGTAACAGATGAAAAACAGAAAAAATATTTTAGCAAAATACATCCTGTTTTCCATTCACGGGACTCAAAATGGGCCCATGTTTATGGTATTTAATGGAGTTTTAATTGAAATATTATCTAACATTTCTGTTGAAAACATTATCAAGACATTTTGTTCCTTTACACTGAAAGATACTTTCTTATTGAAACCTGGGATTTTGGTAAACAAAATGTGTCTATAATGATTTTGAACATTTTTTGTAAAAGCCTGATTAGAATATTATGAAAGAATTCACAGTAAGAGGATCATTTCAACTATAGCAATATTTCTTGAAGCTTTTTCAGTGCCATGCCTAAATTCATTGTCAATACCCTATACACGTAGCAAATGTTTTTAACAATGTTATCAAATGCTTCATTTATTTGAAAATGTTACTTCTCGTACAAATAATCATTTTGTGATTCTAATTATCAGTGGATAAAAATGTAGGCTCTTATTCTTTTTCTCTGCAGCATTTTTTTTTTCTATATATCTTCCTGATTTCTTAATTCACTGTCTTTGGTCACCTGGAAATTCAAGAAATGTAATGTTCTGGGTTTTTTTTTAATTTCCTAGCATTGCAATAAATAAAATCTATTTAAAAATCTATGTGAAATATTAAAAATCAAAATTGATTCTTATAAGCATGATTCTGTTGAATTTTCTGGACTATACAACAGAAACTTGGATCCTTTTTTTAACATCTCTAGTAGCATTGTCACTGCCCTTCCTGTGTCCCTGTATTGATTTGCTTGCTAATAATATACAAGTGTGACAAAAGGCCTGGTCCCTTATACCTGAATGGCAAACTTTCCATTGAGTTGAATGGGGTCAGGATTTATCTAAAGTTTACAGGCATCTTTTGAAGGAGATTGGGTAGAAGAAAGATTGCTCATGTTGGCCTTGCTCTTTTCTCCTTATAGAAGAGACTTGCTGTCATCTGTCCCTGGGCTCCCTTTCTTCAGCAAAAAAAATCACAAAGCCCTTTTTGAAGTGTTATAACTTTTTTCCACTCAAAAATAAATGGAATTGGCCTGCTGTTCTTCCTCCTACCCACTGCCTGATCCTTCCCTCCCTGGGAGTTAGACACAGGAACATATGTCACACACACGTGGCATAAATACCATATGCAAATGTATTTTTCTGTGTAGGTGGAAGAAATATGAAAAATCAGCTTCTGACTCAATTCCCCCCCTGCAAACCAACAATGCAGGTGAGCAAACATCAGGAAAAATGGAAAATCTACTTTCTACGGCCAGGTAACTCGCCACCTGGATAAGAGAAAGGAGGTCGACATTGTATACCTGGACTTCCAAAAGGCCTTTGATCTAGTATACCATGACAATCTCATGAGAAAATTGGAGGATTGTGGGCTTAACTGCTCAACAGTTAGGTAGGTAGGAAGCTGGCTGTGGGGTAGGATCTAGAGAGTTGTCATGACTAGATCTGTATCATCCTGGCAAGAAGTGGCCAGTGGAGTTTCTCAGGGGTCTGTGCCTGGTCTAGTGCTTTTCAACATTTTTATCAATAATTTGGATGTGGAGGTGAAGAGCTCACTGGCCAAGTCTGCAGATAACTGAGTTTTCGGGGGTGTGGTCACACTTGAAAACAGGCTGCAGATACAAGTAGACATGGACAGGCTGGCAATTTGGGCAGATCGGAACCAGGTGAAGTTCAACACTGAGAAGTGTAAAGTGTTCCATCTGGGGATGAACAATTCCCAACATACTTACAGGCTCAGTGGTGCCAAACTGACTAACATCACATCTGAAAGGGACATAGGGGTAATAATAGGCCATAGTATGAACATGAGCCATCAGCGTAATGCTGCAGCCAGCAGGGCAAAGAATACTCTGGCATGCATCAAACGATGCATCTCAAGCAAAACCAAGGAAGTGATTCTTCTGATTTACTCAGCATTAGTGAGACCGCAACTGTAGTACTGCATCCAGTTTTGGGCACCACTTCAACAAGGAAATGGAAAAGCTTGAGAGAGTCCAGAGAAGAGCCACCTGTATGATCAGAGACTTGCAAGGCAAGCCATACGTGGAAAGCTGAGGGACTTGGGTCTCTTCAGTCTAAAAAAGAGAAAGCTGAGAGGGAGCTTGGTAGCTATATCAGGTGAATACATCAAGGGCTCGGTGAACAACTGTTCACCATGGCACCGTTCGGGAAATCCAGGAGTAATAGCCACAAACTCCTGGAAGACCATTTCAGGCTTAACACTAGGAAAACTTCTTCACACTCAGGGTGTCAAGACTGTGGAATAAACTCTCTCCAGAGGTGGGGCAATCGCCTACCCTGGAAATCTTCAAGAGGAGACCGGATGGTTACCTCACTGGGGTCACTTGACCCTGGTTGTCTTTCCTGCCTAGTGCAGGGGGGATGGACCTGATGATCTTGCAAGGTCCCTTCCAGCCTCTTACAATCTATAAATCTATTAAATGGATCTATTTTTGTATTTTTAAGCAGTAGCGAGTCCCATGGAGTGAGGATTTTGCATACTTTGCAGACTGTTATTGAAGCTGGCAACATGAATTCAAGTCCAAGTCCATGTCCATACAGATTTTCACCCCTTTTCAGGTGCTCTAGAAAAGTGCTAGCTGAAGGGAACTAAGCTTCAATCAAAGGGGTACCCTGAAAATCCAGGCTGACAAAAGTGTATCCCTCATATATTTGGAATTTATTCTGATGGCCAGATGTAACAAAGCTGAGGCAGAACCCAGAAACCAATATTAGTTGTAGAGTCTCAGGCTGTGTAAACATGTTCACATGACCTAAGAGAATTCTCCTGGGCTTGTTCTCCTGGTACAAAAACTTACCAGAGATTCCTAAACAGACATTCAAATGTTGAGCTCCTGAACAGCAGAAACTTTGCAGTGCTGATATTGCATACCCAGGGGCACCTGTGCACACATCTCCATCTACTCTGTGGGCTCCCTCAATCTGCCTGATGACAGATGGCAGCAGTACACAGGGCAGCCCTGATTGGCTGGCCTATACTGCTCTAGAGTCAGCCTGTGTCTCCCTATAATATAATATGGACTTGTGTAGAGAGTGGTCTACTCCCTGCTCAGCTGGAGTAGTAAAATCCAGCCCAGGTGACATACTGAGTGCAGTAGAAGTGACAATTTTTGCCTGATCTGGCAACAAAAAGTAGTTTTATAGCTGTGATCAAACACAACTGCATGGCTGCAAACAACTTTAAAAATGGCCAATTCCAACCCCTCATTGAATGAGGGATCAGATGAAGATGTTTCAAAATCTAGCGTCTTCTGTAACTTGTATCTGCGGAGCTCCCAGCCTATCAGTGTTCTCAGAATGGGAGGGGGGAAAGGGAGTGGAGGGAGTTCAGTTTGGGGGCTTTTCAGCCCCTTCAGTGGGTGGGGCAGGTATATTAGAATCCCCTCCCAGGGTGAGAGGGCTCCAGTTCACCCACCTCACCCTTTAGCACCAGTTGGGGAGCCTCAAGAATGAGCTCCCTCTGCTTCCTTTCCCTACTCCCATTTGAAAACAGTGAACTCTGGTAGAGAGCCCTGGCCATTGCTATGGGAACCTGGCTGCAGGCTCCCATCCCACAGCTAGATGCCCTTTCCCCACAGGAACCAACAGTGAACTTCTGTTTGGTTTGGGGTAGCATTGTAACTCAAAACACTTTGCAGAAAATGTTCCAAGTTACAGCTGGGAGCTGCACTTCTGCCTCTACCCTCAGTCTCCTGGAAGGGTGAAGGTGTTAGTGGGAGTCGCAGTGTCCCTGGACTGATTTGGTAGTGAACTTCTGAACTCTGTTGTGCTGTGACCTATTTTTCTGAGTTGCAAATATGCACAGTTGAAGCCATGGTTTAGTAGGAAAAATCCTGAAGTAAATGCTGCCTACAGAGCCAGGTGCCATGTGCACATGAGTATGTCCTATGCAAGGGGTGAGAGTGCCAGGTGCATGAACACATGATTGGCTGAGTGAGTGGTTGACAGGTGTCTGTGTGGATGTTATAAAAGGGGCTGTTCTGAGGAGAGACTGAGATTGGTCCCTGAGAGATTGTGTTCCTGAGCTGCAGACGTGTGTATTGTTTGGCTGGAGGTGATTGGCAGCAAGTGAGAGTACTGCTAATACCTCGCATTTGTGTGCAAGAGTGGGTGAGAGCTGGGGCAGCCGATATCTCTTCTTGGTGCGTTTGTGTGTTAGAGTGGGTGAGGACTGGGGTGATCAATCCCCTCTTTGTCATTTGTGTTATGCCAGGGTTGAGAGCTGGGGGAGCCAAAATATTTTGTTGTGTGTATGCAGATTTGAGTGGCAGTAAGGGCATATGAATGGTGCAGTTCACAGAGTGAGTGAGTCTGCTGGTAAGACAGTCTTCATTGCTATTTAGCACCACCTATGCTGAGTATTGGTACTGTTGTTTGCCTTTTATATTGTATTGGGGTTTATATTGCTCTTGGTATTACTGGAACTTGTTTGTTGTTTACTTGTCCAATATATTATTAATGACCCCTTCTCATTGTGTGTATTTATTACTAATTAATTATTATTCAATGCTGGGTAGAGCCGACCAGTAGGCTTAGCTTGGCGAGAATAGGCTGCACACTTCCTTTTCAATTTTACTGTGTGCTAATTAGGACTTTGTTAATTAGCATTAACAAGGGGGGTAGGAGCAAAGCATCCTGGAATATTTGTGGGCTATGCTGTGGCTTCTCTTAAAAAAGCAAGTTGTACAGACATTCACACCCAGGATAAACTTTCCTGGTAGTGATTTAAACCTAGTTATTCCAGTTAAATTTTTATTTTATTTTTCTCTGGAGTGGTCATTTTTGCACTGGGGGAAAAACCTTGAATGTCTGTACACTCACTGTTTCTCCTGGGAGAGCAGTAGGAGAAACTAAATGTTTGTGGTCAGTCTTCCCCTAAACTGGGTGAAACAGTAGAACAAGACACCCACATCCTTCCATTCATGGCAAGGACCTACAACCAGGCAATTATGCCCCAAATGTAGTAAGTGTACACTTGGTAAGCAATTATAAATCCAGTTGCAGCAATTAAAATGTACCTTTCCCAATGGAAACCTGCAGCTAGGTTGGGGGCTGGAAGTGGGGAGCAAATCAGCAAGTCCACAGTTTTTCTTTCCTATTCTTTTTGTATTGCATCTTCATTCTGCCTGTCCTTGGGGCTGTTTTCCATTGCTTTGTCCTAGGCACTTGTCCTGCTTGCCTACCCTTTTTCACAGCCTTTGTAAATAGAACACGAAGTCAAAATACCAGCATCCAAAAATATTGATGAGGATGAAGAGTTGGTCAGACTGGTTGAAAAACTGAAATCTGATTTTTGTGAAAAACCTTGAAAGTACTTATATTTCAGAGTGGTCAGCATGGACCCATTTTTCATTCCTGCATAATTTTGTGAAGGTGGAGGCTGAAATATGTATTTCAGTGCTTTGTTGATTTCCTCTCCCCTCCATTTATTATTTATCAATATATTTCATTTTTCAATGTGCAAAAAAAATTATTATTTTAATAGTTTTTTAAAAACCCCACATAGATTTAAAGGTATGGATTGGCATTCTGGCTCCACTGAAGCAATGAGAAAACTCTTATAGAGGCAAGAGTTCAGTCATAAAATTTTTAACACCATTTTATTTAAATTTAATTAAATATTAAAAATAAATAAACAAACTGGCTCTAGAAATTAGACAATAAAAAAGTCAACCTTTTTTTAAGTAAAACATGTTTCTCTAGGTATTATTACTATTTCCTTTTCTTGTTCCCCATAACTGAGCAGCTCCTGACCTGGTTGCCTGCTGGTTTCCTATGTGCATTTGGGAGGTAGGATTGCAATAGGGATATGTAACAGGGTACCCTAGCCCTGTTACTAAGAGGCAGGGCTGCCTCTTTAAGACCCAGGGCTACAAGAACCCCAAGCACCAGGAGGGTAGGGGTTAATATCCTAACCACCTGGACCAGTCAACTGACTGGAAGAAGGCAGGGCCTTGGGCACATATAAACCCCAGGGCTGGGGCTAGGGAGTGAATTCTCTGGTAGCAATCAAGAGGAAAGGAGTTCTCATAGAGGACCTACATAGGCTACAATCAGACCTAAACAGGTTACAGGGGTGGGCGGATGAGAATAGGATGGGATTCAACACTGACCAGTGAAAGGTGATGCACCTGGGGAGGAAGAACCAGCAGCATACCTACAGGCTGGGGAACTCCCTTCTCATCAGTGCAGAGGCAGAAAAGGATCTTGGAGTCATCACTGATGCCAAGATGAACATGGGCCGGCAGTGTGGGGATGCAGTCAGGAAGGCCAACCGCACCTTGTCATGCATCCACAGATGCATCTCGAGCAGGTCCAGGGAGGTGATCCTCCCCCTCTATGCGGCACTGGTCAGGCCGCAGCTGGAGTACTGCGTCCAGTTCTGGGCGCCGCACTTCAGGAGGGATGTGGACAACATGGAGAGGGTCCAGAGGAGGGCCACTCGCATGATCAGGGGGCAGCAGGGCAGGCCCTACGAGGAGAGGCTACGGGACCTGAACCTGTTCAGCCTCCACAAGAGAAGGCTGAGGGGGGATCTAGTGGCCTGTTACAAACTAGTCAGAGGGGACCAGCAGGCATTGGGGGAGTCCCTGTTCCCCCGAGCACTACCAGGAGTGACTAGAAATAATAGTCACAAGCTGGCAGAGGGTAAATTCAGATTAGACATCAGGAGGCGCTACTTCACTGTCAGGGCGGCTAGGATCTGGAACCAACTTCCAAGCGAAGTGGTGCTGGCTCCTACCCTGGGGGTCTTTAAGAGGAGGCTAGATGAACACCTTGCTGGGGTCGTTTGACCCCAGTACTCTTTCCTGCCATGGCAGGGGGTCGGACTTGATGATCTACTCAGGTCCCTTCCGACCCTACTAACTATGAAACTAAGAAGCTAAGTGGGGATGCCTGACTGCCTGTTCTGTTTCTGGTAGGAAAGGGGCTACAGGACCTCATAGGTACTGGTGGCAGGGGGAGGCCCAGTAGATTGAGAGAGAACCTTGTCTTCTAAAGGGGGTTCGAGTGTGGCTTATAGGACCTCTATTATGTTATAGCCCAGGGGCTCATATTTATGTTGCTGTTTGTCCGGTTGACCAGGCTGAGGCTATTTGGGGAGGAGGAGGCCTCAGTGGGGCACACTATTGTGCAAAGCCCCAGCACCAGGGGGGTGCAGCAACAGGGAGTGATCGGACCCCAGCACCAGGGGGGTGCAGAGTCAGGAGGTGATTGGACCCCAGCATCAGGCAGCGCAGAGAGGGGGCAGACCCCAGTGCTAAGAGACACAGCAACAGAGAGTGAGCTGATCCAATGCCCTAGGGCGCAAGTCAACATTTGTAACATCTGTGAGGTGTGGGCCACTGTGTAGGGAAGGTTTGGAGCAATGGATAGTGACCCCTAGCATTGGGGGTATTAAATGGGCAGCCTCCCACCTGAATAACATCATAATTATTGTTCCATCAAGGTGTGGCAGGAGAGAGAGGTGAGCGGGTAGCCCAGAGACAGAGGGTCAGGCCTCCATTAGACAGGTGCAGGGATGGACCTTTGTAACAGGATACATCAAGGCACTACTGATTGAACAGCAGGCATTTTAGATGTGGAAAAATTAATTTACCTTTTCATGAGAAATGTCATTTCCTGGTTTTTATATTTTCCTTTTAGTTAGGATCCCAACTACACAGCACAAAGCCTAACCTCAGGTCCTTAAGAGACCTGCCTCTCAGAATTTACCAAAAACAGGAGTTAAACCCTTAAAGATATGTAGGCCAGTTATTCTCAACCACGGTGCTACAGCAAATACTTACAAATGACTGACAAGATAAACCCAGAGCTTTCCAATAGGAAACCATAGTGCCAGAAACATTCTGACCTATTGTGCTCTTTGTTGTGGTCTATGAGCATTCTGCAAAATAAAAATCGTACTGTATTGTATTTCTGTAGTAAAAAATTTGTGAAAGCTAAAAGGTAGCATTTTCTATGGGTTGCCTTGGGTCTAAAGATGGGTGACTTGAATAAAAAAAAGGTTGAGAACTATGGTTCTAGGCCATCCTCACTGAGAACTCATGGCAGTTGGTTGAGGTCCAAGATGAATAGAAAAGTGCAAATATATTGCCCATCTTTAAGAGGGAAGGAGGAGGATCTGAGGAATTACAGACCTGTCAGTCTGACCTCAAAATCAGGAAAGATAATGAAGCAGGTTCTCAAGAAATCTATTATGGGGCTTGTAAAGGAGAACAAGGTGATCAGGAACAAGTAGCATTGATTCACCAGGAGTAAATCATACCTAACCAACCTGATTTCCTTCCATGGTAATTAAGGACCTTCCTAAATCAAGGTAGCAGACAGACAATTTTGCAGGCCAATCGTGGCACCAGATGCCATTTTTGCAGGCTTATCATGGTGAGCTCCATCCCTCTCTATCACTGATTGGCCAGGAGGGCTGCCTTTCATGCAGCTCCACTCACTACTGATTGCCAGAGAAGGGTAGAGCTGCTTGAAAGGCATCCCTCTCAGCCAATTAGCAACGGAGGGAAGAGGGGGCAACTATCATCTTGGCTGTTCCCCTTCATGCTGGCAGCTCCTCTCCCTTCCCCCTTAGTAGAATGCAAGCCTGGTCCATAGCCGCCACCAAGGGACTAGCATTTTATATTTAGTAAGGTTTGTCTTTTCAGTGACTGTGCAAAATTGTGGAAACTGCCATTTTTTGTGTTGTCTGCAAAAATACTATTTTTCATGATTTGAGTAGGTCCCTACTGATAACGTGACAAGCTTTGTGGACCGGGGAAGGGAGCAGGGGGAAGAGCAGCAGATGTGATATACTTTGACATCAGCAATGCTTTCAACACTTTCCCATGAAGTTTAGCTTATTAACAAGCTAAAGAAATAGACTAGAAAAAAGTACTTTAAGGTGGATACAAAACTGGTTGAATCATTGTGGTCAACTAGTAGTCATCAATAGCTCAATGTTTAGTTGAAAAGAGGTATCAGGTGGGGTTCCCTTGGGGTCTGTCCTGGGTTGGAGATTGTTTATGATCTTCATTAATAATTTGGATGATGGTATTGAGTGCACCTTTGCAAATTTTCAGATAATATTAAGATGGGTGGCATTGTAGACACTCTGGAGGGTAAGGCTATAATGCAGAATAACCTGAATAGACTGAGAAGTGCTCTTCAATGAACTTGATGATCTTCAACAAGGATAAGTACAGTCTTGCACTTGGGATGGAATAATTGCATGTACAAATACAGACTGGGGAATGATTGATTAGCTTGCAGTACTGCAAAGAAGGACATTGGGATTACAGTAGACTATAACCTGAATATGAGCACGTTCTTGTTGTAGAAAATGTCAACAGCATATTGGGTTATATTAACAGGAGTGTGGCTTGCAAATCAAGGGAAGGGATTCTTCCTCTCTACTCAGTACTGTTTAGGCCTCACTGAGAATACTTTGTCCAGTTTTGGGCCACACACTTCAAGAAGAATTTCAACAGATTGGAAGGAATCCATCCAGCAGAGGGAGACAAAAATGATTATAGGCTTGGGAAGCATAACTTATAAAGAGAAGCTGAAAGAACTAGGGTTATTTAGTAAGAGAAGACTGAAGGGGAATTTGATAACAGCCTTCAAATACCTGAAGGGTGATTTATAGAAAGGGTGGACTTACACTATTCTCTATGGCCATAGGGGACAGGACTAGGAGCAATGACCTCAGTCTGCCACAGAGGAAGTTTAGGTTGGAGGTGAGAAGGAATTTTCTGACTATGAGGGTGGTCAAGAATAGGAACAGACTACCTAGAGAAGTTATGGAATTTTCTGCATCCCTCAACATTTTCAAGAACGGGTTAGACAGACCTTAGATGATTAAGTCAAGGATGATCCTGTCTTGAGTGGGGGGGGTGGACTAAATGGACTTGGGTGATTTAGTTAGTTATATCTGTGTAATTCATTGCAAACTCAACTTCTGGACTTCAGCATGAGGGCTCTGGAGCTGACCGTCCAGCTCTTGAACTCTCCTATGAACTCTCCTACTTATGGTCATCCCAGGAATGGGAAAACCTGAATCATGATTCCCATTCACACTCAGTGTGTGCTATCTTCACAAGATCAAAAAAAACTGGGAAAATGAGGGACCTGAGCTTCTCAAGGAAAATTTAAAGCCAGGTGCATATTCATGACAAGCCTTCCTTGGGGGGAGAAGGTGGGAAGCAGGGCAGCTGAAATCTTTTCCAGCTATCCTGACAGCATAACCTGCCATGAATGATAAGCTTAGAATCGGGGCTTCATGAACTGTTTCATATGACTACTAGGGCTGTGTGAAGCTTTGGTCCTTGATTCAATTCGGTGGAGATTCGGTCCCATTCGGTGGCCAAATCTTCAAATCCGAATTGAATCAGGAAACACTTTAATCGCTCCAAATCAAATCAGAGCCCTCTGAATTAATTCAGAGATTCAGACATAGACACAGCTTTAAATGTTTTTTCTACATATTTCAAGATACCGGGCAGCTCATCAATGCTGAGATGGTGGGGCGGACGGAGCATCCCACAGGAGTTCAGGGGAGTCCCCAACACATTTAGCAGCAGACCCAGAGGTTGGACCAGAAGCACTTCCAGTCCACTTCCGGGTCCACCAGGGAGTATGCTGGGGTGTCCCCCCAGCTTGGCGACACCCCAGCATGGCGACTGGTGCCTCCTGGGTCTGGGGAGCACCCAGGATCCCCCCATGGCCAATTGCTGAGCTGTGCGGGTTGAGGGGTGGCACGTGCTCCCCAGCAAACCTGGAAGTGGACTGAAAGTACTTCTGGTCCAGTTCCAGGTTTGCCGCCAAGCATGCGGGTACAAGGGGGACACTTCTGTGGGACACTCCATCCACTCCACCATCGAGCCGTGCCGGGTACCTCGAGGTATGTAGAAAAAAACATTTAAAGCTGTGTCTATGGCTGAATGGCTGATTTTCCAAATCAATATCAAATCTTTGGATTCGGCCAAATCGAATCAGGGATGGTGATCTAAATCAACTAATTGAATCACTGTCCCTGATTCAGGCTGAATTTTAATCGAATACAGCCCATTTTGCACACCCATAGCTTCAAAACTACTTTTGCAAGTGCTACAGAAACAGATGTGCAAACTTTGTAGCAATCTAGGACTCTTCCTTTCCCCCCACACACACTCCCTCCCCACCCTTTTCATTGCCTCTGATGTAGAGGCAGCAAATATTATGGACAGATCCTCACTTTTGTGTAGCTCTATTCTCTTTGTCCATGTAGGGACTGTGTTAGAAGATGTGGTATCAGTTCCTTGAAAGTCCTTACCAGAAAGAAAGATTCAATTACATACTTCTACTATAACTGCCTTTAAAACTTTCTCTTCCCCTCCACTGCTTCACAAGGATAAAATCTCAAATATTTGTCATTAAATACAGCAGTTGCAATGTGTTGTTTTCTCCTCTATTTAGACTTGAAGAAATTAGGGGGAGGTTTCTTGTCAGTCTCAGCTGATCTTTTTTGTATTCAGCAGTATTTCCAAAGCTCAGCACATGATAAGAAGGGTACAATTAATTCTTCCTCAAATTGGACAGCTTGGAAGTTTTCTGTCAGGCTGGGCACAATAAGTTCTTTTTCTGAGATTCCTTTCAGCATTCTGTTTTGAGGCATAACAAAGATGGCCATGCCAACACACTGTGCCATCTGCTTCTCAAGAACTAGTCAGTGCAACGGGTGTCAGTGTCTTCCAGGAAGCCTGCTGGAGTGACAGTCATCTTCACTTGCAAGCTGCAGAATCAGAGGCAAAATATAATTTATTTGTGCAAAATTAATAATGAAAGCTCTAGCTATTAAGTTGGGTTCCTACACAATAGATAAATGTGAGATGACTGTAACTCTCCCCTATTTAATCCAAATGATGTCACATTAAATAAAAGATGTGAACAGCATCCAGCTTTCCTTCTTAGTAATCTGAGTTCTAGTTTCCACTCCCTTTACAGCCTGGGCATAAAACAAGATTTAGGTGGCTTCAAGCACCAAGTTTAAAATGCCTTCTGCTAGTTTGGGAGGTACCTAAACTCATTACTTTCCTTCTTGTTTCATATGTAAATTCCCTCGTCATTTGACAATCTACCTTCTAAGATTACCCAGAACTTCCCTTGTCTAAGGCAGGCAAGGCCCAGTGAGGCACCATCCACTTCTGCTGAAGCAGACACCATGCAGATTGGCCAATGTAATATTTCTGTGCCAGAAGGGGAAAGCAGAGGAAGAAGCCTGTCTCTATTCTAGCAGTTAGGGCACTTACCTTAAACAGATTATGCTGCTATCTGGTCTGTCCTTCGTGCAGTGTTTTTTATCCAATGATCAGTTAATAGAAAGTTCATTTAAAAAAATCCTTGGAGCAGGGTCTAGAACTTGGATCGTTCTTCCTGACACCCCAAACATGAGGATACAGAGTCAAGCTGCTTTGCTTGCTCTCTTTCTGGCCTCATAATTCTTGCATTGTTGGCTGTACAGTGGCACACCTTCTGCGTAATATTTACTGCATGAAAGACTGTATTAAGAAGCAGATTCTTAGCTCTGGATCTGGAATTCCTAAGCACCAGAGACAGACAGTTTCAGACACTTGGTGTGAAAATTTTTTTGGTTCATCTTAAGGTGCTTTATTTCCTCCACGCATCATCTAGGGAGCCTCAGTGCTTGACTCTGCCCTAGGAGGCAGGCACCTACAATTTAGGAAAGACACTGCCTAACTTTAAGGCCCCTTACTCCTCTATTGCATTTGAACCAAATATCTATAACATCTATCTATGCTTTTCAAAGGTATAAGTATAATGATTTTTTAGCAGCCAACCAGTTTTGAGGTCTTGAGCCTTGGCTTCATTCAAATTCCCTTAGCTTCATTCCCTTGGCTTCATTCAAATTCCCCCAAATTTACTATATTAATCTGGCTAGTATCCTAGTTGTTATAGTTAGCCATCACCAGGATAAAACAAATGATTTAATTGTAGCTCTCATAGCCATCATCTTCAGCAATCCCTCACAGTCGTGAATGATTGATTTGTCTTATCTGTGGGTCCAAAGATGGCTGATGAGACCTATCTGGGATGGACAGACTCTGTTGCATCTCAGGCACGTTTCCATGTAAGGTGGGTGGCTCTGGGGTGTCGGTTCCAGCTGCAACATGCTGTTTCTGCCACTCTTGCTTTTCCATCTTCTGTTGTCATGAGTACTGGGATCCTTGCAGCAGACTCTTCCTCCATTTGTGATGGTTCTGAACAATAGTCTCTCATGAATTGATGTTGATGTTGCATTTTTTTCAAGTTGGCCTTGAGGATATACTTGAAGTCCTTTCTCTGCCTTCTCCTAGATCAGTCAAGGTAGATATGTCTTCACTGAGCTGGGAGAATAAAACTTAATTCGGGAGTTAGACATCTGGATGATATGGCCAACCCAGCAAAGTTGATGTCAGATGATCATTGCCTCAATGCTCATAATGTTTGCATGCAAGAGAATGCTAACGTTGGTGTGCCATCTACCCACTGGATTCAAAGGATCTTCAGCAGGCAGCACTGATGGTACTTCTCCAGTGACTTGTGGTTTCCTATACGTTACGCACATCTAAGCTCCATACAGTAAGGTGAGGATCGTGACTGCTTGATAAACTTCAAGCTTGGTTTTGGATCTGATATTGCGATCTTCAAACACCGATTTCTTCAGGTGTCCAAAGGCTGAGCTGTCACATTTAAGGTGATATTGGATTTCTTCATTGTTGTGAGGCTGCTGCAAGAGATGACTTCCAAGGTATGGGAAATACTCAATGTTCTCCAGAGCCTCACCATGAATCTGAATTATTGGAGCTAGGGACTGATTATTAAGAGCTTGTTGATGGGGGACCTTTGTCTTCTGAATGTAAGAATCAGTCCCATTTTCTTATATGCCTCAGTAAAGATGTTGACAATTGCCTGAAGGTCTCCTTCCAACTGAGCACACACTACAGCATCATCAGTGTACTGGAGCTTGATGACTGAATTTGGGGTGGTCTTGGTTTTGGCTTCGAGTTGGCTGTGATTAAGCAGCTTACTGTCATTTGCTAGTTTAATGCCACTTCAACTGGTAGCTTATTGGTGTTAGATATAGCATTGTGGTAAGGAATATTGAGAAGAGTGTTAGAGCAATGATGCAGCCTTGCTAAACTCCCATCTTAACCTCAAAGGGACCTGTGATAGATCCATTATTGAGAACCACCACTTTCATACCATCATAAAGCAGGCAAAGAATGCTGATGAATTTTGGTGGGCATCTGTAGTTCAGAAGGATCCTCCACAGCACTTCTCAGTTGACAGAGTTGAAGGCTTTTGTGAGGTAAAGAAAAGGCTGTGTAGAGAAGTTTGTTATTCCTGGCATTTTTCCTGCAGCTGGTGAGCTGTGAAGATCATGTCAGTTGTGCTTCTTGATCCTAAACCCACACTGAGATTCCAGAAATATCTCTTCAGTAAGTGGAAGGAAACAGTTCAAGAGGGTTCTCACAATGCTTTTTCCTGTGGTGGACAGAAAGGTGATCCCTCTGCAGTTCCACAGTCAGACCTGTCTCCTTTCTTGAAGATTGCCACAATCATGGCACCCCTGAGGTCTGGGAAGTAGACTGTCCATGGGGGTCCTGGTGTGTGTGTCTTCACTAATTTTGACTGCAGTAACAGTGATCCCATTGGGCAGGGCTATCCTGTCAGGAAAAAGATAGCCAGTCTGTCTGAAGTACACTTTCTAGCCCTCCCCTGTGTAGGGTGAGCAGACCAGATCCTGAAGAAGGCTACTCAATCACAGTCACAACTGCCAAATCACACTCCTGGCTCCAAGTGGTAGACAACCTTCTTGTAACTGCCACCTTCATGCCAGTTCATGACTAGGAGCTTCCTGACCTCACAATATTGCTCCTATCATTACTAGCCAGTTGCCAAAGGACTTGAGGAATGCACTGGAAGAGTCTTTCCATAGAAGACACCTGTATGTGATTTCTTTTATCATGGAGAAGCTGCTACACATCAGCTTCCACATGGTTCTTGACAGAACAGGACCTTGATCCAATGGCAAGGAGGCCAAGACAGTTGGACGTCTCATTCTGCTGCAGCCTTCTTTTGCCTTTGCAGCCATTGAGATTCTAACATCTTCCATATGTTCTGCCATTGACAACTTGTAGACCCAGTGCTGGGGCTGGGCAGGCTTCTTATAACAGTGACTTGTACTTGCCATGTCACAACACTGTTAAAGGATATATGCAGCTTTTCAGGAAGGAAAGCGTTGCCATCTGCTGTCCCCACCACATGCTGGTGGTGCTGCTGCTGCTTGGTTTGCTTATTTGTCAGAGTTACCCCTACTTACCTTGCATCTATCCTTCCCTGAAGGTCATTCCACTAGCTTTCATCTGTGAGAGCATTGGGTAATGGTACAGCTCTGCTACTAGAATTGTGGCTCTAGCACATGAAGAAATAGAGACATCTGGAATTATTAAAGTACTACCAGTCTGAAGAAGCTGTCCATGACTATATTTGTGACACACAAAACTGCTTGAAAACCTCTACATCTGTCTACAGGGGAGTCTTTATCCTCATCTCTCTGGAATTATTATTGCTTCATCTTAACTTTATACTAAGATGTGAATGACTATTTAATAATCAATACTATTAAATTCATTCACATATTTTACTATTTGTAAACTATCTGCACACAACTTTTTTTCCCCAAGCAGATTAATTATTTGTTTAATAATTTCTATAAGCAATTTCTGACCTGTAGATTGTTCTTGATGAGGACGTGGTGACCATTTGATAATCATGTTCATTTGGCTCACCATGTAAGCCCCTTATATTTTTCCACTGATTCAATGTGTGCAACTCTTCAGATTCAGGAATATTGTGTGAAGAATATTCTGCAAAAAGTCACCATTTCAGTGAATGTTTATACAGGTAAACTAACTGAAGTAAAAAGGAAGAAAGCAGGGTCTAAATAAATGTAATATATAGAGTGGACTTACTATACAAGGTTCTGAAAAAAAAATCTCATTTCAACCATATGAGGTAACTCCCTGTAGGTGAGATTACCCCGGTTGTGTGAAGATAAATGATGGCTTCCAGGATTTTTGTAGGATATTGTGTTCCTTTGAAATTTAGGATACCCTCTCCTAAAGCAATGAATAGATTACAGTTTTATGTTTCCAGAGACTGATCTTTTTTTCTTTATAATGCAGACAGAGATTGTATAGAAAGATTCAGCATATTAGTTGAGTATTCTGAAGCTACCTAGTTTCATTTAGTGCCGTGAAAATACCAGAGGGGGAAGCTTCCTTTTCCCATTAGATTTTTATCAAGTTTCGGATCCTCACTTGTGCCCTTTTTCCTCAAGTGATGTCTTTCAAAAACAGTATTTTTTCTTGATTTTGCTCTCATTAGTTCCAAATTAAGGCAAAGACCTTGATGGTCTGTATAATGTACATATAGGTCAGTATTGCTAATGAACTCAAACTGGGAGAAAGGTATTGCATAGAGATGAGATGGGTATTCCCAAAGGGAAGACTATTAGTCTCTAGACAATCTGTCAGCATCCAGGAAATATAGATTGACAAGATACTGCAATTAGCAGTGAGTAGGTAGGGTTTTCTCTCTCCTTTTTTCCCCCCTCCTCACCAAATGGTTCTTCCTGCTCACTAGCACTCTGTTATTGAGAAATGGGCCAAACTCTTCTTAGTGGGATTGACCTGTATTTGTCTACAAATTACTCTATACAAGACATTGTCCTAGTCCTCACCCAACTATCAGGAAAAGTTATTCCTTCCTTCCCCTTCTTTGAACCTGTACTGATTTTATTTGCAGTATAAAACCTGGTAAAGTTGTAGAGATCAATGAAGTTGCATTATTGTAAGTATTCAGAGTCAAATACTTGCTTTTTTAGCTCCTGAATCTGGTTTTCAATGTCTGAGCACTGAGTCTGAACATATACTTCATTTGTCAAAGTTGGACTTCATTCAGCTAAAACATTTTTCCTCTGGAAACTGCTGATGTTAAAGCAGTTGTTTTAACTCAAATGTTTCTCTCTCAAGAGAGATTCCTCTCTTTCTCTCTCTCTCTAGATATAGATATAGAGGTAGAATCTGCATCAGCTTCCCCCGCTCCCTTCAATGGAGGGAGGTCTTTGAGTTTTATCAAGGTATCTGTTTCATTGGGAACACCTGTCTCCATTCTTTAGCCATGTTAATTGCTTTTAATATTAATGAGTTAAAGGGCCAACCACAAATGGAGCCCCATTGTGCTTACTGCTATACAAAGCCAGATTAATGTGCAGTCCCTGCTCCAAGGAGAGGTACAATCTAAATATGCCATGTGATTTTTCCCAAGTTTGATTTCAGTATTGGGACCCATTAATTCTCAAGGATTAATGGGAAAAGGAGGTTGCTATGTTGATCTAGTTGGTCTATATGTTTGAAGACAAAAGCTGCCCTTTATCTGACTTTAATTGTTTAACTGCCAACTTTAATTAGCTACTAGTGCTTTCTTCCTAGATTTTACAGGACTGTACATGTGGTAAGATAAAGGATATTTGTTTCCCTTGTACTTCAAAGACTTCTCTATGAACTCAGTATGACTCTCTTATGATAGGATTTCCATACTGTACTGCCTCATCAGCATCCCTTCTATTAGTGTTCTGTGCATGGTTCAGCATATGTTAAGGAGTTCATCTTTTTAATCGATAAATAAACTGATTTTGCTCCAGCAGAGCTTTTGCTTTGAGTAACATTTTGCAAGCCAAGAAAGGGATTACACATAGGAGGCTTGGTCAACAGTTGTGTATTTGTGACCTTTTCAAGGGTGAACTAGAAATACCGTTTCAAGAATCTAGAGAGAGAGTGGTTTGCATCTGAATCATGGTTGTCTTTTTTTCTTTCTTTCCCCCTACCCTTTTGTTGATTTTACACATGTAGAGTTGCCTGGACTCACGCTATCTTATCATACGTTCCTTTTTCCCCTTTGGAGAATGTGTTTTCTTTTTCCAGACCTGACATTTTGTACTTTGACTGAAAAGTGAAAGGAAGCAAACTCTGATCTCTTCCTATTCATCTAAAAATATTGTAGTATAGAGTATGCAATGTTTGAAACCACCTGAACTTCCACAAACAGATTTGACTCATCTGTATTGTGCATATAACACAAACAAAAAATGCCTATTTAATGCCTGATCTTGCTTCCCTTGAAGTCAGTGACAGATTTTCCCATTGATCTCAACAGGGGAGGGTTAAAGAATTTTAAAAAAATGCTATAACTTTGGCCACTAGATTGCAATTTTAACTATTAGACCAGGGGACTGAATGACAGGGCTCCCAGGTACTGGTCCCAGCTCTACCACTGGCTCACTGTACAGTTCAATTTGTTCACATGAAAATGTGTTTAATATTTCAAAGGATATTGCAAAGCTGAAATAATTGGGAATGTTTAGAAAGCTCTTTGAAATCCTTGGATGAAATTTACTATAGAAATGTAAAGGATTATTATATCTTCTGACACCAGTGAGCAAGCAGCCTGACACAGCACAGCACCTCACCACATTGCACAGCAGTGGCTGGTTGACTTTGCAGGGATTTTTCATTCCAAACAGCATTTGCAATTTACTGCAGTGACTCCAAAGAGTCACATAGCCTAATTTTATATTCATTTTCACTTGCATCAGTGATTTTTGCAGGGGGAGGGGGAGGGACAGAAAGAGGAAGAATGTGTTTTCTGTAAATTAGATTAATAAATTGTGTGTATTTTTCAGTTTAGGATGATCTGACTATGGTTCCATTGTTTCTTATCCTACGGGGAGCACGTTGGGTTAGGATTTCCTTGCATTAGAGCCCAGATTTCTGCACATTTACGTTTCTGTAAAATGTTGCCCTGATGTTGCAACTTCTGCATGTTGTTTTCAAAACAGTACAGCTGAGAATTAAAAATAATGAAAATGTGGAGGTTCAAAAAAGAAAATGAATAGCTGTAACTGCTGCCTGTGTCCTCCACCTACAGTCTCAGCAGGTCCTGGAGCAATCAATTACAGCCTGGATTAAGAAGACAGTATGTCTGGCACTTCATTTATTACTGCTTTGTCCAGTTTCATCATGAGGACTGTTCAGAAAAGGCACACAGCATAAGATCTCTATTGAATCCCAACCTGACAACCTCCAAGACTTCTGGAACAAACACCGAGGTCAAGGCCACTAAATACTTTCTTCCTTCTCTGCCAATGAACAAACTGTATAAGGCTAAGATGGGTTGTACAGACATAAAAAGCAGTATCTAATCTGAAGCAGCTGTAGCCTGTCTGATTCGACTGAATTAGGGGCTTTAAAGAAAAAGTACACAATTAAATAGATTGGAATGGAAAGTGGAATGTTCCTCTCATTGAAGTTAATGTACCTGATGCAGGTGAGGGACTTGTTTGCTTTGTTTTGCTGCCATTGTTAATATCTCCATTGGTGTCCAAATCCTGGCATCAGTTTAGTTCTGTATATAGGGTACAGGAGCCTAAGATGGCCATATAGGCTGTCAAATTTGCATGGTCTGTGAGAGAATAATGACACAGGTGACTTGATTTATCTAGACAGTTGTGTTCAGTTTTTTTTCTTTTTAGATAGCTACATGTGTACAAAATCATAGGTAGCTCAGTTTAATTACATACTAGGCAATCTAGAGCTCTCATCTCTTCTCAGAGAATGCAAGACACTGAAAATATGAGCTCTTTGTTCCCATCCAAACCACCTAGCCCTATTGCTACTTATTCCCTTGCTGGGGCTGCAGCATTTATTTCAATGCTTATCGTTGGAAAAATCCTGCACATTTTACATGTGGAGAATGGGCCTCTGTTTTTCATTGCTCCTCTTAGGGTTATAGGAACATTTATTTCTCTTCAGAGTGTAGAAAGGTATTTGCCCCCTCTTCTCTTCCTGTCTGACAAATTCATTTTTCAGCTTCTGGTTGGAAAATCTACACAGCCCCTTTTGAATTCACATTCCTTGCTTTGATATCCTTATTTTAAAACCCAGAATTAAATATTAGAGAAGACAACAGTTATAAAGTATAATCTTGATCCCTGGGGCCATATAGGGTGAGCTCCATTGAAGGGCACCAAGTAGTTCACAGAACACATTTCCTGCAGGAGAAATTCAGAAGGGCTGGATCTATATTCATTGTAGAACATCAGAAAGGTGCTGTTTTTTATGTACATCCCTATGCATGACCTTATTTTCCACATCCACAAAGCCTTCTCAATCACAGATCACATGGACATTAATTCATTAAGCTTCAAATACAAATTTGAAATGATTCGTAGGTCTATAGCCATACAGAAGAATAAGCAAAAACACAGCTGACTTGCTTGGAATGGCATAGCAAATAAAGAATAAAAATGTTAAGCTCAAAATCTCAGTGCTTTCCTCTGAACAGTAATTCTTACACTGTCCCTGAAAAGGAAATGTAGGTAAAATTAATCTAAAATACTACTGCTCTGAGAGAGGGTTTGGGTAGCTACAAGAAGAAAGAGATTTGTGCATTGAGTGGCACAAGCTGTTAATTTTCCTTTCTCTGAGCTTTAATATGGAGCAAAGAAGAAAGGCACTCAGTTATCCTAGGCAAGAATATCACAGCAAGGGAGAAACAACCTGCTTCCAATAAATACAATAGTATGTTGCCTCTATAATAACTTTTATTCGGCATTTTCGGAAAGCTTGGCAATTTCCAGTCAAAAGTTTGTGCAAATTAGAAGATGGTGGCACATGCATTCTAACTCTGGGCTCATGCCTGAATTTTGCCAGTTCTAGGCAGGGGGGCAAAATTTGCAGGGTTAGTTCTTATACATCTTCTAAAGTAAGGAAGTGGGACCTGAAAAAATATACCCCTGTTCGTCATGGACCTGGCTGTTCAGGAGCTCCCAGATGTCCCACTCAAAGTTCAGCCTGAGGCTTGTAGAGATGAAGCCCCATACTTCTGGGGCCAGTGGGTGGAGACATGTTATTGCCTCTATTTAGTGTGCTTCCTCCACTGCCTCAATGGTATTGAAATACATGTCAAAATACTGCTGAAACAGATGCTAATTTTATGTACATCCCAAAGGTGTGGAGGTGGTGATTTGGGTGAGAGCAGATAACCTTTGTTGGGGAAAAAAAGATATGGCCAGGTTACTAAGAATTAAGAAGCCAACTCTGAAAAAGGTATTTAGGTGTCTTCATCCTTAGGTGCCTAATAGAATTTACAAAAGTAGTTGAAAGTTAGGTACCTAGCTCCTGTTGGCACTTCAAAATCATTAGGACTTGGATATCCAAGATGAAGACGGACACCTTAAAACTGTATTTTAAGCACATTAGTACATTTTAGCTGTAACCCTTATTCAAAATGTGAATTCGAAGTGGATTAGTTAAATAGCATTACACTGTTGTGTGGACACTCCCACTGAGAATTGTAGCTGTCTAAATTTGTTTTATTTTAATTCACTTTGAAAGCCAATGACAGGCAGATCTGAAAGGATTCAAACCTACATCTCTCAGATCCCTTAGGGTGTGGCTAGGATAGTGACCTTGCTTAGTAAGCCACAAGCTAAGGTGGATGGGATCACCTTCCATCATTCCTGGTGAAGCTGGATAGCTGTGCAGCAAAGAAGGCAAGATTCATGGGACCAGATGTGGAGTAAGTAGAAGGGAGCCTGTACCATAGCATTTAGAGTGCTACTCTGGTAGAGGGAAGATCATGGCTCCAATCCTTGCTCCCTAGATGTTACTGCATTAAATAGTAATTTCATTTTTTTAAAAAACAACAAAAAATAGAAAGCCCTGAGAACAACTCTATGCTCCTAGGCTACAAAAACAGGCTCTTTATTTGTTCATCTTCTGGGTGCTTTCACAGAGTACCTTTGGGTGCCTACCTGCAAGAGTGGATTGCAGGCTTTTCATCCGAAGTGGATTAAAGCATCTCCTTGAAGCCTTGACTAAGAAGATTGTGCAGATGTACTATGTCAGGCAGGGGCTCTCTGACATGTACAGTTTGCTGGCTGCCAGTCCCAGCCCTGACAGCACTGATGGCTAGAAAATGATATCTGGAGACTTGCTTTTAGGAACTGGCTTGTAAATAGAGTATATTACATTAGAACAATGGTCCAGGGGAGCGGCAATTGGTTTCTAAAAGTCTGTTTGTGACAAAGTTTCACGTTCTCAGTCTTTTAGCAGACCTGGGTGCAGCTACATAAGATGCTACATCACTGTTGCAATGAGCTACAATGATGTAGCTCATCATTACAGTGACGTAGCATCAGTGGGCACAAACCATGACACTGACACTATTGTGTACTAGGGTCGGAAATGACCTATGCGCCACCAGGACTGCACAGTAATAGTGGTTACTCTGCAGTCATTTTGTACTTGCTAAAGTACTAAATGTGATGACCGCATAGTTGGGTGCACATGGAGACACACCCACTGTGTCTGAAGCTAAAAGACAAGCTGGTACGTGCATCCTGGGAAATTGAAAACATGCAAACAGTGTTTCACAATAAAGACAGGACCCTGGAGTATTGGCACAGTGACTAGCTGCAAAGCCCCTGGGATTTCTGGTTTTGAGTGCAATGACCAAATTAAGATACTAGTAAATGACCAAATAAAGATGTATGCATATGATGGGTTTGTGGAAATGAAGAATTATGCTGACAAGACGTGGACAGTGCGATGACCGCAAGGAAACCAGTCAACGGTACCCAGAATTGAAGAGTCATCAGGAGAAAAAAGAATACATAAGAGATTGTCAGAGCAGTAGGGGGCAGTACTGAGACCACCATGGGCAGCCGGTACACCACTGGCCCGTCTCACACAACCCATGGGGAGGTGGGGGGTGAGGTGTGCCTCAGCCCTTGACCTCCAAGACTGCTGACATTCAAACAAAGAACCACAGGGTGGAGTTTGTGTACTGGCCAGGAGTACCATCCCCTCTGTGAAACCCTGAAACTGGTAGTTAATTAGGATGGTGGAAGGGGGTATTTTATTTGCTTGCCTGCATTATTCTTATTTGCTGTTACTATGTATCAATAAAATTTGCCTGTTATCAAATGGAGATGTCATGGTTAGTCTAAGGGTGTGGGTACACCTGGACCAAGGTATCAGGACTGGGTCATAAATCCAGTACCAACAAGCACCCTCTGGGGCTGTGGGCCCCTGGCTGTCAACTTAGTCTTAGAAGATCCTGACTAGTGAACAATCCAGGATCCTTCCTCTTGATGTGTGATTTTCCTTGCCCCACGTGGAGGTTTGATACAGCAAAGGGGTGCCAAGGGACTGGTATTACGGCTGGGTGAGGACCGCAAATGGTTTGTATTATCTGTATGGAGTGGTTCAACAATAGCTAACGTGTGTTACTTAACACAATCTGGAGATAACCCTTGCACAAAAAGCCATAATTTTGCACATTTTACCCCTTGAGCCCACAGTCACTTGCATTTAAGTGCATTTAACATATGCTAAGTGTAAAGTGCAACATGGCCCTCAGTATCCTTTTTTGGATTGGGTCCTTATGTAAACCCAAACTGAAGCCACGTTAAGTCTTAAAAAGGATTTCTATACAAGAACAAGGACTAATTAATCCACTGAAAGTTAATTTAAATTAATTTAAGTGAGTTGTCCTGCGGGGACAAACCCCATCACTGTGTACTAACTCCTCATCTGCTCATTAGGAGAATATCATATTAGTAATTTGATACCTAGCATTACAGACACCATTATTTCCTCCACTGTGAGGAATAATAGCCCCCATCGCCTTAATTATTATCCCACTATCATTAAGTTTAGAGGAGACGGACAGCACTGTTACTGAAAGCAGCTTCAGCTTCACATGGCAGTGCCCCTGGTGAAACTGTCTTGACACACGTGTCTCTCTCTTTGTTCTTATCAGTAATTTCAGTTTGAAATTGAACTTGAATGCAGCAGGTCTTTGGGATATTGGAGTATCTTTATGCCATATTAGGAGATGGGCAAGGACAATACCATCCCTCTGCTCTGTCTCCAGCTGCAGTACCTTGCCAGTTCAGTGTTTTTCTCACAAATGGCTTGGTTATTCTTTGAAATGCCATATCCGCAGTTTACAAAATAGTGCTTGCTTATTCTATTCCAAAGGTTTTGCTTTGTGCTTTTACTAGTGTTATGAGGAAGAAGTGAAATAATAAGTGGGATTCAGATACATGAGCTGACTAGCTAATTTAAATCTTCACACCATAACCTGGGCCTCGGTTATTCCTTTGTTCCCTGCCAACCCTGAAGCCTCAGAAACAGGCACAAGAAGCAAGAGGGAGTTTCCACATTGATATAGAAAACCATAGGGTTTAGGGTCACAAGCCAACAGGCCAAAGGGTGGAACCAGGTAAAATGTAAAGAAACATCAATACCATGGTAACATACATGTGGCACCTTAATTTTCTGCCCTCCCCCACCCCAAAAGGGGTTCCCAAACAAGCCTTTAGTCCCTAGAGTGCTCAAACAGCAGCTTGCAGCTGCCCTCAAGTCTGAGTCCACCTCTTTCAGTGCACAGTCTCAATTGACCATGCAAGTGAGATCTCCAGCTCCACTGCACACTCCTCTGTGAGGCCTGACCAGGTTCCATGTGCTTCCTCTTCCTTTTTTGCTTTCTCCCCCTGCCCCTGCAGTCCCTGGGGGATTTGTGGGAGTTGTAGTCGAAATTAACAGTCAGCACAGCTCTTCAAACTGCCCCATTTCCTCCTGCTGTTACACACATTACATTCACATTACACCTTGGTGAGATCCTCAGCTGGTGGAAACTGCTGTAAGTGCTTTGAAACCAGCAGAATTACACTCATTTATCCAGTTGTCTGCATTTTTGCATAAGTTGGATTTCACCTTGTTTTTCTTTTTATTTGTGTCTTTGCCCTTTTTTACATAACCCATTTACAAATCATGCTCCAGTTCTTCCTCCTCCCCTCAATGGAGGACAATTGGATTGTGCTCAGCTTTGTCAGTGCGTGCACGCTAAGGGCATCAGTGAAAGTAGCAGTAATTTACATTAGCAAGGAGATGCTTCTGTCTTTGCTCTGAACGGATTCGCATTGAGCTGTGCTGGCTAACCTTACTTAAAAGTCAAAGCCTGTACATTTTGCTGCATTGAAAGTTTGCACAGTAAAGTGCAGCAGATCTTACATGAAAGCAAATGAAATGACTTGTACAAACACTAAGCTGTACAGTGCTAAAAGTGTGTTGTTCTAAATTAGTACAGTCCAGTTTTGCCAAAAACAATTTAGCAACCTCAGACCAAAGGCGCTGACTCAGCTTTACTGAAATGGAACAATTGAGGAAAATCTTAAGACTTAGTGGTAGTAGCAACAAGTTTAAATTGCTGTCCAAGACACGAACACTGCTTGCCAAGAGATGTAGGATGTTTGAGGTCAGCGGATAAGTGAGAACTTAGTGATGAGGAAAAATATTGCAATGGTAGTAATAAAGAAGCCTTTATAGTCAGGAATAGAAATGTGTAGGAACAGCTGGAAGCTTAGATGTCTAAACTTCCAAGAAAGTGTAATAATTTCTTTAGCTAATTCTTAATAAATGATCTATGTTATGGGCATGTGTGCATGCGTGGAAAAATAAAGCCAAGGGCACTATCCACTAGGGCTGTGCAAAGCTTCAATCTCTGATTCAATTCAGTGGAGATTCGGCCCAATTCAGTAGCCGAATCTCCGCATTCAAATCGAATCAACAGACCCTTTAATCTCTCCAAATTGAATCAGAACCTTTGAATTAATACGAAAGATTCAGTGATTTGGACATAGGCACAGATTTAAATTTTCTACATACCTCAGGGTAGCAGGTGGCTCATGAACCTTGAAAACCGAAACACTTTCATTCCACTTCCAGGTCCTCCGGGGAGCATGCCTCCTTGACTGGGCAACTGGTGCTTCCTGGGTCTAGTGGGGTAACCGGGGTCCCCCCATGGCCAATCACTGAGCCAGGGGGGGCAGGAAGGGGCCCCTGCGCACTCCCTGGAGGACCTGGAAGTGGACCAGAAGTACTTCCTGTCCACTTCCGGTTTTTCGCCAAGCATGCGGGGAGCACCCCCATGCTCCTGAGGGATGCTTCATCTGCCCCAGCATCTTAGCATTCACAAGCCATGCCTGGTACCTCAAAGTATGTAGAAAAAGCATTTAAAGCTGTGTCTGCCCAAATTGCTGATACTCTGAATCAGCATCGAATCTTCAGATTTGGATTTGGCTGAATCGAATTGAGGACAGTGATCCTAATTGACTTACTGTCCCTGATTTGAGGCAAATCCAAATCTGAATCAAATATGGCCCGTTTCACACACCCCTACTATCCCAGTGTAAAGATGAGGGTATGGCATATCACTCTTCCCTACCCCTTGCAGCAACCAGCTGTAAAGGGGTTTGAAAAATTGTGAAGGAAACAATTAAAATAGTGGATTGCTTTCTCAATCCTGGTATAATTCAAATATTATAATCTTTCTATATAATCTTTCCGCAGAAAAAGATGCCCAGATGCACAAGACTTAAGAGGAATTAAATTGTTAGTTGTGTGATATGTATAAGCAGCTGGAAGGAATATCAAGGAATATTAGAATATGGGAGCAAAAACAAGTTACAACAAAATAAACTAGGGTGAACTAACCATGTGTCAATGATTCCATGATAACTGACCCTCTGAACACTTTTATCCTATATGAGAGAGATTGTTCCTTGCATTTAATGCAGAGCAAGGGTGGATCCAGTGAGAGATGCAATAGCACAGCTGCACTCCCCTTTCAGATTGGATCTGGCCTGGGAGACTCTGGGAGCTTTAAAAAAGTGCCCAACACATGTAAGAATCCCCAGCCTTCCCCTCCATGCTGAGGCACCTCCCATTTCCCACCTCCCCCACCTGTCACTGCTGCTTTCTTTGTAGACCCAGGAGTGGGGGAAGCTTCAAAACAGCTCCTCCTAGGCTGTGTAGGGGCTGGGCTCAGCTGGGAACAGTGACAGCAGGAGAGGAGGTAGGCAGGGGGGTTCTCCCTTCCTGTGTCTGCTTCTGGAGATACCAGGCAAGGTGGGGAAATCCACCCCCATCTCTGGTGCTGTTGCTATCACTCTTCCCAGCCCCCATGCAGCCCAGCTGGAGTGGGAGGAGTGGGATGAGAAGCTTCCCCCAGCCCTGGGACAGCTGGGAAAGAAGTAGCAGCAAGTGGGTAGGAGGGAGGGAAGGGAATGTGCCTCTAGGCACAGAGGGGAAGGGGAGGTTCTTACATGCTTTGGAAACTTTAAAAAGGACCTCAGAGGCTGCCATGATTGTGTGTCCCCCTACTGTTGGGGGGAAGGAAGGAGGCTGGGGGCAAGGATGCAGCACCCCTGCACCAGGGGTGGCTGTTCTTGCACCCCACTTTGCCAAATCCTGGATCTGCTCCTGCTGCAGAGTAAGTGTGCACACATGGTCAATTGATAGAGTAGCTAACATGCTTTTGGTTTACACCCTAACTTACCCTAATGGTACTTGTCTATGTGTCTGTACCAGGGCTAGGCAATTATTTCGAGTGGAGGGCCACTTACTGAGTTCTGGCAAGCTGTTGAGGGCTTGTAGCCCCACCTCCTGACAGGCACCCTGCACCCTGGTTGCCATCTTGGGACTGTAAGTCCCACCCCCTAACCCCTGACCTTTGCCACCGCAAGTCCCTTTCCTTGCCCCACCAAAAGTACTCCTTTCAGCAAGAGTTTGCCATCTTGGAAACAGAAAAATACCTCATTATATTCTAAAAATCAAATATTTACTACGATATTCATTAATTTGATGTCAAAAAATATTTTTGTCCTGGTTTACATGTGTTTCTGTACTGTATATTGAGGTGATTTGTATAATAACTTAAAATGAAGTCTTACTCTTGTATATTGCGCATGGGTGGGGGATGGGGGGTAGGTATAGGTTTGTGGTGTGTGGGTATCTGGGGTGTGGGTGTGTATAGGGGGTTTGTGGGGGTTAGGATAGGCATGCGGTGTATGTGGGGTAAGGGAGCATGTGGATATGTGGTGTGGGTGGGTATTGGGTCTGTGGGGGGAGG
>NW_017728996.1:26647685-26649479 GCF_001723915.1 Gavialis gangeticus | reverse complement strand
GGGTATTGGGTCTGTGGGGGGAGGGTGGCTGGGGAGGATTGTGGCATGTGTGGAGGGGGAGGATTTGCCCACAGCCTCCCTGCAGCAGGCAAGCTGCCCCCCCTCCCAGCACTCCTTCAGGCCTGGGGTCTGTGCTCCTGCCCCTGGGGCGCCAACATAGCCCCATGCTCCTGCTTGCCACCACTTCTGCCCTGTCTTCCACCACTGCCCTTCTGCTGCTTCCCTGTCCCCTCCCCCACCCCCACCCCCACTTGCCACTCCGGCACTACATCCCAGCTGCATGGTAGAGACCGCAGGATGCAGCAGCAGCTGGACTAGCCCAGCTGGCACTGCACAGGGGCCAGGCCAGATGCTGCTGTGTCCTGCAGCCCAGCACTACAGCCAGAAACCACTTGGTGCCAGAGCAACTGGTGGGCGGGGCGAAGGGAGTGGAGGGGTGTGGTGGCACTAGTGGGAAATGGCTGCAGCAGGTAAGGGGTGAGTGGGAGTGAGCAGGCACATGGGGGCGCAGTGACCGCTGGGTGGGAGTGCAGGGCCCGCACCATCAGGGCCCAGAGCAGGGCAAGAGGTACATAGGGTGGGGCCCAGTAGGGCTGTATGGAGCCAGGCTGGGCTGTGCCAGCAGGGAGAGGGGAAGCCAACCTAGCTCCAGAGCCCCTACCAGCCTGGCCCCATGCTCCTGGTGCCCCGCTCTGGGCCCTCCTGGCCCTGGTCCCATATACTGGTGCCAGCCCTGCACTCCTGCCCAGCTGCCACTGTGCTCCATGGCCCTGCACAGTGCCACTGCCTAACCACCCACTTCCACTTTCACTGCTTCATTGCTGGTGGCTGCTGCCATTCCTCTCCACCCCATGCTGGCTGCTCTGGCACCATGTGGTTCCTGGCTGCAGGCTGCAACCAGAGCAACTGGCTGAGCCCCACCCTGGGGACTGGGGTAATTGCCTGCAGTACCCCCCTGCCTCCCCTGCCCTTCTTATCTGTATTTCCCTCTGGCACAGGGAGGCAGGAACATGCCCAGGGTCCCAGGCCAGAAGCCTCTGTTCAGCATGGGCTTCTGGCTTGGTGGGGCAGGGGACAGGGCCGGCTGGGCCTTGCTTCTGCAACCATGGCCTGCGGTGGCTTCCCCTGGGTCCTATTGACCCTGGCTTGTGTCATCTATGACAGGCAGCTAGGGGCAGATAAATATTAATTTTCTAAACTTTTTAGGGGCTCTGCAGGCTGGATAAAATGGCCTGGTGGGCTGGATCCAGCCCACAGGCCATATTTTGCCCACCTCTGGTCTATACCCTTAGTCACGTAACTCCAGAAGAAGGTTCAAGAACTGCAAATTCCAGTCTAACATCTGCACTCCCACAGCAAGTCATATAAGCCCCCAGAAGGGCAGAAGTTAAAACATACCCTTTTTGGCATTTCCTTTTCAGCCAGCTAGAAGTTGAGAATCTCATTCAGAGGTACTGAACACTCCTTATCCATTATAGAAGGGAGTGTAGGGACCTAATTCAGGGCTGTGAATTCTACTTCAGGAACTGGACTCCTAAAAATAAGGAGTTTCACCACTTAAGTGCTTTTGGGAATCTATCTCAAACCCTTTTTACTCATGCCTAGCTGACTTTTTACCAGAGCCACAGACAATGCCCATAGCCAGAGTGAGTCTAATCTGAGGGACATAAATCAGTCAGTAATTATTTATAGAGATAGGCCAACCGAATATTAATTGGAATCAATGGCAATTACCATGCTAGGGAGAAACAAATTAAGATTAAATCAATTAAAGGTAATGCCTTGAAGGAAGGA
>NW_017728996.1:26635167-26642685 GCF_001723915.1 Gavialis gangeticus | reverse complement strand
GAGTGAGTCTAATCTGAGGGACATAAATCAGTCAGTAATTATTTATAGAGATAGGCCAACCGAATATTAATTGGAATCAATGGCAATTACCATGCTAGGGAGAAACAAATTAAGATTAAATCAATTAAAGGTAATGCCTTGAAGAAGGACAATGATACTTAAATTACATTATGTTAAAGGGTACTTCACAGTCTCAAGTTGTTATTTCCATTCAGACATTTTAAACATTTTTACTTTAAAATGGCATTGAATTCTGCCCTAAGGGTAAAGAGCAGAAGTAGTTATGGCAGCATTTTATTCTTTAAGCTAGGGCTGGAATTGTCTGAGCATTATTTTATTTATTCCATTTTTTTTTTACTTGCGAAGTCTTATATGTGATCCATTTCAGTAGGAGGCTTCATTGGCAAATGGCATGTACTCATGTTTAAAATGTATTCACTTGCATTCTAGATATTTTCTTGAATTTTGTTTTTTCCCCAATCTAAGATATCAGTCATCCCAACTAAGTTCTAGTAAAAAGAAACAAAAACAAAACCTTTCCAAGTTAGCATTCCTTCTCTACATGTTATGTCATTTCCTGAACAGTAAAGCTTTTGTACCAAGGTATTTTATATTTCCTGCTGTTCACATATAGAAGACAGTTTCTGAAATTTATATAAATTTAGGATCTTTGAATGCCTAAGCATGGAAAAAATAGTAAGAATGATCAGCTATTTTTCAAAAAAATATTATTGTCTACTCCAGCTCTATATTATTATTTCAGAATAAGTACTTAGGCTTCTAAGACATCCGTATGGCTTCATATCATACACTGGATGTGAGACATTTTTATATCCTTTAAATCATTTCAGGTGTGCCTGTTATATCTCTTTAATACATGGAAAAAGATAATAGGAAGATATTTTTAAGCTCTCAACTAGTCCTGCCTCCTGGTTTCCATTTACGTGGAACCATCACATTGACTGCATTAAATGATGGTGATATATATCTTTTTAGGTTATGTGATATATTGCATGCAGTGTGTTTACATCCATTATATGGTAAAGATCTGAAGGACTAGGCTTAATGGCAGTAAGTCCAAAGGAAGTATTGTAATGACCAGCCCCATGGGCAGATCCAGAAGTTTGAAAAGGGGGGTGTTAGATGGCAGGGTTTATCATCACATAGAAAACCAACACATTTTTCTCCAGTTAAAAATGAACTATAAACTTTCCTAATATGCTAGGGCCTAGGACTCTATTATTCGGTATATAATTGAAGCAAAGACGAATATAACACTATTGAAATGAGTTAAAAACAGTCTGCAGCACTGTGAAATAGGAGCTTTATTCCAAGGAGTAGCTAACAGAGAGCAGAACAAGGAATAGCTTGACTGGTGGAACATGAAGAACCTTAAAAAGAAGAGAGGGTCATTAGAGGGATGAACCAAATTTGCCATTGTGCAATTTTTTGTGGAAACTGTGAGTTCAGTCAGGCTCTGCAAAAAAGTGGCAGGCTGTCTGATTTTGGCAGGCTCACTGAAAAAAACAAGAAGAAAACTACTAAAAATAAAATGCTGGCTCCCCAGAGGGAGCCAGCAGTCTTCATGGCACGGCAATTCAGTGCTGTCAGTATGAATGGCTGCCAGCAAGATGGCTGCCGCCCCCACCCTCACTGCTGATTGCCTGACAGGGCTGTCTGTTGTGTGGCCCTGTCTCTCTCCACCAATCGGTGGTGAGGGCAAGCAGCCCTCATAGCCAATCAGTGGTGAGAGGCAGAGCCACAAGGGGTCCTCAGTTAATCAGAGGGCGGGGGGGCTGCTGTGCTCAGCCCATAAAAATGGCAGCTGGCCCTGGGACCTGTCCGCATAATCAGCCAGCCACCTCCTCCAGTTAGGTTGACCCATAGTCATTAACACCTATGGAATGAAGAGTTTAGGAGGGGATCAGGTGTATTATGATGAGCAGCAGTAGTATTTCTAGTCAGGCAGTGCTGCTGGCTAGAAATACTACTGCTGCTGCCAGGCAGTTGATTTTAAACTTTGAGTGGACCAGGAATCAAAGGGGGCTACAGGTGCACCAGTGCACCCCCTGGATCCATCCCTGATTGGTCCCCTTTCCCTAGGAAACCATATTTCCAGCCTCCCATTAGTTGCATGTGGTTTTAAGGCCTTTGGTTTTTTTTACACTGATTGGGCTTTTCCTTAATTACCATGCTATTTATGGATGCAGTATTCAGAACCAGTCCAGATAAGATACAGTTGTGCAAACTATGCCATTACTAGGAGTTTGGCAGTAGCTGACAATGTAGGAAAAGCCTAACTGACAACAAAGCTTGAGCTGATTATGAGAGCTGGCCTTGCAGCAACTCAACCTTCAGCGTGGGTTAAGGTGAGAACAGCTGATTGGAAGGCAGTTCACGTTATCAAATGTTTAGTCAGATATTGTGTTACAGTTGCTTAAAAAGTTTGGGAACCAATGTCCTAAGGCATATCAAGTGCATCTTAATCGGACTTGCTCTGCACAGTCCATCAATCTTCAGCAAAGTAGTTGGACTAATAATTTCACAGAAAAGCTGTAATTGCAGATACCCTTTATCAGAAGCTTTGCATATTCTCTGAAGGATGTGCATTTTGAATGTGTCAAGCCATCTGTTTGGGAGATCCCAATAGCTTCAAGCTGCTCCATGGCTTAAATTACCTGAAGTTATTATTTATATTTCACAACAGTCTTGATGTCAGCACAACTCTGTAGAGGCTTGATGTTACCTTTCCATGAGTGTTACATTTCTGACATTTCCTTCCCTAGCTAATGTCTTCTTCTTGGAACCCATCCTCTTGGGCTGTCTGTCCCTGTCTGTCTTTTAAACCCCAGACAGCCTTCAGCTGTGTATTAAACTGAGGGTGAGGGACTGCAGTGCTCCCTTCATTCGTTCTTAACTGACACTTGCTTATATAATGCACAAGAAGTCTGGAGACTGGACTTTATGATCACCTTAAAAATATGGACAGTTATCTTTTAAAATGACTTTTTATTAATTGTTGACAATCTGTGCAAAGATGTAGCAGAATTTTCGCTTGCATTAAAGAGAGAGAGAGACTTTGTGTTCCAGAAACCGAGCATACAACAAAATGATTTTCCTTTTTCTCCTTCTACATGAGTAGTAAAAAGACAGTCGTTTTTCATTTATGTTCTGTGCAGTCTCCATCTAGCTTTGCCAACATGTGAAGAAATTAACTTTGAAAGTTTGAAGGCAATTCCTTTCTTTATTCATGAAGTGGAACTGCCATGAATACAGTGGGGAAAGCAGCTCCTACTTCAGCTTTTCTTTTTGGTGAAAATCTATCATAATCCCCAAAACAATCGAGATCTGTGGGAAAAGTGCAGCAGGACTTCTGAAGCTAGGACCTCAGCTGGTGTAAATTGGCATGGCTCCTTGGAGTTCAACAGAATTATATTGATTTATACCAGCAGAGTTAGGATATTGTGATATAACATGGTTTAAAAATGGTTCTTCTAACATATGCCAGTTTTCAATGGCATAATTTCATGGACTTCAGTGTTCTTCCACCTGATTTAAATAAGAACACAATATGGTCCACAGTATACATGAAAATCTTAATTACTTCTTTTTGGGTTGGGTCAACTAGATATTTATTAAACCAGCTTTGAATCTGGTTTGTCAGGAAGTATCACTTGGGATTGAAACCAACCAGTAATGTAATCTCCTGCAAAACTTTTGTTACTATAAGTATTCAAGATTTCCCAGCACCTGAGATGCAGCATATGCGGTAGATTTGAATGCTTTTTTAGTTTGCTGTGTATATGAAAAGTGGTGTCTGCTGCCTTTACAAAACCTCCAGAGAAATATTCTGTGTAGCTCTAATTCAAACTGGACCAGCTGGGCAGATAAATCATTATGTAAAAATGCATCATTGCCATCGGAATATTTTAAGGAAATGAGTAAAACTAGGTATGCTTCCCTTCATGAGTTTTCTCCCAAAAATGCTGAATTTACTATAATTAGTTTTGTTCTCTACTGAAACCTTCATTTAGAAGTAATGCCATTAAACAAGTGAAATACAAATTACAAGTGACATTTATATGATCATAATCACTCCTTCCTGGCTGCCAGGAATATTTTCTCAGAGAGGAACCTGCATTTTTGCAGATGGCATGAAAAAAATGAAGCTTGCAGAACACACCATTATTCCTGCGAGGCCGTCAGTTCATTAGTCGAAGCAGCCAAGTCTTGACGAGCTGCAACTGATCAGCAAATGGGAAATGAGCAGGAGTATAAATTCCCAGCAAACCGAATCATTAACATTTGCTGCCTGCATCCTGGAAATACAGTAAATCAAAAGTGCCATGATGTATCAAGACAAAATATCATTGCTAATTGGGATTAATTTGCTGCCGTGGGATTGCCGACCTTTGCTGAAAGAAAATAAAACTGCTTGTTAACTTTAGTTACTGGTTTTTTTTTTCCTGAAAGTAGAATAAGATTCCATGATGCCAGATCTTTCAAACAGGTTCGTTCTTACTGTAGTGTGCTACTGTGACTGACAACTGTGGTATTTTTATATGAGACCTGATATTTGAATACAGAGATAGTAACACACACATTACATATTATTAATTCCATTTAGACAGTGTCCTTTTCTTTGAAAAAATGTATTAGAAATATAATGAATATGGAATTTTGACACATCTTCCTTAAAAATAATCCAAATTTTTAAAAAGATTCCCTTAACTTTTGTATTTGCTAACTTGAGGTTGAAGCAGTTATGGGGCACCCATCAGTATTCCCAATTAGCTTAGAGAGCATTTTTCATCTCCGAAGTGCTGTGTAGTTATTAGTTAATGAATCTGTGACATTTTCAGAGTAAGGCTTATTGAGAATATCGTGTAACCTTTGGGGAGTTTCAGGCCCACTGTGATTTTAGAACAGTACCCATAAGATGCCTTTGGAGAGCATTCTCTGATTAAATGGGTGCACCTACCCTATAAATATCTGGCAAAGAAGTTTGAGTAAACGGGCCTACTAGATGGCCAAACACATGAGGCCTGATACACCTGTACCCTGCATCTTATTTATCTACTAGTGTAAACTGGATGCTGTTTTATTTGGGAGCATTTTAAAAATTTTCACATTTGGTTATTGGTTATGCAAGGTACAGGACCACAGCAAATAGCACCCAGGGAATCCCACTGAATCCAAAAGAGGTTGAAGTTAAATGGGAAGATTCTTTCCTCAGAAGATCTACCTCAGCATTGGGTCACAGTAGCCTGGGGTCAGGAAAAATAGGTCTGTCCTAATTTTTCCTTAAAATAATTCTCTATCTTATAGAAGGGGGATTACATGGAGAAGAGGTTCATGTCCAGTTTAGGATGAAGGTTTAAATGGTTCTGACTTGTCCAGAATGATTCATCCATGTTGATGATAAAGGTGGGTGAAGGAAAGGAAGAGAAAAGTGAAGAATCGGAGGGGAAAAAACAATTGGGAAAGAAACAGAAGAGCAGTGCTGTGATTGGAGGAGATGTCTCCTGACACTTAAGCTAGGAATAGACATTGCATTTGTCTCTGGATAAGTTGTGCCTGTGTTTGTCCCAGGACTGGTATGTGCATGCATTACCCTTCTAATCGGGGTGTAGTGAGCTGCTAAATGTACCACAGCTTTTCTGCCAATGATTCAATGATGCACTTCTGGGATAACCATTCAGATGCATATTGAAATATCCTGAGATAAACTGTTAGTATTTGTTATCCCATGAATAATTTTAGGATTTATTTGAGGATAACGGACATGTCTGAACAATTGCACTTTGTCATGGGATAAAATGGTTTATCCTGGGATAAATGCAAAATCTCTTTCTAATCTTAGCACCATCACCCAACAATGCTGGTGAGCTCACTCCTTTCTTCTACAGCCATCTCTTGATCTACCTACAATAGTATGATAAATGGGCTAGCAGAGAATGTGCTTTCAAATTCCTTTTACCTACTTCCACTTCTATTCCAACGCTGCCAGGTTTGTCATGACTACCTTTACAAGTTAGTGTTGCCCCTCTGGAGGTTTCCAATACACACAGCACATAGCTGCATCCTTTATCAGAAGTCTTGTGAGACTTTTCAAAGGCCCTGCCAAAGCACTTACAGTGGTCAAATTGCAACAAGTGGTGAATGGCAGCCTAAAAAATAATACATAACCTTTCTTGAAAAATAATACACAATCTGATTAAAGAGCTGACAAAATATTCCTCTCTCTCCACAGCATTTAGCATGTTAACATTTTGTTGTTGCCTATTTCAACATGCTCATGAGTCACCAAGTGCTTGAATGCTTGCCCCCCTCTGAGCCGCTCCCCAGATCATCTGTAATGCATCCCCAGGCCCTCGCCAAACTGTAGTTAAACATATATTTAGTCTGCCAGGTTTATGAATGTTCCTCATTACTTCTGATGCTCACCCCCCTCTCTAATACTTCCTTGGCTCTCCCGCTTATACACAGTCTAAATCACAGTTTCTCCCATAAATACAGTACAACATGAAATTATTATTAGAGCTTCATGATTGTACTAGAAATGGGGAATGGTACGACCGTAACATATTCTTCATATGATTTAAGTGTCTAATCTTGTGGCCGTCCCTGTTTTCTGTCTCATAAAATGTAATAACATGCCAGGTTTTTACCACTTTTTTTCCACAGGGTTATTGCTCTGTGTTTGGTTTCATGAAAGAGGTCATTTTTATTTGCTATTAACAAACCTGTTTTTTCCAATGAGGGAAAGAGCTGTATTGTGTTTGAGGATGAAACAGACATACAATAAGTTGTTCTAACACCTGGGCACTCTCATTATTGTGAGAGAAGTTTGGAGTTATAGTAACATTGACAGTGTATAAACTGGGTACCCACACTGACATGAAAGAGGGAAAAGGACAATGGTCTATAAATAATTAAGAAAAAAGTCATTTGTGTGCTATGTTTAGTACTTAAGAGAGAAGCTCCCATTTCAACTTCAGGCATGTTGCAGCCAAGCCTGGTAGACCAAGGTCAAGCTGAGTTTTGAACGTCACTCTTGCACACAGAAATTATGTTCTCCCCTTTCAAACAAAAGCAGCCTTGGTGGAAAGTTGCCACTGAAGACCGCAGAACTATATCCACTAATAGCCCTTCTAGCAAAGATTTTTTAATATATTTGGGTCTTAGAGACACACTCCATTGGGAAATACAGCTACTAGCATAACTAGGGGTAAGTGCAGGCATTTGGTTAGATCAAGTTAAAAATGGCCACCTGATCTAACTTATTTTGCCCAGGTGTGAACTTTACACTTTAGATCCCTACTTAATTCAATGTAAGTATGAATTGTACAGACATGCAGGAACATTAGATTGGTCTGAGAATGGCTGACCTGATCTAAGTTAAGTGTACCTCCAAGGCAGTCTAGCTTAGATCAAGTCTGGTGAGACCAATCTAATTGAACTTCTGTACAATTTTGTACATGCTAGGATGGGATGGGCTCCACCTTTCCCCTAAAG
>NW_017728996.1:26624986-26635156 GCF_001723915.1 Gavialis gangeticus | reverse complement strand
TCCGACCCTAGAAACTATGAAACTATGAAACTATGAAACAATTCCTAGTTTGGCCCTGGGGCTGGGAAAGCCCAATCTCTGGCTCCAGATCTGGGGCTCCATTTTTCCCTCCCCCCCAGGACCAGGCAATTTTTAGCTTCCCCTATCACTCCCCCCACCCCCAGACAGACAACTCCCTAAATGGAGGGGTCAAAGGGCTAAATATAGCACCTGGCTCTGGGGAGTGGGGAAGAGAGTCTCCCCAAGCCCCTCCACAGACCCCATAAACCCCTCCGATCCTTCCAAACCCTCCCAGACCCCACCTGGCCCTGCAGACCCTGCTTATCCCCAAAACCCAGGTGGATGTCACCTGCCCCCCCTCCAATCCTGCCCCTTCTAGAGCGTGTTTGCTCCCCTGGTCCCCCAAGCTCCACCCCCATTCCACTGCCCCCCGCCATTATGACTTACCTTAGATTGGGTAGACATTTTTAATTCTAGCTAGCCATCCTCTAACCTCCCCAAATATCTGTATGTACCATAGGGGTAGGCACGCAGCACCGAAACCCAGACACCAGTTTAGAGGGGGCCTAAGAATGACAACCATCATTGCCATGGTCTTGACTGCTGCCACTACCCAGGGCACAAAAATTTCCCATTGTGCCTTGAATACAGGTCATAGAAGAACTTCAAGGGGCTGGGGCTGAATTTTCTCATTCCAGGAAAAGTGAAGGGAAAATGGAAATAACCCTACACAGTACACGGTGGGGAAAGCCAGTGCCAAGGCTAGGGATGGAAAGGGGGATATGTCAAGAAGCAAGCAGCACTTAGTACTATAAAGATTCTGGGCTACAGAATGAAAGTCCCTGAATAGCTGAGACCTTGGCATTTTTCTACATCTCTCTAAAGAGAATCTGACCTATATGGGGCAGGCATATATTTGAAGGAGAGCAAGATTCTAGAATTGAGGGAGGGATGATGTTTATACCGGGGTGAGTTTGGCTAAGAATATTTATTAAAGTTCAGCATGTTAAGAAAGCTTTAATGAGAAACAGTCTGCTGGAAATTTAAACACAAGTTACTCCCTTTCTAAACCCATGCCTCCCTCCTCTAGGCCTGAAATATGTTTGACTTGCTGGAAATCTTTTATATATATGTTTGGCTGACTTACTTTATTGTTTATAGAGGGCAATGAACTCATCACAATAGAAGACTAATATTGAAAAACACAGTACTCTTATCAATAGCTAAATTTAAAAAAATATTCTCATTATGGAGAGCTGTGTTATTCTTGTGCCCCAGATCTTGTGGCTCATCTGTTTAATATGTGTGTAGGATGGCTTTCAGACACATGATAAACTACCAACTTGCCTACTGAGCTCAAGCTGACTTTATTAACACCATCATTAAAAACATAGACAGTATTTCATTAATCTAGAAGGGAGAAGCTGGTTTAATTAGGTAATGTAACTCAGCTTTAGGTTGCCTATACCTAACTTTCATCTCAGATACCTGGGTTATGATGGTGAACTTAGTGAACCAAAAGGTCCTGCTTCACTCTGAACTTAGATTCTCAAGGAGATTGACAGGAAACACACCCATTCTTAATTCATTTTATTTTTTTTTCCCCACAGCCTTAATATGTCAGTCTTAGACTGTCATTTCAGTATATTTAAGGTAAAACATTATTGTAGACTCTTTATAATACGGCCATGTTTTATATAGCAAATTCTTTCCTATCAGTTAAAAAAAAACAATCATAAAACTAAAACAAACTAACTTATATTTATATGATTATAATTCATTATTAAAACAAGATTGAACTATTTAAAATGCATGTCTGGCATGGAAATGGTGTTACTTCTGAGCCTAAGTGTTGAAAGTAGTAATTATATATTTGAATGAATTTTGCCTCCTCAGTTGACAGTGAGGTAACTCTAGATTTGAAAGGGTTCATCACAAGGCAGCCTCATCCAGTCTAGTTGTCAGACTTCAACTTTCAGAAGAGTTTCCAAATGAAGGAAGGGAGAAACCCAACCATTTCCAATACGCTCATTGTAGCAGGGCACTGTGCTTCTCCCTGCCACTTCAAGGAGAGAAGCTGTCTAAAAGGCAGCTTCCAGGTGGTGTGGGGGGCTGAATGTAAGCTCACCTGATGAGATGACGGCCAGGCTGGTGCCAGGTAAGCCCAGTGCCTTAGCAGGTCAGGGAGCCTAGCCCTGAGAGCCCGAGGAGAGAAGATCTCTGCAGCAGGGCAGGAGGACTCCTGAAGGACCTAAGAAAGTAGGGGAAGCAGAAGGACTCTACAAGCCTGGGAATTAGAGAGTATTACCTGTGGCAGAGAAGAAAGAGTTTATGCAGGCAAGGGGCCTTGGTTTTGTGTTGATAATGTTGTTAGAGTTACAGGCCTTGGGCCCTGCTGGAGACAGGCTCATGGCCTATAGAGAATTCCCCTAGCCCAGATAAGGGGCTGAGTAGGGACAGAGGGCAAGGGGATAGAGCCTACCAGTGCACAGAAGGGAGCTAAGCAGGGCACAGAGGGTTCCCCAGCACTGAGAAGTGTTTGAACAGTGGAGCGGAGCCCACCAGCCCAGAGAAGGATATGAGTGGGAGGAGGAGGAGGGGGAATAGTCCTCCCTAGCACTGAACGGAGCCTGTCCCCCCTCCAAGGGGGGGAGTGTCCCCCGCCGGGGCCGGAGCTGGGGCTGGGGCCGGGCAGCCTGCACAGAGTCCCCTGTTCCCTGCCCCTCAGTGGTGGGGGTGGGGGAGGAAGGGGAAGAGTACCTCTCAGCATGGAAAAAAGCCCCCCCCCCGCCCTGCAGAGGGGAGGAAGGGAGGAGTCCCTATCTGGGGCCAGGCAGCATTGCATGGAGACCCACCCCCCACCCCATGGCAGCAGGGGAGAAGTAGGGGGAAGATGGGAAGGGGGCTCTATGTGAGGTTGCCTGGCCTCGCCCCAGCCCCAGAGGGGGACTCTTCCCCCTTCTTCTCCCCTATCCATGGGGTAAGGGAGGGTTCTGTGTGACACTGCCTGGCCAGGGTGTGGGGAGCAGCTGTAACAGCCTCAGTCACAGGGGGTGAAGAGTAAGGAAAGATTCCCCCCCAGGGCTGGGCAGCCCCACATACAGCACCCCCCACAGACCTGTGGCAGATGGAGAGGGAGAGGAGGGGTAGGAGTAGTCCCCCACCAGCGCCCCACAGAGCCCCTCTTCCCCACCCAGGGGGGAGGAGGGGGAGGGGGAAGAATCCCCCCAGCACAGAACAGAGCCACCCTCCCTGCCCCACAGGACAATCATCCTAGAATGGCCCCATTAAGGTGAAAGGGGCAAGGAGAAGAGTTAATTCCTCTCTCTGTCCCTTCTGGTTCCTTCTGCCTTACAGATGGGACTGCCAGGCCCAGGGGCCACCATCACAGTCCCCTCCCCTCTCCTTCTCAGCTGACAGGCAGACCCTGGCTATGGTTGTGGAGGAGGGGAAGGAAGGAAGAATTAATCACCTCCCTGCCCACTTTGCCTTAACAGGGCCATGCTGGCCAGTGTCTTGCCATGTCCCATCCCTACTCTGGCTAGACAGCAGAAGGGAGGGGCCAGCCGAACTCTGAAGCAGAGCAGAACCCTGCCCACAGAGCATGCCAGGATGATGGAGGAATCTGGTTTATCTTAAACCAGCAAGGGGTCTGGGACAGACATTGCATAAAACAGTTTGAGCCAAATCAATTAAGTCTGATACTACATTCAACCAGGTTTACCTCAGACCAGTTTCAGCCATTTTCAAACTGGTTCATGTGCACTGAATGTCTGTTCTGTTATAGGTTTTAATCAGTCTCTCATCACTTAAATCTGTTTATGCATAATGTCTGTCCCTAGCCTAGGGGGCATCATGGCCACCCTGTGGCTGTGGGCCTGCTACACCCATTACTGCAATACTTGTTTAACGAATGCCAGAAGCTGATCAGTTTATTTCTGCCATGTTGTACATTTATATGCCCTCTGCATAAAACATGAGGCCTCTTTTGAGGGCAACTTCTTCAGTAACTTTATTTACAAGCTAAAACTGATTGTTCCAAAAGCTAGTACTGTGCATTTGGACCACTGTAGACCTATTTGTGCCTGTTGTTACATCAGCATGGTATTTCTGCCACTCCACTTGGTTCAGGATGTTCCTTTGTTGGAGGGATGTACTTTGCTTTGATAAGGCAATAAGAAATTACTCATTTCTGAACAGGTGATTCTCCTTCTAGAAAGCACAAGGCTTATTTCATTGGTTGAATAAATGTTTTTCTGAAACACAATATGGTGCTAATTTGTGATGAGACAGATAATTCATCTTTTTTAAAAGTTGCACTCTTGAGATACACACCAAGGTCCATTTTCACTTACAAATTCTTAATGGTAGCTCAAGAAGAATGAGTATTTCATGTACCTTTTGGTAGATGTGAAGAACCACATAGGTTCCCATCTGCCTTGAATAATCAATGTGACCAATCAGGAATACTTCTCCTAAAGATAGAAAAGCGGTATCTACATGCATATACTAGAATGGATTTTCAGGCCACCCATGATTTATAGATGCGGCTCCAAGAAATGCTATATATTTATCAGAATGATCTTCATTATAGATAAAAATATACTGTCAGTTTCAACACTTGAGATAAATGCTATTACTATTTGCCTGTTAAGTCTCCCTGACAATATTTTGTGATTTTTTTTTTTGCAATCATATCTTACTATTTCAAAATGCTTTCTTTCCCCTGATGTTGAGTGAAGGCTCATACAAACAACAACGGAATCCAGCTAACTAAATTTAAAAAGGAAGGAGTGAAACTGAAAATATGCCAAATATTGTCAAATGAACAATGTAAATGGAAAAACAGACCATTGTATTTTTCGTGATAAATAAAATGGTTTAGGGAAAAAACCCTGCAATCTTAGGTGTTATTTTAAAAAAACAACAACAAAGATTGGTAAAATACTTCCCAATACAAGTATGAGTTTTTAAAAATTTATTGTTAATTTAAGACATCACAACAAAAAAGAAAGCACAAGAGCACAAAGAAAGAGAATGATGCCGCCATGAATTTGCTTTTGCTTAAGCTGCTCTCCTTTACAGAATGACACCTGCCTTCAGCATCTCTTCTAAAAATTCAGATGTGACATACACAGAAAACAAATAGAAGCAGTATTATATAGTTTCATAGTAGTTTCATAGTTGGTAGGGTCCAGAAGGGACCTAAGTAGATCATCAAGTCTGACCCCCCTTTCCTGCCATGGGCAAGAAAGAATGCTGGGGTCAAACGACCCTGGCTAGGTGATTATCAAGCCTCCTTTTGAAGACCCCCAGGGTAGGAGTGAGCACCACTTCCCTTGGAAGTTGGTACCAGATCCTATCTGCCCTGACTGTGAAGTAGTGCCTCCTGATGTCTATCCTGAATCTGGGGCTACTCCTTGGATTCACTGCACCATGGGAAGCTGCTCAAGAGTGTGGGTTCTTCTGCATTGGAAAGGGCTCCATTGCTCCTGAGGGTTGTTAGAGTGCTGACCTCCATTTCTTCATGGAGGTGTTAACTGTGGCTTTTGTCAGTATACCACACCCCAAAAATCCCAATCCCAGCTCTGCTGGGCAGAAAACTGCAGAAGAACTGAAATGAAAGTTCAGGCCCATCTTGGCTTGGGCCTGAATTAAAACTAATGTCCAACCCACTGCTTGACTGGGGGACATAAACTACAAAAGAGACAAAAGGAAGTCCAGGCCTATCTTTCTGGGCCTGGACTAGGCAGCAATAAGATGGCCAGGCCTATACTGCACTTAGGCCTGGATAAATAACAGTAGTGCCAGGCTTCATCATGGCCCAAATCTGCCAACCCAAAGTATGGCTGGGGTTCAACCACACAGCTATAGCTGTGAAACAGCAAAAAGGGCCCAGGCCTATAACTGCAGCCTGGACATCCAGTCTCAGCTATACCACCATGCTGAAACATTACAAATACAAAACAGAGCAGGCCAGGTCCGTGTGGTCAGTAACTGTAGCCACTCCTGGTAAGTCTGCTCCAGGGATTAATACCCCCACTCAAAAAAATGCAGGAGTGGGGAGGAGAGGCGGGAAGAAGGAGGAAGTAAGAGTTTCAAACTCCAAGACAGAATTTCTCTCCCTGTACCTGAGGCTTTCTGGTCACATAGCTTTCACACGCCTCTCCAGTGAAGGGGGAGGGGAGACCCAGCCCTCCCCCCTCCATGGGGAGCAGGTTTTCTGACTCCGAGTTCAGCTGTGTAGCTCTCTGCAGCCCCAGGAGAAAAAAAGAGAAACCTTAGTTGAGTTGTTCTAATATACCTGGTATGACATCACCCAAGCCTTATCCAATTAGGGCCACGCTCCAGCCTCCTTCTTACTCAATCTGCCTGGAGGATCTTCTGCTTCCTCTGGCCAATGAGGCCAGAGGGTTTTACATATTTTTCCCAGATACAGGCCCTAGCTTGCCATGTGCTTAGCACATGGGCAGAACAACAGGGGCCATATTGTGCGTGCACGTGCACACAGGCACAAGTGTGTGTGGGTGTTACAAATATGAGTTTTGGGGATCTGTTTCCAGTTCTTAAGGAATAATGGCAATCTTCCTGAAAAACAAATCTAGAAATAACCCTGAATACCAAGAGTTAAAATATGTGAAAATAGATTTTACTAGAGGTGCACCGATACTTCGGTTTGATATCGAATTGGTACTGATATAAAGAAAATTTGCTGTATCAGATATCGGCCTGATGAGGCTGATAATTTGGCTGATAAATGCATGTACTGCACACAGTCACAGCACAGCACTCAGGCAGCCAGGAGCAGAGCCAGCAGCATGGAGAGCTGCCTCCAGCTAGTCAGTCTGTTGTGGTAGAAAGGAAGGGGTATAGGGGAGGCAGATCAATGCCCCCCATGGTGAAGGTTGGGGCAGGGGCTGGCACTGCCCAGGTGGGGTGGGCAGTGCAGGCTGCAGCCAGGGCTGCGTGGGGCTCTTCTCAGTGGGGGCTGGTCTCAGGGTGGGTGCCAGCAGTGCTGGGAGGATGCTGCATCCACCGCAAATTTAACTGCCCCACAGCTCCCAGCACTACCACTGCCAGCCACCTGGCACTGACCTGGCTCTTCCCAGCACATGGGTGGAGGTGGAACATTGAGCCAGAGCAGTGCCAGGTGGCTGATGGCACCAGCTCTGGGAGCTGAGCTGCGGCAAAACTTGGGGTGGATGCTGCTGGCTCTCACTTTGAGACCAGCCCCTGCCAAGAAGAGCCCTGCACAGTCCCGGCTGCAGCTTGCCCTGCCCCGTGCAGATCCAGGGGGTATATGCCCCACCCCGTACCCTCCTCGGGTGCAAGCAGTGACAGAAACCACCCCCCAGCTGCGGCTGTGCCCCCCACCCTGCCTGAGCAGCACCTGCCCCTGCCCCCTCCCCCACCATGGAGGGAATTGATCTGCCCTCCTATGCCCCTTCCTCCCCCCTCCCCTTCCACCACACCAGGCTTACCAGCTGGAGGCAGCTGCATTGGAAATCGGATTGATATTGATCAATATGCCTCCTTAAATATCAGCTATTGGTATCAGCCCCCAAAATCTCTATTGGTGCACCCCTAGATTTTACCAATTCATGTCTTTCTCAGAACAGGATGATGCTCAGTTGTCCTCATATATCCTGGGCCTGCTTTTTATATATTCTCCATGTTAGCACTCGAATCTATTCCCTAGCCCCCCATACTATTCCAGTGGAGCGATTTTTTCTTTGGTCACCCCTTTGTACATTTTCCTTCAGTTGACACAGCAGATACCATGGTTTCATTTTTAAAACATAGGCCAAATATTTTCATTTATCAATGGTCTTGCCATCTCAAGCTTGTTAAAAAATGAATATCGTGGACTCAAATGTATTGATCTATTGAAAGTAAGTTTCCTGCTTATAAACGCATTTTGTCTATCACAAAGAGCCTGAATCCGTTCTCATTTAAATAAATGGGAATAAAGCTATAGGCAGTCAATAAGAATGAGATTAAGTCTAATGCATCAGTCTCAGGGTCAGTTAGATATTTGTTAGTCAGTACTTTAAAAAAAATATCAGCCTTTATACACAGACCCATACTGAATACAACCTCATATCTGGTAGTTACAAGAAGTAGGCTGCATTTTAAAAGTAAATGTAATATGTATACACTCAATACGAGGCTGCACAGCAAAGGTACAAGCAGGTAGAAATCTCAACCTTGCATTCATGGGCACACTTGGACATATGCTTTAGCTTTTGGGGACAATTCTTATATGCTGAACCTTTGCAATGAACCCCTCCTTTGCTGTCAATATGATGTCCTTTTGCGTAATGGTTCTGCTAATCTAATACAGCTAATGTGGGTTTTCATTTGGATTACATTAGAAGAAATTCAACTGTCCCATTAATGGAGGCTTATTGAACTAGCCATAACTTACCCGAACCCCTTGGTTAGGTACAGACGTTCAAGAAGCCCGAGACAGAACTGATATAAGTTGCATAATTTTCTGTTTAGATCGGTAACAAACAGAACAGACATTTACCCATTGGTGGGGGGAAGAGCGGAAAGCAATCTTAGCCTGGGTTCCACCATTTTTAAACCAGTCTGTGTGCAGAGAACCTCTGTTCTCTTATGGGTTTAGACTGGTTCCCAATCACTTATGCTGGTAAAGGTGTAATGTGTGAACCTGGCCCCAGATTTCTTTGCTGAGAGAAACAAAACACTTATTCTCTGCTCATTTCTCTTAGCTCATAGAATACTTTGTAGTTAGAATATGTTACAGAGCATGTCCTTCTCTTACAAAGGCTTCTCAAAACACTTAGATTTTCAGAGTAACTCTTGTTCCAAATGTAAAGGCATGTCTGGAACATGTGAGAGATCTGACGACAGCACTTTTTCCATGCACTTTGTTTCTGCAGCTGCATCCCTGACTAGCCTGTTAAAACATTATGACCATGCACTTAAAACTATACATTGATTTTTAGACTTCTTTTTTTTTTTTTTTTGTGCTGTTGAGTATTTAAAGAATGAGGCTGATTTAGGAAAAAGTTTTATTAGTGGCTGCTCAGTCTTTTCCTTCTATAACTTTACACATAGCTTTTACTGAAATGACAGACCATCGACCCAGACCATTAACATCCTGATTCATCAAACCACTTTAAATGTATACAGAAGTTATTTCCTATTCAGCAAAGCACTTTATATAAGTGATCAAAGTTAAACATGTGCCTCAATGAACTGGAGCCTGAATTGTTGATATTTTCTCAATAGAAATATGATATTTTAGGGTATCTTCTGAATTTGAAGGTTTTATTTCCTAATAAAGTAGAATACATACAAAAAAGTATAGAATTCAGATACTGAGTACTAGATCTGAAAAAAGTCAGGTTGTTGAATTGATATTAAAAGATCTAAGGGTGCCCATGGACATGCTGTGGGGCTGCTCCAATGTGCTGTGATTACCAACGAGTGTGGTAATTACCACACACTAGCCAGCCTCTATGTCTTGTGTATTAGCATCCCCACACTTCAAAATGGCGGTGGGGACACTTGAACTAAAGCTCATTGAACAAGCTTTAGTTCAAGCACCTCCGCCACCATTTGAAGTGTGGCTATGCTAATACATGAGATGTTGCAGTGCTTTAATTAAAGCATCTCTCAGAGCCACTCTAATTAAAGCACCCCTCCACCCTCACTCCTGAAGCAAGTGTAAAAGTGCCTTTATTTCTAAGGTCCCCTGCACATCTGTCTACCAGGCAAAAGATTAAACATTACTGTTTCATTAGTTGTCTTGCTCTTGTTACTCGATGGCTGGGTACAGCAATTAAACAGAAACCAGTATAAATGATTGTAAACTGGTCTAAACCTGTAACAAAACAGAAGTTCAGTGCATATAGACTGGTTTAAAAATGGTGAAACCCAGTTGAAGGTAGACCTGGATGGGTGTAGTATCAGATTTAATCAGTTTAAATTAGACTGTTTTATCAAATTTTTGTACCAGATGTCCTCCTGACTCAACTTAGGTTGCTGTTTTCTCCCTGCTTCACTGCTGGCTGAGCCAGGAGCTGCAGCTGGGCAGAGGGGCCATGGTCTGACAGAGTCAAAGCCTCTGTTCCAACCCCCACATTGCTCTGAGGGGCCTCATCTTTCCATTTGCAGAGCACTCCCCCACTTCATGCT
>NW_017728996.1:26618978-26619986 GCF_001723915.1 Gavialis gangeticus | reverse complement strand
CATGGGCAGAACAACAGGGGCCATATTGTGCGTGCACGTGCACACAGGCACAAGTGTGTGTGGGTGTTACAAATATGAGTTTTGGGGATCTGTTTCCAGTTCTTAAGGAATAATGGCAATCTTCCTGAAAAACAAATCTAGAAATAACCCTGAATACCAAGAGTTAAAATATGTGAAAATAGATTTTACTAGAGGTGCACCGATACTTCGGTTTGATATCGAATTGGTACTGATATAAAGAAAATTTGCTGTATCAGATATCGGCCTGATGAGGCTGATAATTTGGCTGATAAATGCATGTACTGCACACAGTCACAGCACAGCACTCAGGCAGCCAGGAGCAGAGCCAGCAGCATGGAGAGCTGCCTCCAGCTAGTCAGTCTGTTGTGGTAGAAAGGAAGGGGTATAGGGGAGGCAGATCAATGCCCCCCATGGTGAAGGTTGGGGCAGGGGCTGGCACTGCCCAGGTGGGGTGGGCAGTGCAGGCTGCAGCCAGGGCTGCGTGGGGCTCTTCTCAGTGGGGGCTGGTCTCAGGGTGGGTGCCAGCAGTGCTGGGAGGATGCTGCATCCACCGCAAATTTAACTGCCCCACAGCTCCCAGCACTACCACTGCCAGCCACCTGGCACTGACCTGGCTCTTCCCAGCACATGGGTGGAGGTGGAACATTGAGCCAGAGCAGTGCCAGGTGGCTGATGGCACCAGCTCTGGGAGCTGAGCTGCGGCAAAACTTGGGGTGGATGCTGCTGGCTCTCACTTTGAGACCAGCCCCTGCCAAGAAGAGCCCTGCACAGTCCCGGCTGCAGCTTGCCCTGCCCCGTGCAGATCCAGGGGGTATATGCCCCACCCCGTACCCTCCTCGGGTGCAAGCAGTGACAGAAACCACCCCCCAGCTGCGGCTGTGCCCCCCACCCTGCCTGAGCAGCACCTGCCCCTGCCCCCTCCCCCACCATGGAGGGAATTGATCTGCCCTCCTATGCCCCTTCCTCCCCCCTCCCCTTCCACCACAC
>NW_017728996.1:26616195-26618928 GCF_001723915.1 Gavialis gangeticus | reverse complement strand
TTTTTTTTTTTTTTTTGTGCTGTTGAGTATTTAAAGAATGAGGCTGATTTAGGAAAAAGTTTTATTAGTGGCTGCTCAGTCTTTTCCTTCTATAACTTTACACATAGCTTTTACTGAAATGACAGACCATCGACCCAGACCATTAACATCCTGATTCATCAAACCACTTTAAATGTATACAGAAGTTATTTCCTATTCAGCAAAGCACTTTATATAAGTGATCAAAGTTAAACATGTGCCTCAATGAACTGGAGCCTGAATTGTTGATATTTTCTCAATAGAAATATGATATTTTAGGGTATCTTCTGAATTTGAAGGTTTTATTTCCTAATAAAGTAGAATACATACAAAAAAGTATAGAATTCAGATACTGAGTACTAGATCTGAAAAAAGTCAGGTTGTTGAATTGATATTAAAAGATCTAAGGGTGCCCATGGACATGCTGTGGGGCTGCTCCAATGTGCTGTGATTACCAACGAGTGTGGTAATTACCACACACTAGCCAGCCTCTATGTCTTGTGTATTAGCATCCCCACACTTCAAAATGGCGGTGGGGACACTTGAACTAAAGCTCATTGAACAAGCTTTAGTTCAAGCACCTCCGCCACCATTTGAAGTGTGGCTATGCTAATACATGAGATGTTGCAGTGCTTTAATTAAAGCATCTCTCAGAGCCACTCTAATTAAAGCACCCCTCCACCCTCACTCCTGAAGCAAGTGTAAAAGTGCCTTTATTTCTAAGGTCCCCTGCACATCTGTCTACCAGGCAAAAGATTAAACATTACTGTTTCATTAGTTGTCTTGCTCTTGTTACTCGATGGCTGGGTACAGCAATTAAACAGAAACCAGTATAAATGATTGTAAACTGGTCTAAACCTGTAACAAAACAGAAGTTCAGTGCATATAGACTGGTTTAAAAATGGTGAAACCCAGTTGAAGGTAGACCTGGATGGGTGTAGTATCAGATTTAATCAGTTTAAATTAGACTGTTTTATCAAATTTTTGTACCAGATGTCCTCCTGACTCAACTTAGGTTGCTGTTTTCTCCCTGCTTCACTGCTGGCTGAGCCAGGAGCTGCAGCTGGGCAGAGGGGCCATGGTCTGACAGAGTCAAAGCCTCTGTTCCAACCCCCACATTGCTCTGAGGGGCCTCATCTTTCCATTTGCAGAGCACTCCCCCACTTCATGCTGCCACCGGCCAGGCTGGCACACATGCCATGATGACATACTCTGGAAGCCTAGGGCTGGGCATGGGGAAGGGTCCATGGTGACAGCAGGGGCTTGGCGGACGTTTGGGGACGTCTGACAGCCAGTGAGGAATGGCCTCCACTTGGCTGCATTCAGCTTCCCTCAGCTGGTTCTAGCATTCTGGGAGGCACGCGGGAATCCCTCCTGCCTTCTCAATTCAGCCAGTGCAGATGTCTGCCTGCCTCCCCCCACCAAAAGGCAAATGTATGTTCTGTTCACTCCTGATCCAATTTATGCAGCTTAGAGACACCCACATAGATTATACTGATTCTACCCTGGGCTTGTTGAAAGTCTGTACTTATCCGCATTGGCTAAGTGAACCAGAATGAGTTCCTAAAAGTAACCATTGAAAGGAAATGCACATGTTTTTCCAACTAAAACCATGACGGTTCTAAAATCTGCTAGCCAGTTATCCGTGCTGGGGGTGATTTTTTTTGCAGAATGATGATCTAGCTCAGCATAGATAATAAAGGCAAGGTTAATGTTCCACTGAGTTGAAGGGAAAATATCCTGGTAATTTCTGTAAGGTCCTGAGTGGGAGCATCACAAGAATCTCAGTACTCTTATTTTCACAAGATCAAACATGAATACCTAACTGCTGTGTAGTCCACAACTTGCTAGCCTGCTTCACATATTGACAGATTTGCATGGAATTTAGGTATACAAATCCTACCGCTCAAGGAATTAGCCAGCCAGTTCCTGTGACGGTCAATAAGACCCATGTGGCTAAGTCCTATGCAACTCATTAAAAATATAGACATTCTCATGTGGCATGAAAACCCAAGACTTCTTTCTAATTACCTATTTGTTGCAATAAGCCTGAGTAGTTATGAATTACATGCATTTAGTTTGTTTCTAGAGAAGAAAGATTAGGTGTGGGATGTTGTTAATGGAGCTTCAACCTCCTTAAGTGCTGCAGCTTATCGTCATAAAAGCTGTTATTGCCTTAGGTCCTGCTGCTCCTCCTGCTCCCAGACCTCTCCTCGGTTTTCAGTATCTCTTTCTTATTGCACCACATAGTAAATGACAATGTGTGTCAATGAATTCCTATAGTCTCCCAGAAACCTAGGGGTGAATCTTGGCCCAACTGAAGGATATAGCAGTTTCACTATTAAATAAAATGAGGCCAGGAATTCATCCTTACAGGAAGACATGCTCTGTTTCACAAACAAACCAAAACAGAACCTAAGAAAAGATTGTGCAACTGATTTAGCTGTAACTTTAGTATTACAGAAATCTTAATAACGGGAGCACATGTTGAGTGGTTTTTCAGCTCTATAAAATATTGTACATGTACTTTAATTAACCCCTTTTCCAGGACATTCTTCCTCTAAAGCTCAACTGCTGTTCAGTTTACTGATAATATATATTTATGCGAATGTCTAATGCTTTGCCAGTTATTTTCACTATTGTCACTGATACCTCTAAATAACAATGAGGAGGTTTGACTGCTGATACCGGTTTTCACTGTGCTGTAATATTAAG
>NW_017728996.1:26613108-26616160 GCF_001723915.1 Gavialis gangeticus | reverse complement strand
ATATTAAGTGTCTTACAAGTGAAAGAAGCTAAACATTTGTATTGTGTGATGCTATTCTTTTTTTTCCTCAGAGTGCAATGTATTTCTGTTCTTTTGTCTGTTTCCTGCCCTTTGATATTCAGAATAGAGAATAAGAACTGAAATTATTGCTATGACCCTCAAATGTGGTATAATTTGATATACCATAGAAAATGGTAAATGACAATTTTCTCCACATTTTGAGATATTGATATTACATTTATGCCAACCATAGAGCATTTACGGGACAAATTGCTTCTACAAATACAGTCAGTGTTGGATAATATACATAAAAATGTACCTACCTTATTCTTTTATAACCGATGAACGTATGGTTTAATCATCTCATCAAATACATACCCATGTATTTAACAATAGAAGGAGTACATAGAATGAATTAAAAACCCCACACAACTTTTTCTTGTCAAAGGATCTAGTGAATTTTTAGTTAACTTTCATTCTTTATGGTCATGTAGAATCAAACTGAAGCCATTGATGTGGAGTCAAACTCAGGCTATGACCCTGTACACACTTAAGAATATGCCAGTCTTTGTGCACATGGACAATTTCAGGAAAGTCATTAGAGTGCTTAAATGTGCATGTTCATAAGTGCTAGTGGAACCAACGACTTAGTTTGAGTCCAGGTTTCTAGAGCAGCTACTTATGTCATAGTGTCAGTAACAGCAGCCCGGTGATGATTTTAATCAAGTATAATTTTCTATTTTATAGGAAATAGATTCTTTCAGAAACAAAGCATTTGCCACTGCAGGCTCCTACATGAGCTGTGAGGTTCCTTCCTGAACTTAGAAATAAGACACACCAGTGTATCAGAGTCACCCTGATAGGACAGAATAGTTACTATTTTTCAATTACTTCAATTTCCAAAATGACTTCATTTGCATTTCCTTGCTGCTTAACAGATACTGTTATATACATACCAAAAAAAAATTCTTCAGCTTTACAAAGGAAGGTAGTTATCTAGGTATTTGTCAGGATATTTTTGGTCTCCCTTGTTGAGTTTTCATTTAATGTGTTAATTTCTTCATTACCACTATATACCAAGCAATATCGTACTAAGTGAGAATGCTTTTCTTTTTCCATTTCCCAGCTAATGAGAACCATGCTGTTACTAATAAATGTATTATTAAAGATTTGGGTTCTCCAAAAACCACATTGTTAGTTAGAAGACCTAAAAAGAGCCCAATTAGACCATAAGAAACTACATTCAGTTACTGGCCTGATATGGTCAGTTACCTTGCCCTAGTAATGTTGTGCCTTTGGATAAGCCCATCTGATGAATAAGTCTTCCGCTGTTCCGCTGTCTCTGCAGCACTGGTAACATCTTGTGTCAGCAAAATTTGAAAGATTTATATGTGATATCTTAATTTTTTTTTTCCTTTCAAAAATGTTTCTCTTTTGGCATCTCTTCCTAACTTTCCAAGCCAGTGTTCCTCCTTAGGTCCCTGTGGTCACGTGCTTGCATATTTGTGGGGTGGAATCTTTATTCCCTGGTTCTTCTATGGCTTGTGGCTTGTGATTTTTTTTTAATGGACTTTGTAATTGTATTTATTCTTCATGGCCTGATCCAAGATAATTGACCTATTGTGCTTTTCTTAATCTTTCCAGATTCAAAAATTGCCAGTAGTGTGAGGGGTTTGGTTTGGTTTGGTTTTATTTTTTGGGAATTAAATTAAGATTACTAACTGCAGGAATGTGTGTGTGCTTTACATGTATTAATTTACGATATTTTAATGACAGAAGCACAAATCGTGCCATCGGTACAACCCTCCACAACCTCAAAAGCAATAGGGATTTTCCTGGATTGGCATAAGAAAAAGGGTCTTTTAGGGTCTTTCTCTTTTTCTCAGGTTTTGGGAAGGGAACACTGAGGCAGAAATAGGTATTGCCTAACAGGAAGCAAGTAAGTGGAGAGTTTCTGTGCACCTGGGAAAAGTTAAGTAAATCTTGTCTCCCCAGCCATGGCTACCTCTCATGCCTGGATTTGAATTCCTTCTGCCTGATGGGCTGGGGCCAGGTAAACTTTTTCTGTCTTTCCCAGAACAGCTCAGGAACCCAGCTGAGAAGGGATGAATTTCAAGTTGTCGTAACTTGGCAGGTGTCCAAAGCAGCAGTTCATTTCACAGGGCATCTGGGTCCCTGATATGCCATACATGGAAGTAAACTTAGGGGGAAGCATCCTGTAAAATAATGTGGAAGCTTTGGAGGTCCTAATGATTGGTACAAAGAAGGAACAAGTTCCTTTCCCCAGACTATGACTACTCATATGAAGGGAGGACAGTGAGATCTCATGAATAGGTTGGGAACAAGCTATGGAGGATGAGGTGCTGCTGTCATCTTTCCACCAAGTAGAAATGATTACAGAAGGCATCATGACCTGAACTGAAAAAGTTATTGGTGGTAGTTCCCAGATGACTTAAGTTAATAAAGCTGTGGCCTTTTGCATTTTGACTGTTTTGTACATCCGGAATAATGACAGAACTCAATTTACCTCCATTTGTTGTCTTATCTCACTAACACTTTTACTTAAATATATCATTATCCTGGCACACATTTTAATTTGGACGTTCAATGGAAAAGCAAGTTGTACAATACTTTTCACTTGATTATGATAACAATACATTTTTCTGCATCTCTGAGGGCAGGCTCTTTTTTTGCAATTTTATGGAGCATCCCATATTACCTACCTCTGCTTCTACTAAGTCATGGGAGCATGATTTCAGCAGGAGCAGTGAAGCCAATATTGAGCACTTGAATATTAGGGGTGTGCAAAGCGAGCCCTATTTGATTCGGATTCGGCCTGAATCAGGGACAGTGATTCGATTCATTGATTCAGATCACTGTTCCTGATTCAATTCAGCTGAATCCGAATCTGAAGATTTGATGATGATTTGGAGAATCAGTGATTCAGACATAGGCACAGCTTTAAATGTTTTTTCTACATATCGTGAGGTACCAGCGTGGCTCGTGATTGCTGCGATGCTGGGGCGGATGGAGCATTCCACAGGAGTGCAGA
>NW_017728996.1:26603773-26608108 GCF_001723915.1 Gavialis gangeticus | reverse complement strand
AGGCACAGCTTTAAATGTTTTTTCTACATATCGTGAGGTACCAGCGTGGCTTGTGATTGCTGCGATGCTGGGGCGGATGGAGCATTCCACAGGAGTGCAGAGCAGCAAACCCAAAAGCGGACCAAAAGTACCACTTCTGGGTCTGCCAGGGAGTGCACGGTGCCCCCGCCCCCCCCCCGTACCTCGTCCCTGGCTCAGCGATCAGACACAGAGGGACCCTGGGTGCCCCCCTCCAGACCCAGTGCACTCCCTGGCAGACCAGGAAGTGGACTAGAAGTGCTTCTGGTTCACTTTCGGGTCTGCTGCCAAGTACTCTGGGGAGCCCCCCATGCTTCTGTGGTACCTTGAGGTATGTAAAAAAAACATTTAAAGCTGTGTCTGTGTCCGAATTGCTGAGTCTTTCTGAATCTCTCCAAATCAATTCAGAGGGTTTTGATTTGATTCGGAGTAAATTAAAGGGTCCTCCAATTCAATTTGGATTCAGAGGTTTAGCCACCAAACCAGGTCAAATCTTCACTGAATTGAATCAGGGACCAAAGCTTTGCACAGCCCTATTCGATATCCTCGCTCTATACTGAATGCCTGTCGCTGTAACTTTAACTCCACATTTTAACAACATTTGTTTCCTGTGCATCATCTTCTTCCCTGTTGCAGTTTTGTTTAAAAAATAAAAAACTTGAGAATCCTAATGAAAAACACTCAAAGCAGCTACATCCAGGACCACTGAGTTAAACTGATAATTGAAATTAGGAAATCTGCATATTTTAAATGGATCTACATTGCTATGAATTTAAAACTTGTATTTAGCTCCTATAATTCCCTGAGCCGAGATTTTCTAATGAACTAACACTTAATGTAAGGATAAATTCTCATCACAAAGCACAGCTCATAACAGTTTAAGTTCAGTTTATGGTCTGTTGATTGGCTAAGGCTGAGTTAATTGAAAGTAATTATAAATAGACAATTTGCAAACTGTGAAAAAGAAAATCAGAGTGAAAAATTAAGCCTCCATGGTACAATTCAGCAGGTCTTATGGTTGGAGCAAAGAATCTATAATATAAATATAATTTCTCAGTACCAATGCTCTTCCTACTAGTATTAGTTGAAAAATAAATGTAAACAGATACAGTATTTTCCCCCAAACAGAAGGTCCTATTGCCACTAACTATCTCTAGTGTAAAATGTCATCTTCCTTTCATGACCTCATCTAAACAGCTACTATATATTGTAAAGCTAGAAGATATTAAAGGAGAAGAATACAATTGAATAAAATGTAAGGCACATTGGTATGTATGAATTTTATATCAATATTAGCCATATTGTTTCATGTTTGTGATGAGGCTCTTTATTGGAGGAGCGTTTGATTTGAAATTCTTTTTCTGGGGCTATAGTTCATTTTGATTCAAAAAGATGCTGAGCAACAGTGCCATGCAGCAAGGCATCATCATCTTCAAGTAAGAACTGAGCGTGCTCATCCACCCACTGGAACAGGTCCTTCTTTGAGTAGGCCTTGCATTGGATGAGTAGAAAGGCTTAAAAGCATTTGGAAACAAAGCCCAAGAAATAATGCTACCAAGTAACTATATCCTTGTACAGAGAGTCAAGAGATGGGAGTTCTATCCCTGGCCCTGTCATTGAATGGATATGTAAACTTTACCAAATCCTATTACTCCTCTGCCATACTTTTCCCTGCCGCCTCTTGTCTATTTAGGTATTTAGCTCTTCAGGTGAAGGCTGGCTCTTACTAAATGTTTATACAGCCCCCTTCACTTGAGGGCTCTGAACTGAAGTTGGACCCCTGGGAACTATTGTAATACAAGATCCCTGCAGACATTGCACTTAAAATGCAATTAACCTGAAACAATTTTTCTGCCCCCCACTCCCTCTGCCCCCACCAGGAAGTACAGCCAGGGCTGCTGGGGTTTTGACAGCCAGTTGATTGTTGACCCTGGCCCAGATAGCCTCACATCTTAAACCTGGGGCTGCCTGGAACCAATACCAGCTGGTTGTGTGCCCTGACAGACCCAGGTGAACCAAGCCTGGAATTGTCTGGGGTTGGTGCAGACAATCAGCTGATTGTCAGGCCCTGTCCCTGGACAGTCCCAGGTCTCAAATCCTCATTGGCAAGTAGCATTGGTGCTATTGGGCTCTGATCCCCAAACCCAAAATTGCACCTCCTGCCATGCATGTGTGGTATGGTAGAAGGCACAATTAAGGATTGTTAAATTAATATACACTAGGGGCCCAAAAATATATACACTACCAAGACCTTTGTCATCTTGTATTTGTCTGTAAAACAATGTACACATCTCTGGTGCCGCTAGCAGATTACAATGAATAATAATGGTATGGCCCAAATGTTCCAGTATCATAAATGCCTAGCTATGATATAGTACTTACCCAAAAAGAAAACATCAGCTCCTTTATTTATGTACTTAACTACACTGCAAAGTGATTTTAAAATAGCTTTCTTTCCCACTCAGGTTTTCTATCTGTTTTGACTGCTTTATCAGAACACTGAAAAGAATTTTAATTATAACATGACATTTGCATGAAATGTTCTCATAGATGCTTGTCTTATTTTTTTCATCAGCCATCATCATAAGCAGAGGGAAATATTAATGACACCCAGCTACCAAATGCCAACAAAACTACATAATGTTATCCTCTTCCCACACCAAACATCACCATTACATATTCATCAGTTAGTACTAATATCTCACAGGTCCAAAAGCACTGATGTAGTTCTATTACTGTTTCCAGTGCTATTATGTCATTCTGAGAAACACCCACCTTTGGTTCTTATGAGAATGATGTAAACTTGGTTCTTATGATGTAAAAACATGCTGGTGCCCTTTCACCACTGTTGCAAAATGAGACCTCACCTAGGTTCTCAACTCATCTAGATTGACTTCTCACCTAGGTCCAAGGCACATAAGCACTTGATATGGATAGAGAAGGAAATGTAACCCATTGCAGCTATTAAAGCAGGATACTGATAGATCACTGTGTTTTACAGTTCATCCACACTATAATGTTTAGCCAGGATCTTGCATATTCCAGAAATGATCTAAGAGTGCTTACTGTAGCTGCTGAGTACTAAAGGGAGAGTTAGGGAAGATCTGCAACAGTGGATCGGGGATTCATTTGAAAATTATATCTATAAATTTCCAGCACTTCCAAACAATCTCCAGCCATCTCTATGCAGGGTTTGAAACTGTATTCACCTCTGTGTCCTCCCTACACATCCTTCCTGAAGAACATTATTAACCTTTGGGTTTACACATCTCAAATCTTAAAACCCTTGATCCTGCCTTGAACAGAGGCTGGACTAGGTAACCTTGTAAGGCCCCCTCCAGCCTTACTTTCCTATGAACTCCCAACTTAAACAATATGCTACGCCCTGCAAATGAAATGCATCTTTAAAAGTGTAATAGATGAATTATTTGAATACTTTTGAAACTTCTGTTTTGTTTCTGTCCTTGTTTCTTCTGTCTTCCATCCAGATAAATGCTTCAACAAGTATAATTTATTAGACCAATAATAATATCCTTTCACATCTTAAACTAATTCAACTGCTATATGTGGAGTTCAGTAATCACTCTGCACCCAGAGTGTTTGAAAGAGACGCTCTTTATTCAGTCATGCAGTTCCAAGTGCCTCTTCTTAACAAAGCATGTGCTGATTCAGCGTTCCTGCCATAGACGTGTCTGAGATGCTAAACCTCTTAAAGATACTGTTCCCAGTACCATGCTGTGTTCTCTCTGAATACTCCAAAAAAAAAAAAAAATACAGTATAGACAGGGATTTTTTTACATTTTGAAAACTTGTTATACAATCAGCATAAATTACTTTACAAATTAATTGCACAAAGACTGGGTTGTTGGTTGTAGCTGTGTTGGTCTAAGGACATAGGCAGATGAGCTACTTTGTGTAAATGTGAGAGCGTTTTTATTAGACCAACTAAATAGTTGGAAAAATTGTTCTTTGCATGCTTTCAGGCACAAACTAAGGTTACTATACATCCAGGTTTTCCCAAACATGTCCTCTTTTTTGGCCCCCTGTGCTGTGTCCAGGTGGGTTTTTAAAATAAGAACAAATGTCCAGGTTTTTTGCTCTTCCTTTGCTCTCCCAGGTTGGCTGCTTGGAGTTGGGAGCAGTGGACAAGACTGTTGGGGGGTCACATGTTCCCCATGTGGGCCCTGCAAAGCCAGGTAAAGAGACACTGAGTGTGTGCGTGCTTGCACACAACGCAGGAGCTGCTTTGGCAGCAGGGCTGGGGGTGGGGCAGAGGGCTGCGGATCAGGAGTGGTGTACGGGGGGCGGTGTACCGCG
>NW_017728996.1:26601438-26603655 GCF_001723915.1 Gavialis gangeticus | reverse complement strand
AGGGGCAGAGGCAGGGCATGGGCATATCACTGCCCCCCTATAATCAGATGCTGGAAATATGGTAACCCTAGGCACAAACACTCTTCTTAAGGTTTTGGAGAGAGTCTGCTGTTAGTTTGGGTGTTCTCCTGGGTAGATTAGAAGCCAATGTGCATTTTCACAGACCTGAATTTTTGCAAATGCAAGGCAAACAATAGGTGGGGGGAAAGGGAGGGGGATATTAACCTGGTGATAAAACTCAGCTAGTAAACTGCAAAGAGGTTACCTGGATTCTCAGATGTCAGGCAGGTTATAATGTGCTGTAAATCCAATGTCTATATTTAGTCCATGATTTTTTTTTTTTAATCCAGTAGGTACCACATTTACTCAAAGAACCTTGCACAAAGACTGCCACCTTTTTCTTTAGGCAACTGAAAATGGACATGATGACACCTACCCATTGACAGTTGACATCAGTAAAAAGACTGAAATAGACTTTTCAGTCAACACAGTGGGTTCCAAGAGTTGTTCCACCTAAAATAAGACTTTCAGCAAATTCATGGTGAACACTTCGGGTATTTATACACGTGCTTTGAGAGCAGGTCCAAGATGGGGCACTTTAATTGGAGCAGGCCACTGTAATTAAAGCACCTGGAGTATCACATGTATCAGCATCCCTCCACTGAAAAATGTTGGCAGGGATGCTTTAACTAAAGCTCATTGAATGAGCTTTAGTTAAAACATGCCCACCACCATTTTTCAGTGGAGGGACGCTGGTGCACATAACACTAGAGTCTGCTGGAGTGTGGTAATTACCATGCTCCAGCAGACTCAATTAATCAAGTGTGCTCCAACAGGCTGTAGTTACAGAGCATCAGAGCAGCCTTGTTGCACGTGTATAGGCACCCTTTGTGTTTGTAACAGTACAATATATTGATCAGTTCAGTTGAGGGAGTAATTCAGTCATTAATTTGATCAATTAATTTAGACTCTTTTTTGTTCTCTGAGAATGTGCTTCAGGTTGCATTGTTTGTGTTGGCAGCATATTTTTTCTTTTTTTAATAAAAATGAGCCTCCTGTTCTTTTCATTCTCAGTCTCAGCTTTTGGTAAATACAGTGTTGATACTTTCTGTCACTAACTTTCAGAGGCTCATTAATACGTCTTGGTACATGGAAGGCCTAAGGCTATCTATTTATAAAAGGTACAACATGTATGTGGAAATTATACACAGAGCTGGCCAAAAAAAGGTGGTAACAAAATACAGTCTCTGCAATATACATGTTTTTCCACAGGAAATTTTTTGATTTTCCAATAATGTTTGATTTTCTTTTTTCTTTTTTGCTTGGAAAATTAAAAGAAAGTATTGCACTTGCTTGTATACAACTCTTTGCCCCTGTTGCCATCTCCCCTCCTCCCCCAAAGAGAGAGAGAAATGTTCTTTTCTTTTTGGGGGGGGAAAGCAGAATAAACTAAAATATTTTTTTCAGAGTCATGATTGAATTCTAGCCTCATGGAGCAGCAGCAGCGTCTACTTATTAGTGTCACTTGCCCTCCCTTTCCTGCTCAGTCAAAAGCTAGTGTAACCCTCTTGACAGCTGCTCAGCCAAAAGCTGCTAACAATTTGGGAGTGGCTGTGAACAGGGTTATGCCTCTAGTTTTTGGTTGAGCAGCAGATTCCACCCTTCTTCCATATGGTCAGAGGGAACCACCCCTTGGCAGCCACTTCCAGGGTTGTGGAACTTAGCTTCCACACTTAAAATGTGCATCTCAATTTGTGATGACTGATTTTTTAGGGGAATGGTGTATGTGAGTAAATATGGCATTTTAAGGTCACTTTCTGTCACTAAGTGAAAACACTTTAGCTACTCAATCCTGTCACGGTTGCCCGGAGCTGGCAAGCCAAGCTCACGGTCGTGGTCACGGTGGGGCGGCCGGGTGGTGGCAAATTGGATACGGAACAGGCGGGATTTCTGGCGTGGAGTTCTGAGGCACGTAATCGTAGTGGTTTTAAACAAAGGTAATTTATTTGACTTACGCTTAGCGGCGTAGGTAGAGTTGCTTTCTTCAGTTACAGTAAATACAAACAACAGAGGGGTCCGTTGGCCCACGGGGTTCTTAAGTGAGCCCTTGCTATCTAGCCGGAGCTAGGGGCGGCTGCTCAACTTAATAGTCCCAGGGCTGGTCAACGGCTCATTTAAGGAACAGGACAAACAACAAAACTGTAACGATGACGAACG
>NW_017728996.1:26587883-26596438 GCF_001723915.1 Gavialis gangeticus | reverse complement strand
GGTGTATGTGAGTAAATATGGCATTTTAAGGTCACTTTCTGTCACTAAGTGAAAACACTTTAGCTACTCAATCCAAACGTTTCATTATGGGTCAGTTCAACATTAATGTATATCTCTGCCTGTGGTACCTTCAAAACAGCAAACCAGGGTTCTGACGGTTCTAATTGAAGACAGTTGGCAAGTTTCTATGTATATTATGGTGGATATTTGAGTTTTCAACCTCAGTTTGAGACAAACCTCCCTTCTCCCAAAGTTTGAAATTTGCAAAGGGACAAAACTTCTTTTTTGTTTTTAATTGGCTTCAGTTACATGTACATCAATACCTCTGAAGGCAAGAGGCTGGTGAGGATGTGAAGCCAGAAGCTGGTGCATCTTTAACATGCAATTAATCTTAATAATTTTTTACATTATCAAAACATTTATATTTCAAAATCCACATAATTACTGTGGTGTAACAGAACAGAATTTAAGTACTTAAATCAGGACTTTGACTATAGTTCACTCCTGGAGAGGTACAGTGCTATATTGTATATACCGGGGCATTGAGAGTAGAGTTTGTACTATCTAGAGATTTAAAATGTCGGTCTAATGCATTAATCTGCAAATAAAGCCTTCTAATAGCAAGTAAAGAAAAAAGGTGATAATAGAGTCATGATTCACAGCATGAACCAACTGCATTATGAATGATCAATTAACATTATCATCAGAACAATGTCATACTCTTACAATTATGGTGTATCATAAATGCAAATATAATTACTTTGTATGCAGTGAAATAAAAAAGCCACATTTAAATTGTAATGTTACGGTTGTGATTCAAACTGACAAAAACTTGAATATTCTGTTAAGCTGACTTGATTTCATCCTTAACCCCTTCACTTTTCCCAAAACATTTGCCTATTGAACATCAAGATGTGCTTACAATAATAGTGGACAAGCGTATTTGTAATGGAGAAGAAGAGTGCCATAGCAGATGCACATAATTTCATTTTATTGAGTTTACAATAAGTTGGCAAGTGTATCAAGGTGTAAAATGACATTTCAACATCAATCTAGACAGAAGAATGATGTATACAAAAATGTAGTTGTTCACTCTACAGTTGTCTATACAAAGGAGTAGTAGGCAACTATTTTAAAAATTGTTCAAAACAGGAGTGTGCAAAGCTGATTCGATTTGGCAGAAATTTGGCCCAATTTGGTGGCCAAATCTCTGAATCAGAGTTGAATCAGAGGACCTTTTAATCTCTCCGAATCGAATCAGAACCCTCTGAATTGATTCAGAAAGATTTGGCAATAGACACAGATTTAAATGATTTTTCCTGTATACCTCAGCTTGTGAATGCTGCGATGCTGGGACGGATGGAGCATCCCACAGGAGTGTGGGGGGCTCCCCAGTGCTCTTGACAGCAGACCCAGAAGTGGACCAGAAGCACTTCCAGTCCACTTCCGGGTGCACCAGGGAGCGCACTTGGGGGACCCGATGTGCCTGCCCGGGCTTGGTGACTAGTGCCTCCTGGGTTGGGGGGGGCACCCAGGGTCCCCTGCCACCCCCGCAGCTGATTGCTGAGTTAGGTAGGTGCGGGGAGGTATGCCCTACACGCTCCCTGGTGGACCTGGAAGTGGACCAAAAGTTCTTATGGTCCACTTCTGGTTTTGCTGCCAAGCATGTGGTGGGGGGAGGGGCCCTGCGGTCCTGTGAGACACTCCATCTGCCCCAGCATTGCAGTGTTCATGAGCTGTGTCTGGTACCTTAAGAAAAAACATTTAAAGCTGCATCTGTCTGAATTGCTGATTCTCTGAATCAGCATCGAATTTTCAGGTTTGGGTTCAGCCAAATTGAATCAGGGACAGTGATCTGAATCAATGAACCGAATTACTGTCCCCAATTCGGGCCGAATCTGAATCGAATAGGGCCCTTTTCGCAAACCCCTAGTTCAAAGCTTGTGCTTGCATGTAGAAGGAAGGGCTGGGAGGGGAAGCCTTAACAGCGTACCCCTGTGCAGTGATGTGTCTCCATCCATGTACTCAGTGATTGGGAAGAATTCAGGAGATTGGTGTCATCAGCAAAGGGATGCACAGGTGCTGAAATGAGGAGGCCAACGGTGAAAATTTGGCCTCACTAAAGTCAACGGGAGTTTTATCATTGATTTAATGGGTCCAGAATGTCACTTGTTTATCTGTCCCCTTCCTCATCAGCTGTCTGTATATAGTCCCATACTGAGGTGACATTGCAAAAGGTGTATTGGTATCTGCAATATTCCTGCATTCCTTGCAGCACTGTTCTTTCCTTTGAGATAAAGCTAATAGGCTAGGTTGGATTAGTGGTTTAGTCTGTCAAACTACAAAGTGTTAAGGAGGGGACAAGTAAATAATGACTGCATGGAGTACACCATTTGGCATTATAAGAGGTAGAAGTATGTCCTTATTTTGTAAGCTCTGAATATGCTCCTACACTAAGGGGAAAATGTCAGATCACAGCTAACAGTTCCCTGATTTACTGGTTTCTTGACAAAGCCACTAATTTACAAAGGTCAAATCTCCTTTAGTTGATTGAGGACTGCCAACTCTTGCATTCACTCTGCACAACACTCAGAATGATTGCACACATACATGACTCTGCAATGGGATACATGTAACACTTACTGAATTTGGGAAACACTGATATCTCAAAATAATGAGGCAGAAGGTGTAAATTCTGCTGTGAGTAGTACACATGTAAATCTGAATAATTTCCCTGAAGTTAACACAGTGCTTCAGCTATATGGTGCTCTTCAGAGCAGAATTAGACCCATGAAGGTATGACTATAACTAGAATTTAATCCTATTCCTAAATTTTAGCTTCAGTAATCTCACAACGGGTGATCGTGCTTTTACCTTCACTACAGAAATGTTAAGACTCTTAAGAGGGGAGCCATAATGAGAAGGAAACTAATTTACTACAGGTTCTGTAATCATCAGGATATAGAGGTCTTTAAAGATGAACAAGGAGATCCTATTAGCACCTGATGCTGTATGATGAGCCACCAGCTTAATAATCACCAGCAATCAGGAACAAATAGAACACAGTTTCAGTTAATTAAAAAACAGAGGAGGGATAGCTGGGCTACTGTCATTGGCATCACTGCTGTGTGTTAGATTGTCTAAAAGTCTCTATTAAACACTACATGAAAGTACTTGACCCTTTGTTATTATTAAAACTTATTAGATTTTCAGCATGTCAATGGTTGAATTACAAAGAGCAGTTATAATTATAATAGTGCCCAGTATAGAGATAACGCCTTCTGTGCTCTATAGACAGCAATATTAAGACTACTTTCAACAATAAAGCTCTTGACCCTTTTAGCCTTACATTTTCCCTAAGTTTATAATTCTAACATTAACAAGAGCATTGTCATAGCCAAGAATATTTTTTCTGGGTAATTTTAGTTCAGTTTAGAAAGTAGTCATAAAATATAGATAATGAAAGATTTCATTCTTACAACTATACTTTAATCAAGTGTGAATTACATGTTTCTTAATATGCAGTTTCTGTTAATACATTTTTCTGAAATTTGCAAGGTGCTGTTCAAGGTAAATTATCCATGACCAGGATGACATAAAGTGATAAGATTGCTGGAAAAAAAAATCAACAAATTATCAAGCTGTGCATCACAGAAAGATTTACAACTGTGATATTAAGAAACTCTGAAAAGTGAGAACTATGGCTTGGAATAATAGAGGCACCAGGTCCCTATTGTGGAATTCCAAGAAGACAATATTATTTCAGGGATAAGCTGGTGAGAAGTTAAATATGAACCTTTAGGACCAAAGCTGTATTCAAGGACACAAAGCCATCTCAGGGGCACAGGGAAGGTATCAGAACCAGAATCTATGGGTGAGACATCTAGAAACTGAACAACAAGCAAAACATGGAAAACTATGAAAAGTATCAGCATCTTGAGAAAATATACTGGGTTGCACAATGCAAAGATGCTGAACATAGGTAGAGAAGGAAACTCAGTCTACTGATGGTGCAGGCAACCATGTAATATGATACTATTCATAAATCTATCAAGCTCCATCTTAAAATCATTTAGGGGTATATTCTGGAACCTCACTGCTTAGATATATTTCTTCTAACTTCCAGGCTAAATTTATCCATGACCAGTTCATACCCACTAATTCTTGTGACAATATTGTTCTTATTTAGTTCTTCTCACTCCCTGGTATTTAGCCCCTGATGATGCATCCAATTCTCTCTTAGCTTTCATTTTGCTATGCTAAGCAACAAAACCAAATACTCCTGGTGTCCCCTCATGGGACAGTTTCTCCAGTCCCATAATATTTCTTCTCTGCTTGTTTCTCTTTAAATTAATCTTTTTTTTTTAACATGAGACAAGAATTTTCTAATTCTGGATGAAGTATTCCAGGTGCCATATGAATGAAATTATTTAATTATGTAATTTGCTTATGGTATCATTTGTGTGCCAGGGACTCTTCTGTCATACAGGAAGGGCAGTCCCTGTTCCAAAGAGCTAACAATCAAATGTCTTCATCTTATAATGCTGGTGCACTGCTTCTGTTCAGGCAGTCCTCGCTAGTTTAGCTGATCCTCCCTAGCTCCATGAATTCTATGTTGCAACATCTTAGTACTCAAGGGTGGCTAGCTGGCTGGCTGGAGGACCAACAAGTTGAAAAAATGGACTAAGAACAAAAGTAGTTGTTTCTATGGAATATAACTGAATTTGCTGCTCACCGTGTGACAGAGAAACTTAATTGTGGACATATAACTAGTTTAGTAAAAGTACTAAATTCAGATGAATGAGAGGATGGAGAGATGTAGAACTTCAGAAAACCAGAGCATATTCTGTTACAACTAAGGTCTTGTACAGACATTCAGTTTCTCTTGGGAGAGTTGCTGCTCTCCCAGGAGAAACCATGAGTATTCAGGCTTTTCTCCCAGAGTAAAAACAGCTGCTCCAGGAGGAGAATAGCCTGGGAACAACCAGGGTTAAATCACTCCCAAGGGAGTTTCTGCTAGGGGAGCAAATGTCTGCACATGCTGTAAATGAAAATGCAAGCTCTTTAATCAACTGTATGTGGCATATCTTATTTGTAATTGGTTGCAGATAAAAATGTGCATCTTAATACTGTCAGCTATTATTTGTTTTTTGCTAGACTGCAAAGCCCCTAGCTTAGATCGATCTATACATTTTCTCTGTTATTATCAATTTTTCTCTATCAGCCTCTCCCTTTAAAGATGATCAGTTATAAAATGAAGAAGGAAAGGGAAACAAAGGAGTTCAGCCAACTGGTGAATTGGGTCTCTTTCTTTGCGATAGAAGTATAAATGCAAAGAATTTTAAGTCCCTTGCACTTAGTTTTGTGTCTGGAAAATTCCTTATCTTTGAGACCTTGCAGTGATAGGTGAGCTGAAGGGAAAGGGGAGAGCATTTTCTCCCTCTACCTGCTAACTTCCTGTCGTTCATGGGAAGTAAGACTCACACCTCTACTGTTTCCAAATTCACAAAGAGCCTTTCTGTTACAGAGTTCAGGAAAAGAATAGAAATATGGCTTCTCCTGAGCAAGTGCAACAGCCCAATGTAAGCCCTAAGAGGCTTGTTCCTCTTCATCTTGAGTTTGAGGTTTGTGCTCCAGTCTCTATAAATCTGAGGAGTCTGTGCATGTGCCTCCTGAAGCCCATTTATAAGATTTGTGGATGCCTCCTTTATACCTATTCCTTTGTCAAATACTAGACAAATCCTATCACTCGTGAAAGAGATGGGCTCCTATTCCATTTCCTTTGAATTTAGATTAGACAATGAGTACAGTTTGTGTGATGAAGTAGTGAAACAGTCTTGTTCCCCTCTACCTAGGAAAGTGTATCTGAAAAATACCAAAATACAGTTTTTTCTTTAATTCTTGCCAAAGCAATAAACAGCACACTGGATGTTTCTCTCAGGCTAGCTTATAATATAGTTTAGTAATGTGGTAAATCTATGGCCAGTGAAGGAAGGTTGCATTTGTTGAATTTAGTACTTTGCATCTTGGGAACTCAAGTGATTTGCATACACTGTAGCAATGAGTTCTTGTTTAGTAGTTCAGTGAAGCTATGTCTGGCGGTGAATGCAGTACCATTTCACACCAGCACACTGCACGTTGTTTTCGTTTGCAATGAGCAAAGTGTTATGCACAACATTTCTGCAAAAAGCGCCCCAAAAAATCTGCATAGATTTCTCTTGTTTTCTCCTGTATTTTATGTTAGTGACATGCCCTGTTGTATATCCTGATTTCTGACTATGAGGAATCACTGCAGCAAGCTTTAAATGATGTATGAAATACAAAATTGGTGCACAGAGCAAAAGAGAGTGCATGAGTGCATGCCAGCAGTGCTGAGCAGATACTGCTGGGTTGTGCCATTGGCTCTCTAACATTAAACAAAACCCAGAATACCTGTGAAAAAGAGAACTCATTTCACAGTGTATGGGAGGGTGGGAAAATAATGACATTCTCTGAGAGAAGTGATGCTTTCTTTTTCTGTCATGCCATCTGGAGAGGAATAGAACTGTCCCCATCCCCTTGCCATTCTGTGTTTTACAAGAATAATTGTGTTAGTCTCACAGTAAAAGGCAAAGTCACTTAGCTGCCTGCAGAGAAGGGAAATCCCAGAGTGTGAGACACCATAGCAAAAACTGTTGTGAGCCAGTTAGAAGCAGACTGATCCCATGCCACCCCAAAATCTCACTAAACTTTATCCTCCCACCCACAGTCATTGTCTTGTCTCTTTGCCAACATTTGTTTGCACCTTCCTGATGATGTCACAGGATCTCGTGCATTTTCTGATGTGCTAGCTGCTCAGGCACTGCTAGTTGCCTTACCAGAGAAATTCTTATCTTGTTATAGGCTATTCCCAGAAGCATGGCCTCCTGTCCCAGCTGAACTGGGGAGAGTTCTGATGCCCACTGTCCTGGGCTGTGGAGAGCCAAGGGAGAGGAAGAAGAGAGAAGCTGTCTGATGCCTGTGGTCAATTTAAAAAACAAAAAACAAAAATCCAAGAAATGCTGTAATCTGGGTTGTCAAACGCACCCTGCTCTGGAGCCAGGACCAGACCATGGGGCTCCTCACAGGTCCCATCTAGACATGCTGCTGGTGGTGGGTGAAAGCAGCAGCAACAGCTGGATGAGCAGCCTCAGGGAGCCATAAGGGTTGATGCAGGTGTTGTTTGCCAGCACCCCCTTCTCGCCCAGCCAACAGGTGTCCCTAACCAAGCTCCATGTCCCAGGTTTTGGGCCCTTCCCTGCCTCTCTGGGAGCCTGATGGACCAAATATCAGGAGTCCATAGGCCAGAGCTAGCTCACAGGCCATATGTTTGTCACATGTGCTTTAACCATTATGAATTCCCTTTAGCAGAAGTGGCACAGCACTTTTACAGAGACCTGTGAATCAGATCATAAATCTGTAGCACCTCTTTATAAATCATTTGCAAAATATGCACCATGATTCATTCTTTTCCATATGGAGAACATTATGAGGGAATATGAAATAAATGCATTTTTAATACTGCATGATAGCAGGAACATTGTCTGCCTGTGAGAGAAAGGAGAACCAAAATAAAACTGCTGCCCGTGAGTTAATTAAAGTGGCCTACCTCCTTCGTCTCTACATCCTCACTACCTGCTAAACTGATAATTGGCCTCTGTGAGCTGAAAATGAAATTGAAAGATAGTGAATGTTGCAGAGGGCTTGGGAGTGGATTATGTGTCTGTGCATATATCTAGTGAACAGCTATATGTGTCTGCGGTTGTCTGAGTATGTATATTCCCCAGGAATTTTTGTATATTTTTACATGTTTGTTTGTTTTCTCTTTTCTTTCTGTTTCTTCCTTTGGTATATATGTGCAGTATTTCTGAAAGACACTCTTCACTCTTCTCTTGGGATCTCTACTCCACTCAAGAATTTCCACAAAAAAGCCTATTCTCGCCAGGTGTTTATTCTGTTGTGATATAGGTCATTCAAATCACATTCAGATAAGCATCTAAAACTTTGCGTACTTAATCTGAACCTCAACATAAAAATCTTTTCAACTCTTCAGTTCTCCCCAGACTCCTCATATGAACAAGTGACCATAATTGCAGCTCCATTGTCTTCAGGTTCAGTATCCCAGTGGTTGTAATTTTACAGGTGCATTTGATGTCTTGCAGCCTGATCTGCAGGTGCAGTTAAGTAATTAGCTGTCTAACTGCAATAAAATGCACTCATAAATATTTGTCCTGTCATGGCCTCAGAAATACAGATACCAAACCAGAAACTGAGGCTGAAGCCTTTTTGAAAATAAGGGCCAATATATCTTGTTTGTAAAAACTCACGCCTTTTATTCATGATCCTGCATTCCTGTGTCTGTCTAAGTCATTTAAGCTGAGGTGAATTCAAATCATGATTCTGTACAGTCCTTCCATAATAGTAGAGTGAGCAACTGTCACTCTACTACACCAATATCCATCAGATATAAGGATTATGTCTAAACATGTCTAATTTTGTATAATAGGACTAAAATCAATAAGACAGAAAATTATCAC
>NW_017728996.1:26566899-26582883 GCF_001723915.1 Gavialis gangeticus | reverse complement strand
GTCATTTAAGCTGAGGTGAATTCAAATCATGATTCTGTACAGTCCTTCCATAATAGTAGAGTGAGCAACTGTCACTCTACTACACCAATATCCATCAGATATAAGGATTATGTCTAAACATGTCTAATTTTGTATAATAGGACTAAAATCAATAAGACAGAAAATTATCACAGTATCAGTGCCTCACTCTTTGTAGAATAAACATCCCTGCTTTTCCTTGGCATATATACATCTAGCAACAAGAAGGTATTATCTGGTGATAATATTATTACTGTCTCTTCATTATTCAAATGGGAAGCTGTAGTATTTGATCTGATTGCTAGATGGCTGACCCTGATTTCACAATAATTTACAAAATGTTATTACTTTTCTTGCAACAGATTGAATTTTTGCACTATTAAGAAATTGAGAAAAACAATATTAAATTCCCAAAGCATTATACAAGTTACTTGCTTCTTTCCCTTTAACCAGTAAAAGGATATGGAGAAACAAATACATAATGCCAAGTTAAAAGGAGGGGAGGAACTTAATGCAGAAGTCATTGTGTATGTCTGTCCCTGCCTTGCACTGCTGTTCATACTTCGTGGATGACGACAACCGCATCCAGTAGGGTGGGGGGAAGAAGAGAGAAAAGAAATGGGGAGGGAGAAAAGGAGAAAAAAAGGAGACGATAAGAGAGAGGAGGGGAGTGGAGGCTAGGTTGCACGGGTGTGTAGGTGATTTATACGCCTGATCTTTGCCTTGGACAATCTGCTGCAGCAAGGGCAGGAAAGTGGTGAGAACTGGGTAAGATGAGGACCTTGCAGTAAATCAAAGCTAAATGAAGGTAGTTTATTCATCAAATAAAATTGGCCTAGTTACTGCATTTTAGCCCTAGTTATTGCATTTTAGCTTCCATTTACCTCAGATGCATGCAATAGTTAACTTTTATTAAGTTTTATGAATAGTTAACTCTTTTCTTTAGCTTGAGACATCTTATTGTTTGTTGGTTCACATCAAAGGTAGGATGTTAATTTGAACATAATACCAAATGACTGAATTTAGGACCTGGTATAAAGCCCATTAAAAACAGGACCTTTGAACTTCTAAAGTATATTACCTGATTAAGTATATCCTGATATAGTAATTATGGGAGCAAGCTAGTGGTGTCATTGAAGAATGACTGAGAAAATATGCACAGGGATAGCAAGTGAGCTGGCTAAATATTTATTATTTATTATAAGGAAGGCCTATGTACTCCCCAAGAAAATAGACCTAGATTCTGAAAGCAGAAAGCTAAAAATTGTGCTGTAGCCTTATTCATGTTAATGGATGGAGATGTTTAATGCATTTAAATCAGAAAATGCATGGTGTGATCAACACAGCCTCTCATTTCACACGAGGCTAAATATAATGTTTCTTTTACCATCCTGCTTTTTTTTTTGCTTCAAAGTGTTGTAGATGTTTACAACGACATGGAGTAACCGCATCATAAAACGCATTGGGCAAGAAAGGTTTTGGTACCTTGGCAGAAGATAGCTGGAGAGTTTTGCACTGGAGGGATGAAAAGTAATTGGAATTGTGGCATAAGCACAACAGTGAAATAGTTTTGGTTAAGTGATTAGCACCAAAATTATTAACAACCCACAATGCCATTTTTAGGCAACAACTTCAGGGGCTATTTTTCACTTCCTAGGCCCTCTCGACACATGCAGGTAAAGGTGCAATTGGATCTAATGTGTGATCCAGACAACTGCGCCTCCTGCTATGTGCGTGGCGGGAGGCATGACTGGGGGATCATGCATTAGAGCCAATCATGCCTTATTGCTTGTTTAGTGGAAGCCCGTTTCTGGGCTTCCCCTACATCAGCAAGAAGAAGGCTCCCCACAGCTGGGAGCCCCCTTTGAGGAGGCTCCCACCCACAGTGTCCACCCACAGGCGAGACCAACAGCCCCGTTAGGTGCAGGATGCTTGATCCTGGCTATGTTTGTGGGCCCAGGGGTTTTGCACATCCCTGGGGCCTCCAGGATTGCAGCTGCTGGGATTCCCTGGCCTGGGGTTTTCACTGGGCATGCTGCACCCCTGCAGCTGGAGCCCTATCAGATGACAGGGAGACCCTGCTATACATGCAAATTAAAGCTCAGTAGCAACCAGCTATAAAGTTAATACACATTTTTGAGGTCTAATTTATAGCTGGTTGTAGCTTTTTGTCAAGTGATAAGTACTTTGCATATGTAGGTAGTTGTATATCTAAAGGTAATTGCACATTTAGCCAGTTAATTGTGTGATACCTGTAACATGTAGAGGGGGCCCTATGTCTAAATTCAGGCTGTCTGCAAGCTCTAGGAAAGACCACTGGTTTGCACACCGTTCATGTTCCTTTGTTACCATCATGGCTGAAAGAACTAGAACTATATATTAAATGAAAAGTCAGGTTATGGAGATCAGTTCTGTGGCAACAAATGAATTGTGCAGCAAGGCCAGTACTGTAGAATCAAAGACTACATAGGCCTTAATCATTTCTGAATTTATCATCACAGTCATTATTACTGTTATTTTTGCAGCCCCACAAAAGGTATGAAGTATTCCATATAGTGAATAAGATGGTGTTTCTCTGGTCCCAGAGGTTCCAGCTTTGTGTATTGGGAACATGCCAAGATCTGTTTTCCCTTATTGACTGCACAAAAAATAAATCAACCTTGTGGAAAAAAAGGAGTTGAATATCAGATGTCAAAGCTTGGGAATAAGTAGTAGGGAGTTAAACCTGAACTTAACCTGATTTTCAGGTCAAAAACCCAAATGCTGCCAAAGGTTTGCAAAACCAAAATTCTCTTCACATTTCCAGAGCCAACACAGTTTTTCCCCACTTACAGTGCAGTAGGTAAAACCAAAGAATTTACAATATCAGAAATCCAACATCATTTGATTCAGTGACATACAGAGTCACATCTCCTGTAGTGATTTCTCTGGCAAACTGGAAACTATGTTTGTGATCTAATAATGAAACCAAATTCAGTCTTAAAATGTATTAGAAGCAAGTGGTAGAAGAGATGAAAGACTGCAGAATAGTTAAATGTATATATTTCAAAGCATTTAAACAGAATTAGCAAAATGGCAGCAGTTTTTTGGTTTTCTATAATGGTAGGGATTCAGAATTTGAAAAAAACAGAATTCTGGGAGAAAAGGAACTTCATCATCATCAATTTTATCCATAGGCTCATAAAATTTGTAGTACGTATGGATGGAAGGAAGGATTATACCCATTTTACAGAAGTAATCTGAGGAAAAGTTGTTAAGGGATTCATCCAAGTGTCTCATGGGTAGCTGAGGGAATAGAACACACACGTCTTGACTGCCCCCCCCACCCCATAGCAACTACATCAACAGCCTTTGAACTGTAAGAATAGTCATTTTAAGTCTGTTAATTTTCCTCTTTAAAATTATGGCTTCTTGGATCTTTCTTGTACATATACTATGCAGTAAAGTTTGACTAAGAGAGAAACATTTGCCAAGAAATGTTTTTTCCCAATTTTTTTTTTCAAACCTTGTCCTTTAATGAATTTAATGAACTCATCCAAATGCCTTGCAAACCTTTTCATACTCAGATCCTTTAAAGAAATGTTAAAAGGAAAAATACTCTCCTATGTATTAATTTTCCATTTCACCAACAAGCAAAGGAAAAAGTGTCATCAATTTTTCCCCCTTTAAGCACTTTCGTATTTTGGATCTTTGCATAAAATCAAAGAGCAAAGATAATAAAATTAGGATGGAAGCATGTTCAACCCAGCCTACCCTGATGCAATTAATAATTAAGATCAAATGGCTTGTAAAATACCTAGCAGTATGATTAAAATGCTATGGAAAGGTTGTTGTAAGAATAATTGCTTTTTGTTTAATGTAACCAAAAAACAAATCCATGGTTCAATGTCTTCTGTGTTGTATGTTTTTCTGTTTTTAAAATTAATGTGACATAAGGCATTCTTTATGCTAATGTTATAGCTCCTTGGTCGAGTTTAACACCATTATCTTCTTTAATGAATAATTCATTCCCTGTTGAAAACTTAACTATATCATTTTTACAGTGTGTAAATGAAACTTTGAAGTGCAATTTAACTTTAAAGAACTTCAGATTGTAGAAAATTCCCATAAACCACCCCAAAAGTGCTGTGCTGGTAAGACTGTCTTATACTGAAGTGTAATCACTTTATGGTAAGCACATTTGAGAGTCTTAGTTTTGCTTCTCATTTTAAAAAAACTTGGAGAGCCCTTTACAGGATTCCCGCCCCCTCCCCTGTCAGCTCTTCTTCTTAGCTGATATTATCTGATAGCACAATGGGGCTTACCTCTTTAGTAGATGGCTAAGTGCTGGACAACTTGCAGGGGGAAGCTTTGGAGCGAGAAAAAAAGTCTTCCATGACAGCTGGCTCCAGCCTTGTTGCTGGAGAGTCCCTGCTACAGGAGCACAGACTTACAGTGCAGGAGCAGGGAAAAGAATGGGAGGATCTATTGGCCGCATTTACCTAGATCTCTTCTTGCCCTGCCTCACCCTCTCAGAGTCATGCTAAGACTTTAGCATTTAACAATTATTCTAATAGTTTTTTTCCTGAACTTAAACAGGATCCATGTAGTCTACAATTCTGTGAGACTCAACTGTGCTCTACAGTTCTTTGCTCCTGAATATAAGCTTGGAATTTTTTTTCACATAATAAGATTATCGGCCATAAATTTGGCCATGTAATGTTCCTTAAATGACTTGAGGTGCAGCAAACTAAAACTTCTCCAAGGAGTTTTAGTTTGCTGCCCTACAGCCATGGAGTGAAGCACCAGGCTTTGTGCAGCTCGGGGGCTCTGCAGGAAGCCCATGCAGGCAGCCTGGCAGCACCCTGGGAAGGCAGGCTCCGCCCAAGGAAAAAAATAAAGCAGCGAGCCTGGTCTTTTTTTTTTTCCCCCCCCTCTGGAGCCTGCCAGAGGGGCGCAAGGGCCCGGTGCTTCCTTCCATGGCTGCAGTGGCCCCTGGGACTGCCTGAGTTGGGTGCCTGTGGGCAGGTGCCACCTGGGTGGGGCCTGCTGCTGCTGCAGAGGGAAGCACCTCCCCCCCGCAGCTCATGGACCACTTCACCCACCGGCAGCTTGCCCTCCCCTCCCCATCACCAGAGAGGCAGGTAAGTTCAGGTGTGTGCACAACATGGGGGTTTAAAGGGTCCTAAATTGAAGCGGCATTTTTAAAAACCCACCGCTTCAATTTAGGGTCCCCATTTCGTCTACACATGCCCATTGATTTCAGTGTACCTACACTGGTGTTATAATGGAGAAGCAGAATGCAGGACAAGGTCCACTATGAACCACCCAGTTTACCTCAACAAAACTTCAACTCTGAAACAGAGAGACAATATGTAAAACAACAGTGTTCACGATTTCACAATTGACCATTTTGAAATGAGGGGTTTCTGGTGATACCGTTTAATTGGACTAACCTAAGTGTTGGTAAAGATGTTAGACGAGCTTTCAGGCCCAGGTGCCCTTCAGGTCTGAGGAAAAACAAATGCACCCTAAGCTAAAGACCATGCAGAAGGTGAAAAGAATTGTTGGGCTTAGAAGAAATACCTCACCTGCTGAATGGCCCTGCTCTTACACGTAATTAGATTATCAACTGAGCTTCTCTTGCCCTAAAGCTACTCCTGATAACTTCTCCATGTTCCTATTTTACAGCTTTCCTCCGTTCCCATAAGTCCCTCATTTCAGGGATGGATCTGAGACGGTGGGGGGGCAATGGTACAGATGCATCCCCCTGTCAGTCAAACACACTTCAGGAACAGCAGGTGGGGACTTTTTTTAAAGTCCCCCACTCCCTCTTCTTACATGTTCAGCAGCACCTCCCTTCCCTGCCCTCCTGTCCACCACTCCCTCTGTCTCTGGGGGTGGGGACAGAGCTCCAGAGGTGCTCCTGCCCGCTCCGGCTGGGTTGAACTAGGAACAGGAACAGCAGCAGGCAAGCGCATCCTCTCTGCCTGACCCCTACTCTCGGTGTTCTCTGCCAGGCTAGTAGTAGCCATGGGACAAGTGAGTATTTCTGCTGCTGCTGCTGCTGCTGCTGCTGTGTCTTGCCAAGTCTGGCTTCACGTGCAGCGCAGCTAGAATGGGACAGGAGCAGCTCTGGAGCCTTCCGCGCTACCCGCAGATTATCTGGGGACAGTGCCGGCAGTAGCAGTGGGCAGGGGAGGGTGAAAGAGAGGGAAGGGGAGAAGAGGAAATGTGCTGCTAAGCATTTGGGGAAAGTGGGGGGCAGGGAAGATTCTTACCTGCTTAAGGGACTTTTTAAAAGTCCCCTGCTGATGCTTCTGCAGCGCTGTCTGCCCACCCTGGTGTGGGGAGCAAGGCTGGGAGCTAAGGTGCTGTCATCCTCGCAGCACAGGTCCCTGCTCCCACATCCCCCTTTCCTAAATCCTGGATCTTCCCATGCCTCTCTCTTTTTATATATGAACTTAACACATGCCATTGATTTAACCTGAATTTAGTTTAGTCTACCTGTACTTCTCCCCACACAGGAAGAAGGGCACTTGTACCCCAAATCTTATCTAACACTCTCCTAGCTATACAACTGGTCCAATAAAACATGCCACCAAAAAAGGCCTTGTTCTTGCATATTTCCTGGATCATCACAGCTTTAAAAAAAGCCCACTCCAACCCCACTATGTTTTAGGAATAACTTTCAGCTAATGGATCTGTCTCAAATTGCCTTCCAGATACCTAAGTAGATATAGATGTGTGTATACTTCTATTTTTAATTGCATTGATTTCTTTGTCATGCATTTCATTATATATTGTCCGGTTCCCTGGCATTCTGCAAATTCATGTAAATTGCTGCAGAATTGGAATGGAGTCTCAGGCCCAGTTTTCCCAGATCGTTAAACAGTTTTCTGTATCTATATAAAGTGAGGAGGTCAGACAACTGAAAAATATATGTATATTTCTCTAGATATTCCAGTTATTGATTCATTGCCTGATAGTTACTGAGGCCCACCTTTGTGAGATTTGGTTTGATTTCTGTGCTTTGATAGTAAGATGGCAGAACAGATAGCAGAAGTCCAGGGGAATCAGATACATGCTGTCTTTGGTGAGTGCATGGAAATGGCACAGTGTAAAACAGTGAGGTGTTTAGATGGAGATATTTCTCCTGCTAAGCCATGATTATCTTGGAAGTTTCCTGATAGGACTAAACTGCCCCTGAAGGCTGAAGATATGTGTTATTGAGTACGTTGTTTTTATTGTCAGTGGAAATAATGGCTTCTGGGCACTGTATAGCTGTTTGTGTGCTCCCTCCTCCATTATCACCTCATTTGAATTACAGCATCACAATAGTTGATTTTAGGCATTTTAAGACTCAGAACTGTGAGATTCTGTATAAACCAACTTAGTAAGTGCTTTCTTCCCCATACCCACTTCCTTCCAAGCTCTCCTTGCTTGCAAGTCAAAGGACTCCAAGCAGCACTTATTTGAAACCAATGGAGACTACTAAAGGAAAAATGATCAGGTGTACCTTTTTTTTTCCTATGTTGAGAGTCTCCCTGCCTCTAACTGTTGTTAATCTCAGATAAAGCAAATGTATCTCCAAATATGTATTACACTAGTAGCTTTCATGTACCTCCTCACCCTGAAGGGTTCCTCAGACCCACTTCTACCAGCACTTTAAGTGGCACAGATGCACAGCACTGCTCTTCTCAACTATGAAGAAACTAATATGAGGTGTATTTATCAATTTCAGAAACAGATTTACCTGAAGTCAAACATAAATCTGGCATCCGTGTTGCTGTCTACTGTTGAAATTCTGACTCCCGAAATACTGAATCCTGAAGCTGAATGTTTATTATGTGCCAAGGAAATGGACTACATATTATTCCTAGCTGCTTCCTCTGAAATTTTCTCTTGTGCCCTGTGCTTGGGGTCTTGGCCACACATTTTAAAGGGTAAGTGGTCTTAGTTACTTTTGAAATGTGGATATATGAATGGAGTAGATGTGTATAAATTAGAGGTGTTCATTGGGGTCAAGGAATAAGAAATTGTAGAGGATAGAGTAGAAATGGGTAAGCTCAGGTGGGGATAAGAGTGAAATTGAGAAGGGAGGTATGAATCATAGCACACTTTGCATAATGCATTTTGCCTGTGAATCTTAGCTGGCTGGAGGCAGGAAACAGTATTTCTTCAAATGAAAAATAACTCCTATGGGTATTATGGCTTCCTAATAATGGCAATACAGCAACCTTGTCTCATGGTCTGGGTTTGTGATATTTTTATTTTATGTCTTTGGTCTGCAATCACTGAACAAATTCCTGTATATTACAAAGCATCTGAGGGTGCATGCAGATGTTACATTTAGATTGACCTAATTAAGGTTCAGTTGTTCCCAACGCCCATCTGTGACCTCAATGCCCATCTGTGCCCGGGGGTGGGGTTCAAATTGGGCTAAACATGGTGGGCCCATCTAAGTGAGTTTACCTACTCAGGTGAATTAACTTAGACCAGGAACAGGTTAACTGGATCCAGGGAACATCTGTGTGGGTTTGGGGAGCAGCCCAGCCTCTTGCCCCAGCCCCAGAGCTATGCTCTTCCTACCCTCTGACTCTGGTAGGTAGGAACCTGCTGAATTCACAGCGGAAGTTGGTTACATGGCAGCTCCTTTAATCTTCAAGGATCCCCCATGCCCGGCTCCTGCTGATTGGCAGAGGGGCCCCACCACTTGCTCTTGACTGACAGGGAGGCAAAACTGTGGTTTTAAATATAGTGCCATTTTTGCCTCCTGGCTGGTCAGCAGCAAGCAGCCAGGCCACCAGGAACCTTCAGCCAATCAGCAAACAGAAGAGGGGGGCACAGGAGCCGCCGTGCAGCCCACTTCCTCTATAAATTTGGTAAGGCCCTACTTATAGGGCTATTCTTAGTCTACCTCTGCAGATTTACCAGCCATCCCCCACCCCAAGTGATTTACTTTGGGTTCCTTGCACAGCTCCCAGCACCAGAGAATATCTGTACACACAGCTCTCGGACTACAGTTGCACAATTTAAAGTAAGCCACAAGATCATAGGCGGGGTATAGTGATTGTTTGTATATGCCCTAAGTGTTTGCCCTTTCCTTAGTTTAGCAAAGCTTTTTGGTAGGTTATTTGATTTATAGAAAGAATATTTAAAATAACAAAGTCTTCTGTTTTTCAAATGTATTTACTTTGTACCAATCATTGAAATAATCAAAGTTTATTCCTTTCTTCAATCCACACTTCCAGGCCCTATGTCCCCTTTCTATTCTTTCTTCTTTCTTTTAAACAAGTGAAATCCTTTGAAGTCAGGCAAATACACAGATCTAGTTTTACCCTGAATAACATAAGCAGTGATCATCATCAGCTATTATTATGTGAGATTAGCTTTGTCATTAGGAGACATAATCCCTACAATGCTTCTATTCATCAGGTAACATTTAAGCAAGAAAAAATCATGCAATTTATTCCAAAGCCCTGGCAATTGGAAAATTGCTTATTAAAACATTATTCAGAATTCATGAAGGCTGAGTGGAAAAATGATTAGCAAGGTCTTTTTTATTTCTTTTTGACATTATTTTATACTAAGGACATTTCAGATGTTAAAATGAAATTTACTATCATAGTTTCAATAACATACTTTCCATTCCATTGTTTTACATTTCCTGGCCTCTTAGTTTCATTTGGCTATTTTTATCCTGTGGATTTATTGATCTTTTCTCCCTGCTTTGTGATGTATCTCAATATTTTTCTCAACTATAAACCAAGTGCAATGCTAATTTGTATTTAACTAAGATATTCTCTTTCCTTTAGTCTTTCTTTGACCCTGAAAATGCGCACACAGGCATACATATACGTAAAACATTTGTACCATCCCAAGGACCTCTACTATCATGATACAAACCTGAGACGCACCTTTATTGTAAAAGGGAGGTGGAGCATGAAAGAGGCAACAGAAGGAAGTTATGGGTAACTGATTAAGAGGTTAAGCTCAATGTACTGTCAAGGGGCAGATGTTACTTAAGGTGGTTTAGACTGAGGTTGACCCAGGAATCAAGCAGCTAGAGATGTACAAAATGATCACAGGAAAAGTTAAATACATGCAAGGTTTGTCTGGATGTGTATGGGTTGTTTTTTGTTACAGATCCTAAAAGCAGACCAGGTTGTCAAAACTCTTGAGTGAGCCTGGCTTAGGCTTGGCTGTTCTTGGAGCAGTGTATGGTATGGGAGAGTTAGCAGGTTTTAATTGCGTTTTACTCGGTCTTTTTTGTGTTGAAACCTGAAACTCAAAGTGATATGTGGCTGAAACAGTGAACCCTAAAACTAAGTGCCTCTGAAATCAAGCCCATCACATTTCTCATTCCTTTGTTTTACAATGGCAATCTAAGGGGGACATGGGTTTGAAATTTGTACTTGATCTGCTTTTACTGTACTAACAGGGGTGCTCACCCCTGCTCAGTAGCGGTGTGCAAAGCAAGCCCTATTCAATTCAGATTCAGATTCGGTCCGAATCAGGGACAGTGATTCGATTGGTTGATTCGGATCACTGTCCCTGATTCAATTTGGCCAAATCCAAATCTGAAGATTCAATGCTGATTCGGGGAATCAGCGATTTTGACATAGACACAGCTTTAAAAGTTTTTTTTTTTTTTTTTTTAAATACCTTGGGGTAGCAGGCATGGCTCATGATTGCTGTGATGCTGGGGTGGGTGGAGCATCCCGCAGGAGTGCAGGAGGACCCTCCACGTGTTCGGTGGCAAACCCAGAAGTGGACCAGAAGTGCTTCTGATCCACTTCCGTGTCTGCTGCCGAGTACACTAGGGACCCGCTCCTCTCCCCGCGCTTCAGTGGGATGCTCCATGCACCCCAGTACTGCAGCATTCACAGGCCGCTACATAGAGGTATGTAGAAAAAACATTTAAAGCTGTGTCTACGTCTGAATCTCTGAATATTTCCCAATCTCTTGGAATCGATTTGGAGGGTTCCAATTCGATTCGGAGAGATTAAAGGGTCTCCTGATTCGATATGGATTCAGAGATTCGGCCATTGAATCGGACTGAATCTCCACTGAATTGAATCGGGGACTGAAGCTTAGCACAGCCCTACTTCAGCCACGGTCATGTCCAGAACACAAGTGAGCATCCAGGGGGCAACACATTTCCTTCCTTCTCTGTGGAGGGATTATCATTACTGACTTCTCATGTTCTCATGGCTTGGGAGTGTATGAATGGAAATATATCGAGAAGATCTTCTGAGCTCTTAGAGGAATAGTAGATATCCCTTCAAAAGAAGGGGGAGGAGGGAGGGGAAGTTTAAGGTTGTGTAAGAGGCAGGATTGTCATTCTCCTAATATTTTTTTACCTTCGCTGCTGATTATGTATTGGAGTTTGAGTGAATGCTTTCCAACTGAAGAGTGATATTTCATTGTTGATTTACAAGGAGAAAACTAATTGAAAAAAAGTTGGCAAGGTGACTCAGTGGACGAATGCATTCATTTGTTACAGTCTGATGTGCGCCCTGGCATAGCTAGTTATATTATCATTTTGTTCTTGGTGTCAAACAGCCAGTTTTCAGCTTCTGAACCCAGTGGTATTTGTTACTTGTAGAGAGTTATGTATGGCTTGTTGATTAAGTTCAACAGCAGGGAAGGCAGCAGTGATCAGTTTTGTCCTAACCAAGAATCATTGTAGTCGATGGGAATTTATATACGAGGCTTCTAGGGACAATCTGCCAGCCAAAATGCAAAGGCAGAACTAAATTATCATAGAAAATTGCAGCAAACCTAATTAAGCTGGGTTTGTGGAAAGAGAGATTGGTTTTAACCACATGAATACCTATTATATTCTGTTGTAAGCATCTTTAGTAACTGAGCCCAAACTAGCAAATCATGCAGCACCTAGCTAAAATCTATAAGGGCTCTCACTCGCATGCTTCCATATGGTACAAGACGTTTAATATTATCCTTAAGGCAGCAAGTTTCTGAGACATTTGAAAAATGCTCACATATGCTCATAGTGAGGACCAATATGGCTACAAACAATTTGTGCAGTGTGGATGACACAGCAATCTGCTACCTCAAATGGTAGTTTTGCAACATAGAAAAATCAGAGAAGCGTTTCCTGAGCAAATGCACAATGCAGAATATTGTTCCTAAAGGACCTGGAGTCTACAACCCACTGAGAATCATATATAATGTTCATTACCCTCTGTCGCCATTATAGAAAAGAAAGCTAAGCAGCTACAAAGGCCAATCATAATATCTTCAGCTAAATGTCAGGCGAAATGTAGTCATCCTAATTTGAGGAGATATTTCAGTGAACACGTATCTCACAGAGTACTGTTCATTGGTCCACCCCCAAACACCAGTATTTTTTTTCTTTTTAGTAAAACATTGCCCAGTCACCCCACTGAAGATCAAAGCCTCAGTGTTATGGCCTACAGAGCTAACCCTCCCCACCCCATTGCAGAGCAGACCTTGTTCTTAACAAGCTGTCATCAGAAACGCTCCATACAATTATTCTCTCAAGGGGCTTCCATAGTTGTATTGTCATCCAATTTCTCTCTCCTGTGTTGTTTTGCCAAGATAATTATGGCAAGTCCCTAATTTATAAGCCTGTAGCACCCAACTGTTGTTAGCATACTGTAGGTAGTCAATGTTGTAAGAGAAGACGGCTTTCTTTAAAAAAAACAGCAACCCCCCCAACTATACCATAGACTCAATAACATGCATCAAGCCTCCTAGATGCAAAGTAATCTATAATAATAAAGGGCTTATTATGTCTGTCTGGAGCACTCTGATTGGTTGTCTCTGCAGCCGATCACAATGCTTACTGAAATAACCAGTCATAGGGCTCTGGACAGAGAGAATAAGCATGTTATTATTCTAGGTCCCGAGGCATTTCACACAGGTATGCAGGAAAGTCAGAACTAGAACAAAGCACTGGGGCCCCTGGCAGGCAGGCTCCACCAAAGAAAAAAAACAACCCAAAATAGTGAGGGGCCCACTCGGTTTTTTTCTCCCAGAGCCTGCCCAGTGAGGGGGCAAACTGCCAGTGGGCCCTGAGCTGTGGGTGACCCCAGTGCTTCCCTCCATGGCAGCAGCAACCCCAGGACTGCCCAGGTGGGAAATGCTGGGGTCCCCCACAGCTCAGGGGCTGTGCGACCAGCCAGTAGCTCATTGCCCAGCTGTGGGAGATGCAGGCAGGCTGTAGGAGAAAAAAAAAGATCAGGCCCCTCACCACTTTTTTTTTTCTCCTCGGCAGAGCCTGCCTATGTGAGCTACTATCAGGCCACACAGCCCCTGAGTTGAGTTTCCCTCCATGGTAGCAGGGCCATCCAGAGCCACCTGGGCAGGGTGCTAGCTGGGCGGGTGCTGCCCTAGCTCACAGGCAGCACCCACTGGATCCAACGGTGCATGGGACGCTGGAAGCCTGAGTGTGCTTGGGGGAGCTTGGGCTTGACGGGCTTCCAGAGCCCCGTGCACCATCCCCTCCACCCTCCTGCCTCCTGGAACTGCCCAGGAACGGGCTGGCTGCCCCAAGAAGGCAGCAGGAGGGCAGCTGGGTGGGCTGGCAGCCAGAGATGGTGGCAGGGACAGTGCTCAGGGCACTGGAATCCTGCCAGGCCTGAGCTTCCCTGAGCACCCCTGGGCTTCCAGCACCTCATGCACCATCCCCCCTGCCTTCTCCAGATAGGAGCCTTGTACACGTGAGGAATATCACTGTGATTTGTTACATAGCAAGCTAAAATAAATGGGATGTGTTTTAGTTTGCTACGTAAAAGTCATTTATCAAAATATGCCGCCAAACATGTACACTGTTACGAAATTTAATCGTAACGTGCTGCCGAACATGTACACGTTACATAATTGAATCATTAAAAAGGGCAATTAAACCATTAAAAGGGGCAATTTCCTCACATGTACAAGGGCCTTCTTATTCTATAACTATGAACAAGTCACAAGGCTAGAGTTTTGACGAAATATGTATTTATATTCCTAAGTCTGTGTTTTACATGTGGACAGCTTTATGTAGCCTTTTTAAAGGTAAGAAGTTTTGATTCTGTTAAAGTATTTGGTCAAAGGATAACTAAGAATCCTGTATTTAAAGAAATAATTTTGCAATAAAAAATTAATTGCGACTGTTTTGCGGGTTTCAGCTAGCTATCAAATATTACAGACCTGTGAACAGGGTTTGTTTGGCTTGTGCTTTACTTAGGGTCCTTAGAAAAAAAGGAGTATGGTGCAGATAGAACAACACCCTCATGACCTTCTTGGGCTGCTCTGACATGCAGCGGTGTTACTGGCTGCAATTAATCGGGTTCACTAGAACACAACTCAATCTGATCAAGTCTTTAGCACAGATCACTATGCTAAAAATTAAGAAAAAGTGGTGTAGAACTGGGTACTCCAAAAATATCCACCATCTTGTTCTTAGAACACTCTCTAGAATGCATTTTTTAATTGTCAGGGGAAAGATCTAAAACAGAGTATGAAAGTCACAATATAACTATTATGTACAGTATTTCCACTTGAAAAATAAAGGTTGTCACAATTTGAGATTTGTATGGGGTAAGTTTCTGTTTGTTCAAGAATCTGTCCAGGGAAAACATTTTCTCCTATTCATGGTAAATATGGATCTTTGAGATGAAAATACAAACTGTTGTTTGAAATTTTCACATGCTTGGCCAAAAAAATCCAACAAAGTCTTGTAGGCCCAGACTCAGAGAAAATGTTTGCAAAGTGGTAATTATACCTCTGTGGTGGAGAAGCAGAAATTAGCTAACCTGTCATGCAGGGAAAATCTTTCTCTGCCTTGTATCTATGCAAATTACAGTTAACAAGTCAACATAGCCCTGTAAAAACTTGTAGTATCTGAACAGAGGTACTTTGGGGTTCAAAAACATATATAATAAAATTTACACAATATGTTGACCCAATAAAAGATTTTGTGTTATTTACCTTGCTCATACATGCTCCTAGTTCATTTAATTGCAAAGAATGCCGTCTTAAAACCTTCATTTCATTCTTGTCTTCAAATGTCAACTCCTAGCATAGACTTGCGGCATCCTAGCTTCATATTCTAGTTTTATGATGTATTCCTGGATGTTACAATTAATAGAACAATCATCTATGTATCCCAGATTTATTTCTTTTAATTACCTCCAAGTGAAAATAATTGTATGTTCTAAATCCCAGTATTTAAACATATATAACAAAAACTTGTTCGTGTTAGCGTAAAACTGTAAATACAAGTTCTTGGTCCTTCAGTTAACTATATCTGCAGTATTAAAAAAAGAGTTGAAATATGCTTCCTTTAAGATATTTATTCAAGTATACACTTCTACATACAACAACATTTGACAACAAATACAGGGTGTATACAGAAGTTACATTTTTGCCTGATGAGACCCCTGAAAGTGCTCTGTAGCCATAATGCAACAAAAGTTCACAGCTGCAGAGAGCTTTTAAAGTGGTTGATTGTGTGAAAATTTAAACCTTGTCTGATGTAGTGTCAGACAGGGGTGCTCTAGGCAAAGTGCTTTAGGGGAACCTGGGTGCAGGTTCCCTGCAAGGGTTAATTTTGGGTGATTCGGTCGGCATCCAATGCAGCTTTGTGGGGTTGGGTGCAACCACCTGCCCTGCCCTGCTCCGCCCTGCCCTGCTCCACCCTGCCCTGCTTCTGGAGCTGTCACAGAAAAGAGACCTCTGTCTCCTCCCTGCACCACAGGCGAGGGGGCGAGGGTGGAAGAAGGGAGCATCCCCTGTTGCACACACCCCTCCCCCCCACCCCAGCTATCTGTGCTGGGGTCTTGCGGGGAGCTGAGCCAGGTCTACACAGCAGGGGGGAAGGGGGTGGATGTCCCTTCTCCCCTATGTCCCCCCGCATGAGAGTCTTGACAGTGGAGCCATGGTTTCCACACCCGAATGTGAGGCTAAGGGATCTGAACTTGTTCAGCCTCCACAAGAGAAGGCTGAGGGGGG
>NW_017728996.1:26564134-26566608 GCF_001723915.1 Gavialis gangeticus | reverse complement strand
AGCCATGGTTTCCACACCCGAATGTGAGGCAGAGACCTACTATCTTGCAGACCCAGCCTGGCTACCCCTCCTGGGGTCAAGATGCTCATGTAGCAGGTCCAGAGAAGGGAGATCCCTTGCCACACTGGCCTGGCCCAGCTCCCCCCAAGATGCAGCCACTGATATTTTTTATAATTATATGCCAACACAGAGAAAATCGGCAACATCTAAGTTATAAAAATAGACATTGCAATGGTAACCACTAAAAAACACTCAGATGATTTTCGTATATGTTACTTAGGGTACAATTCAGCCCAGAATAACCACACTTGGTGATGAAGTTGAGGCTGTACTAGTGCTCTTGATTAATTTATTCCTACAGAAACATGCTCTTTGTTATTATGTTTGGATATAACATACATAGTTGTATTGAAGTCAATAGACTTGTACCCATTAATGCAATTTGAAGATCTCTTTCTTTAGGTATAATCTGAGAAATCAAACGAAGGTGTAAATTAAAGTTACTATCATCCTATCTTAGTTTGCATAATAGTCCAGATCTCCAGCATATGTTTTATATTAATTTAAACACCTACATACATAGATAAGAGCTAGTGTAAATTGGAGGAAAAGAATCCAGCTTTTACACTGCTTTACACATGTCTGGATTCAGTCCCACATATGCAGTTGAGTTTTTCGTTTCTCTCCAAAGTACCACTGTGACCCACCTTAGGACCAACAAACCCTGGGTTCTTTATGCTCCATGAACTGATACCATCTCAACCATTAGGTTTCTGGTCATTGGTGCTCCTGACTTCTTAATGAATGGTGCCTCCATCTAGAGGTCAGATGAAAAAGCAACATATAGGACCTATGACTTCATTAACAGTTAAGAGGTATCAAAGACTAAAACTGAACAAATGTAATTATGTAAATGAGTGCATAATCTCTATATTTGCAAAGTAGGAGGACTATAAGCAGTAAAAAGAAGTACTTATGAGGCCACATGAAACGTGATAATTTCAGGTCAACTTATTGGAGACTGACTATCGGTACAGGAAACCCTCGCTATTTGTGGGTTCGGCATTCACAGTTTCAAATATTCGCGAATGCTGAACTCACATCTTAAATACACTTACAGGAGCTCCTCGGGAGCTCTGCACTTGCCACCACCGGGCTCCCACCATTGCTGCCGGGCTCCCACCATCACCAGCTTAGCTGTGCCCCCCACCCTAGCTACTGGGAGCACTGCATTCATGACATGCAGATTTTGCCATTCATGGGGATCTTAAGAACATATCCCCTGTGAATGGCAAGGGTCACCTGCACATGCATAAAATAAAGCAGATCAAAACAATGCTGTTGCAAGAATCTAGGGACATGGTTTTTGGGGGGTGTTTGTTTTGTTTTTTAATAAAAAGCTTTTTTTTCTCCTGTTAAAAAGGGTTAGGCCTAAGATCCTATAATATTTGGAGAAAGAGGTGACCTTGCTGAAGTACATAAAATTTTGAAGAGACTTGAGAGGATAGGTACTACAAGACAATTTGAACTCGTGTCAAATGCAAGAACAAGAGGCATGAACCAGAGTTAAGAAAGGGTCAGGTCCTAAAGGAATGTGAGCAGAATGTCTTTGCACAAAGAATAGTTATATAGGCAATGTTTTTTGAGCAGCTAGTATCAAGAGCTTTAAAAAATGGCTAGGCAAATAGCTGAGGGAAAGCATAATTGTGGGCTGCAACAATTGGCTCAAAACAGAGCTAAATGGACATTGTGCCTGCTTCTATTTTCATAATTCCCATACAGTTGCTGTTTTGTTATTAACTATAATTTTGTTATGCAAGAACTGTTGCTCTTCTGAGGAGGCACTGGCATTCTATATTATATGCAATATGGGAAGCAATAACAGATGCATTATGTACCTATTCTGTGTATGAAAAATGTAATCTTATCTATCTATTTATAGCTGCTATTGTTGGACAGGCCTATGTATGGGGTTGAGCATAAAATTCTTTGCACTGGATTCATAATCAACAACCATTTGTTTGTTATAATAGCACTATGCAGTCTCAGACATTATTGTTCTTTATTCATATCTCCAGGTTACCTGGAACACTGTGTCCAGTTTTAGGGCCCACACTTCAAGAAAAATGTGGTATAATGCAGAGAATAACAAAAATGATCAGAGGCTTGGGAAGCATGATTTATGAAGAAAGGACTAGGGTTAGTTAGTTTGGAGAAAAGAAAAATGAGGGGTAATTTCATAACAGTCTTCAAATATCTGAAGGGTAATTTATAGAGAGGCTAAACTATTCTCTGAAGCTATAGTGGACAGAATTAGAAACAATAGCCTCAAACAGCAGCAGAGAAAATTTAGAGATCTGGAGATTAGGAGGAACTTTCTGACTAAGGAGATGGTCAAGCATTGAAAAGGACTACTTAGAGAAGTTGTTGAATCTCCTCTGCCCCTGGACATTTTAAAGATCAGGTTAGACAAA
>NW_017728996.1:26556656-26559134 GCF_001723915.1 Gavialis gangeticus | reverse complement strand
GTTACGCCTAAGATCCTATAATATTTGGAGAAAGAGGTGACCTTGCTGAAGTACATAAAATTTTGAAGAGACTTGAGAGGATAGGTACTACAAGACAATTTGAACTCGTGTCAAATGCAAGAACAAGAGGCATGAACCAGAGTTAAGAAAGGGTCAGGTCCTAAAGGAATGTGAGCAGAATGTCTTTGCACAAAGAATAGTTATATAGGCAATGTTTTTTGAGCAGCTAGTATCAAGAGCTTTAAAAAATGGCTAGGCAAATAGCTGAGGGAAAGCATAATTGTGGGCTGCAACAATTGGCTCAAAACAGAGCTAAATGGACATTGTGCCTGCTTCTATTTTCATAATTCCCATACAGTTGCTGTTTTGTTATTAACTATAATTTTGTTATGCAAGAACTGTTGCTCTTCTGAGGAGGCACTGGCATTCTATATTATATGCAATATGGGAAGCAATAACAGATGCATTATGTACCTATTCTGTGTATGAAAAATGTAATCTTATCTATCTATTTATAGCTGCTATTGTTGGACAGGCCTATGTATGGGGTTGAGCATAAAATTCTTTGCACTGGATTCATAATCAACAACCATTTGTTTGTTATAATAGCACTATGCAGTCTCAGACATTATTGTTCTTTATTCATATCTCCAGGTTACCTGGAACACTGTGTCCAGTTTTAGGGCCCACACTTCAAGAAAAATGTGGTATAATGCAGAGAATAACAAAAATGATCAGAGGCTTGGGAAGCATGATTTATGAAGAAAGGACTAGGGTTAGTTAGTTTGGAGAAAAGAAAAATGAGGGGTAATTTCATAACAGTCTTCAAATATCTGAAGGGTAATTTATAGAGAGGCTAAACTATTCTCTGAAGCTATAGTGGACAGAATTAGAAACAATAGCCTCAAACAGCAGCAGAGAAAATTTAGAGATCTGGAGATTAGGAGGAACTTTCTGACTAAGGAGATGGTCAAGCATTGAAAAGGACTACTTAGAGAAGTTGTTGAATCTCCTCTGCCCCTGGACATTTTAAAGATCAGGTTAGACAAAACTTAAATGCTTTAGTCAACGATGATCCTATCTTAAGTACAGTGCTGGGTTAAATGACCTCATGAGGTCCCTTCCAGCCCAACTTTCAAGTGATCCTATAGAAAGACAACAGATGAAGTCAATTTGCAAGTTCCCTACTTCATGTATCCTGTGCAGAGAAGAATCATGTTCATTGAATTGATCACATATCCTTGACTTTTCTGATATGGTTCCAGCCAGGCTTACAGCAGCCTAAGTACTGCTCTAATCTGCTCTGCCAGATATCCCACAAGAAACACTCCCACCACCATCTACATGGGTGTCAGATAGTCTGGTGTCCACTTGAGAAATATATACTGGGATCTAGGTGTATTTCCAAATGGGAAATTATAGGCAGTTCCTGCTCTGTTTGCTCTGCCTTCGTAGGCAAAAGAGCAGTATTATAGCTGTAATCATCCAGAAATTATGCCAGAGGCAGCATTTCTTAGAGTGATATTTTTTTTTATTGGACCAACTGCATAGTTGGGATAGAGTTAGACAAGGTTCCCAAAGCAAGACATTCTTCATCAGGTCTGACAGCACAGTAATTACTATGCATAGTGATTACTATGCTGTGCTTGGCTCATACTGGTCAGAACTCATGAAGAATGTCTTCATTCGAAAGCTTGTCTAACTCTATCCCAACCATACAGTTGATCCAATAAAATGCGTCAACTAAGAAATCCTGTCTCTTGTTGGAGAAAGGCAGTAAAGCAGAGAAGAGAATCTAGCCATACAGTGCACTCTTTCTTGAAGGAATCAGGCATAGGAGAAAAGATTGTAAAAGTTTCAGAGGTAAAAATGAAAGTTCATATTTCACAGGAGAGTTGAAAGTGTGGTAAAATCTCCTCTTTGAAACAGTTCATTTTATGTAGATTGGGCTCAGAGAAAAGTTGGAATAGTCTATTTACCTCGAAGCTGTTTGGTGGCAAGCAGGATGTAGAGTTATATTTCCTTCTGGTTATGATGTTTCATACTTCACAGAAACGTAAAAAGATGGAATGCTCTTCTGGGCTGGGATTTCTTATGTGGTGAGGTACCTCTGGGCTCTGTGATGGTGCAAGTTACCTTGAACAAGGGCAGGAGCTGGGTCTCAGGTTTCCGGTGGTAAACCTTGATTCCTCCTTGTAAAATTATGAAGATTCCTTTTTTTAAATTGGCTAAAATTCTATATCTTTCATGCTGTCAGGTATCCAGGTAGTGGCCATATTGGTCTAGAAGCAAAAGGAATCAGAACTCATGGTAGAGGTGATATCTTTTATTAGACCAACTAGGTGTTTGCAGAAAAAGTCTTTATTCTTTAAGCTTTCTCTTTTTTGAACCCATTCGCAGTATATGTCCATCATGTTACAATAATGAAAATCTATTCAGAACATAATACTTCCCAAAGACTGACTCTGCCTAATAAAA
>NW_017728996.1:26551348-26551656 GCF_001723915.1 Gavialis gangeticus | reverse complement strand
GTTTGCAAAAAAAGTCTTTATTCTTTAAGCTTTCTCTTTTTTGAACCCATTCGCAGTATATGTCCATCATGTTACAATAATGAAAATCTATTCAGAACATAATACTTCCCAAAGACTGACTCTGCCTAATAAAAACAGTCATAGTTTCATAGTTTCATAGTTTCTAGGGTCGGAAGGGACCTGGGCAGATCTTCTAGTCCAACCCCCTGCCATGGCACGAAAGATTACTGGGGTCAAACAACCCCAGCAAGGTGTTCATCTAACCTCCACTTAAAGAGCCCCAGGGTAGGAGCCAGCACCACTTCTCT
>NW_017728996.1:26529383-26546348 GCF_001723915.1 Gavialis gangeticus | reverse complement strand
AGACCCTAGCCGCCCTGACCGTGAAGAAGATAAAACCACAAAACAGGTTTTATTTCAGAATGCAGTTAACAACAAATTTGTACTAAACATCTCATTAATAGCACAGATTGTTTTGCCAATGCTCTTGAGCAAATATAATTGGAAAATTTATCAAAAATTCTTCAATGTATTTAGTACTGCAAAAGATAAGTGTGAAATGAATAGCAATGGCTAATGATTTCTTTACTCATGTATTAACATGCTGCTTAATTTTCTCTATGTGGTTAGGGCCAGAGCTATAGCAGCTAGCTCAGCTGGTGACATTCTCCTCGAATTTGCCCATGTTCATACTTCTCCTGTGTGAAACAACCATTAAGATCATTCTAACAGTTGAAGTAATTTGGGAATTATGTTCATTAACCTCCATGAGAGAGGAAACAAGACCTTAATTTAGTTCACAGAGAGAGGAGGGAGGCCTAATTCTACCACTGGTTCAACTGCAAACTTCCTTACAGGTCAGTGCGAGTTCTTTGAGGATACTTACAAGCATTACATTCAGATTTGACATAACCAGGGTTAGGTTGATCTAAATACCCACTAGTGCAGGTGTTCAGAGGGTTTAAATTAACCAAAAAATATCATGCCCAATCTAAGTTAGTGCACCTCTCGAGGTGCACTTACTTAAAGCAAGAAATGGTTAACCCAGTCTAGGAAGAGGTTAACCCACTCTAGTGAACACTTGCATGTGTTTGCAGCACAGTCCCAGGGCAGGGAAAGCCCAGCCGTGGGGTTGTGCTGTTCCTATTCCTCTTGACCTTGACCTTGACCTTGACCGAAGTATTTTTAGCCACCCAACTCCCCTTCCAAATGAACAGCCTCCTTCTACCCCCCTGCAGACCCACAAGATCCATGAAGACCCACTACCCCCCACCCCAAATTACTTCCCTTGAGCTGCCCATGCTGCTCCCAGGAGTGGTAAATGTCTGCATGCAACACTCCTAATCTGGATGCAGTAAATGCTTGTTCACATCCCAAGTAAATCAAAGCAAATGATTCTCTGACAAAATTGCAGATAACAACTTCTTTGATTTATTCAGCAATCCGAATGATTATTTGGAAACGTTGTGTGTGGTTTGATTTGGAACACCTCTCTGCGAGTGTTCGATATTGGTGTTTTAAGCTGCACAGCTTGTTTGTCATTAGTCATGTGAGATTGTTTCTGTTGTCCCAAATTGTAGGAGTGGGCAAATTCTTCCAGGTCAATGGCTGATGTCTTCAGTATTATGATTTCCATAAGTACTTGTACATAAAGTTTTCAAATGTGCTTTCTGTAAATACTTAGGCAAATGAAACTTGGTGGATGCAGTGATAGAAAACAACCTGGGCATGTCTACACAGGACACTATGTCACTGTAGCAACGCGCTATGGTGACCTAGCGTCTGCAGGCAAAATTCATGATGCCACAGCTACGTATCATAGTGACATCCTCCCTGTGTTATAGCGCGTCTCTACAGAGGTGTAGTGCCTAAAAATAACCATGTGTGGCATGCATGGTACAGTACCGGCTGGTGCTATACCATCTTTTAGTACTTCCAAATGAAACTGCTAAATGACAGCACAGTAAAAACAGCAGCACGTGTAAATGCACCTCCTGAGTATGGTTTATGTGGATTAATTTGCATTTTTTTGCTAGAAATACATTAGAAAACCTTTTTCAGTATCTTCCCTACTTAAGCTTTGAGGGCATTTTATTAGCAGACCTGGACCATGGGTCAGCCCCTAGAGGGGAAAAAAATCACCAAAATAGATCCAGCAGCAGTTTAGGATTTGTCAGACTTTTTGTTGGTAATTGGAAAAAATGTCAACAATAATATTTAGATGAGGTGTCAAAGACCATGAGATAGGGAACTTATTCTTTGTTTTTAAAGGACTAGGTTCTTCAGGCAAGTAAATGTTTTTACAAGTAGTAAGATTTGAAGTCTGGCAAACCTTACTCAACTTTCCTTCATCAAGAAGAAGAGCCAATTTAGCTGTACATGGTCAGTTAACTCACTATTTACAACATGCATATAATGCAGTGGGCCCTAAATACTAACAGGCAAATACTATGAGTAAGGGAATATTTATGAAGTTTAGATCAGGAAATAAAAGTAAGCAAGTATTAGAAGGAAAATGTTCCAAAATAGGAAGCAATAATAACAACTTTCTTTCAAAATAGGTTACAGCTCTTTCTGGGAGACATATTATCACCAAAATATCTTTCCATACTTGACTAACTAGTGATTAAATGATTAATTTGATAGGAGCTAATCATCTATTATAATTGATAAACTAGTGCCTTCATAGATTTACAATGCTGCCTGTGGCAGAGCCTTTAATTGGATTACTACTTGATTGTTTACATTTATTTCTAATAGTAAGAATACTAGAACAATAAGAAAAGCTGCCTAGAGTAGAGCCTCCTTCTTCAGGGAGAAACTAGATAAGCATTGTCTGGGACAGTTTAAAAATATCATAGCTTGCATATGTGCAGGAGGTTGGATTAGATCAGTGGAAGCCAATCTTTTTGGCAGGCAAGCCATAAAGTAAGCCCTGAATCCTTCCCAAGTGCCACTCTGATCTCTTTCTCCTGCTTGGTCTGCTGCTCTGCTTCCTGTTCCCTGCCCTTGCTGGTGCTGTATACCCTGCTCCCTCCCCAATCTGTCACATGCCACAAAAAGAAGCGGCCCATGCCATGAGTCCTTGAGGTCTCTTCCAACCCTAGGATTTGATGATTTTGAATGTCTGATTCAGGAACTAGGATGGGATTCAGAAATCCTGGGATGGATTTCTGGCCCTTTCATAGACTTTATTTGTGACCTTGGACAAGCCATTGGATACTCTGTTACTGGAAATCTTACGCGAAAAAGGAAACAATGATCCTTCATTCCTTTTGTCCTCCTCCTGTCTTGTGATTTAGATTGTGTAAAGGTGGTCTCTTGCTAGGTAATGTATTGAGCTCAGTGATGGGCTTCCATCTTTAAAATTTCTAGCTGCTATGGCAAGACAAATGTATTAATATAATGGGTAGAGAATAGTTGTGATAAGAATAGTACATATTACAACTTTGGTGCAATGCTTAAAAAGAAATAGGACTATACCACCTTATGAAATTAACCTGATAGTCTACAGTGTTGAGACCACATTTCAGTCCATAAAAGGGGACACAGCAGGATATCAATTAGTCACATAGGTCAAAATTCTGCAGTGACATCAGTGGGGAGGAGTATAGGTTTCCATGTACAATTCCTCAGCTCACCTCATTATCATTGTCATTCCAACTCCCATATATAAACACCCGAAAGTTCGCATTTATCAACAGTTACTAATTTACTGCTTAGGAAATATTGCAGCACCTCAAAAATACTATAGAATAAAAAATTACAATGGGACCTCAGCTGCCTCTTTATGGATAACAACCACTGTAGCAGGCTGGATTAGTAAGTCATGTTCATCTCCAGCTTCCATTTGGCACCTAATGCTGCTATCCAGTACTTTCATCTCTTCCTCTTCATTGAAAAACATTCTCTAGAATGGGAAGAATTGATTTAAATTGTAGGCCACCATATGTTGAATGCTGGGAGGACCATCTCTTCAGCTGATATAAATTGCTGCTGTTGGTTTCAAATCAGTTGCCTTTTGAAGACTGATTTACTCCAGCTGAGGATCAGGCCTAGCTACTTTTTATGTCTTCATTGGACACATTTTCCAAGTAATTATGTTTTGCAGTAGTTGTGCCATAAAAGTGCTGGACTTTTTACAAAACAGCCATTGAAGTCCACTGGATGATTTTGGCAAGCTTATTAATGTTTTTGAATAAGCTAGCCTGCAGTTTTCCTGTTTGGTAAGAGTCTGTGGGGGCCCTGTACAATGCAGTATATAAAGACAGTTTACCATGAAATTTATGATAATTGTAAATCTGTTTCTCATAAAGGTAAATGATTCCTCATTTTCACAGATGGGTAAATAACTAAATAGCATAACAATGTCAGGTCAGAGGTCACAAAGTATTTCCTAATTCAGTGCTATTGTGGTAACACAGGTTAAATATTTAAATTTAAATACTAACCTCTAACCTGTATTAGGCACCAGTACTGAACCGTGTGACCAGAGAGTATTCTTTTAAAGAACTACATGACACATTAACGTTTAAAAATTCAAGAAGTCTGCTTTATTTAAAAGGCAAGCCGCAGCCAATTAAACATCAATCGAGCTTCAGAACCCAAACATCACTACAATAAATCACACGGTCATTTTTCTGCTTGTCTTTTCATGAAAGAGGAACAAACAGGAACACAATAAATAATATCCTATTTTTCCTAGTTATGCTGACAGTTATTTAAATATTAAGCTTATTGTTGCAGGGTTTCCTTCTTTTATTTGTCTACAAAATACCCTGGTCAGTTAAGGTGCTGTGTAAATAACTAATAACAATAAGTTCTCTTTCTTTTCTTTATTTCTGAAGAGTCTCAGATAGAAACTGTCTCTTGAAAGTCATAAGTATACAGAAGAAAATCCTTATCTCTGAACTGGAAAGAGATTTTTTCAGCTTTATCTGTTTTGGCCTTTCTCCAAGTCCTTCAGATGATTGACCCCTTTCTGCAAAGTCAATAACAAAGAGCTAAAGAGAATTCACACTTGTGAGCAAAACCTAGGAAGGTAACTTTTATTTAATTAAAAGAGGGGAGCATTTTTCCCGTAAGGGAAAGAAAGTTTCTGAGCTTTCCCTCATTTCATTGTCTTTTGCACCGATATTTTAGTTCAGCTTGTCATAATGGTATGGCTGAGGTACAAATTCAGTTCTGACTTTGGAGCTGGGCTGAGACTGTTGGTTCAGACTTTTCTGGTTTGTTTGTTTTTTAATTCAGAGTGTGTGTTGCAAAAGTAATATTCAATTTAGGTGTTCATTTCTAACCGAGACCAAGCTAGACCAATTAAAAGCGATGGAATATTTATTCGGTCTGAGAAAAAAAGTGGGTTTGGGGGGAGGAGGTGTTTGAAAATAATAGGTACTGTGGTCAGCTTTGTAAATTGGACCTCAGCCCAATCTCAAGTGCTACAGCTGCAATTTTGTTCCCACACTTAAATACTAGTGCAATTAATTGTGTCTATGATTGTCCCTGTTTAGATAGGCAACTGTCTGATTTGTGTACAGAATCAATTTGGTTTATAAATGCACACTTAATTTTGCACCTTTGTTTAAATATGGTAGCACAACAAAGCTACGTTATTCAGAGCTGCTTTAAAAAAATTAAGGCCTGTGTATATGTATGTATCCCTACAATTTAAGCCTCTCCACAGATAAACAATGTTTTCTTAATTTGATTTATGTAGCTGAAGTCAGAGTTTTAAGTGTCCCATATCTGCTCATTTTGTGCATCCATCTTCTCATTTCCCCTCCCCCTTCTCTTTTGTGAAAGACTGATTAAACATTTTCTCGATATGATTCTAAAACCATACAGCGTGGGGGGAAAGAGGATATTTTGCAGCATTATTTAATCTCACTTGTTCCTCGAATGTTTGAGCCTGTACTATTGTTCAGCCCCAAGGTATAGAACATGAACTCCTGAGGTTGAACAGACTGATTCACTTGTTTCACCATGAATTCAAAGTGGATATGAAGCATAAATCCCCCTTTTCCCTCTGTAATATAGTAGCCATGAATCACAATGTCACGCTGAGTCGATCATAATCTAACACTTCACGCCTCAGCCAACAACTTGATTTGTCAAGAGAACAGGCCTGCAAGCTGCCAATAGCATTGATTCCCATTGGAGAAAAAGGATAATTAAGCCCTCAGTGAGCTAATTTCTTTTTTCTTTTATAAAAATAACATTTACTCTCATCTTTTGAGTAAATACAAATGAAGAAATATTACTTATGTATAAGATCACTACAGTGTTTACTTTCCCTGAATTACTAATACAAGTTTTCATTCCATTACCACCTGATAAAGAATGTCCGGACACATTCTATCTTACTGCACAATAATGAAACATGTTACATCTCAATTAGGAAAACTGGAACTATTGTTAATTATATTGCTGTCTACATGGCAACTTACCTGGAACAGTATAGCTCTGCTTCCTTCCAGTTGTATAGTCATCCACTAGCTCCACCACCACACCTAGCTTTGCTGGGCAATATTTTTTGATAGCACCATCCTAGCATCTTCCTGTAACCTCATGTTATTCCACTGTTCCTGGGTGCAAAGAAACTCAGCTACCAATACAATACCACTATGTAGGATGGTATTTATTGCATTATGCATAGCTAGCTAGCTCCACTGGCCAGTGCAGAGAGGGTAAGAACCATTTTACCATCTTTTTTCTGCATAGGAGCGTAATGCAATCCTGGAAGAATGAAAGCAAAGCAGCCCCTGCACTTTGCCTGGTTCTCATGGAAGCTCCAAGAGAGAAAGCTCCTTCATTTACAAACTTGCAAAATAATTAAGCAGGATCTGACCCTATACAGTGATTAAAAGTTTCCTAATAACTTTGGCCCACAGTAGAGTTGAAAACAGATATAGCTGCAAAATTATGAGGCTGAAAAAGCTTTTGTTTGCTCAGTCAGTTCTTTTCTTTCACTCTCAGCCACTGCCTGGTGTTCCTAATGCATATTCCATAGTTGCTGGGATACTGTCATTAATGGGCCTCTTGAAATGAGCTCCCTTTCTGGCACTGATGAAGCTAAATGTGGTCCAATTGTACTCGTCTTCCTCCAAGTACTTACTTGGATTATATTTCCTAGATATGGTGACTCCTTTTCTTTGCTGATACTTAGTAATATTTCTCCACTGTTTTACAAGATAATGCAAACAGCATCCTTGAATATAGCTCTTTTTAACTAATATGGACTTTTCTTTCCCTTTTTAAAATAGAAATTTTCCTGAGACAACCAGATGCTATTCAAATTAAACTATATGCAAGTCATGCTTATGAAGTGAATATCTTAAGTGGAAACTTACTTTGACATCTGTTTAAATTTTCTCATTTGTGTGTAGCTAAAAGCATTTTAAAAGTCTGCCTGTCAAAAAATCTCCTTAGCTTTACGTGTCTGTCTTTTGCTGAAGAAAAGCAGCACAAGGTCATGAGGATTTAGGAGCAGTGACCACCAGTGTGTTGGACTAGCATTTGCAAGATATAAAGCATTTTTTTAAAGGCTGGATTCACCTGTTATCAAGATAGGATCAAGCTCTCCAACGCAAAAAGATGTGGTTTGGTAGCTGCGTGCTTAACTGTTTTTATCCACCAGCTAGATGAAAATGTATGTCTTCTGGAATCTGGACTCCCTCTTTTTATTAAAGGTTTCTGCAGCAACTAACACAGTTTGGCACCAATCCCTGATTGGGCCCTCAGGCTTCACAATTATGCAAACGGGTATATAGTGCCAAGTGAGATGGTGCCCTGCTCCCAAATGGAAGCCATTAGCAATATTACCATGCAAGTAAATAATGTATGGATAATACAAGCTAACTGGGGGATTTCTCTTAGCCAGCTACTGGGAATGTGCTGTACCTAACAGGGGTAAACAACTGACAATTAAATACACAAATGGCATGCTATAAATAGATTACATACATCAGAGGAGAAATAACAACTAACATGTGGGAGGGAGAGGAGGAGATCAAAACCTAGAAAATTGTTATTCCCTGTTCCTGCAAAGCCTGACTGGCAATATCAAATCTCTTTCTTGTACAGTAGCCCCTTTTAAGAGCTTTGTAATAGCTTTTGCAAATACAATAATTAATATTGCTGTAATATTTGTCATGGTCCTTATGCTGTATCTAGAGAATACTGTAAATGACTACATGGAAAAATTAAATGGCAAATGCTTTAATGGTGACCATCGGAATTACATACATGTAGCCTCTTACGTTGCACGTTAGTTTCTCCTGTGATATACACAACAAAGTCAAAATGTCCAGATGATGCTCCACCATGTCATTGTTCTCCTGGCTTTCTAAAACAGAATGCATGCACTTTTCTAATTTCTGCGGATTAGCCCCTCTGTACAAACAAAGACAATGGTAATCCATTTGTTGGTCTGTATTGACAAAAATTCTGCCACAGATGTTACTTGAGCTCATGGTAACTTAGTTCTGTGCAATTTCAATGACATTTCATTTGCTAGATTTTTACAACTTTGCCATACAATACTGCATCCAAGCCACAGCCCACATCATTTTGCACTAACAATATATTCTTAATTTAAGTTTCCAGTCTGAAGTTTCATACCATTATTTTTATTGTGTCAGCACGTTTGCGCACCAGTCATAAAGCAGGACCCCATTGTTTGGCTTTGTATGAACCCAGAACAAAAATATAGTCTCTGCCCAAAATAGTTTAACATCTAAGTATAAGACAAGAAACAACAGATGGGCACCAAGAGGCAGATGGGGAATCACAAGGAAACAATGAGACAATTTTGGTGAGTATGAGAGGTAGTAGTCATAGCACATCAGTAGCTAATTTTACAGGAAAGATATGAAATAGGAAGGTGAGGAAGGTGAATAGTTTTGTATGGTTTAGGGCATCCTGGGAGAAAGCACAAACATTTTCTGCTGAGGTGGCACCTCCAAATATTTGTATTAAAAAATAAATAAAAAAGGAGATCACATTTTGAGAAACTGCAAAACCTATTGATCATTTGCCTATTTTTAAATTTTAGCTAAATCAGAGGTAAGAACAAGTGACTACCAGATATTTATAGTTATATTAAAACAGCTGCATGAAAAAGAAAAGCAAATTGATATCTTACATATAGACATGCCAGCTTTCTGTAATTTAAGAACTCTTTTGCCTAGAAACTTAGAGAAGAAACTGGCAGTGAGATGCGTCAAAATGAAATAGGACCAAAGCTTTTATCCAATAGGTGCTTTGTTTCTTGACTCTACTTCGCATCTCCTACTATAGCTATTCTTGAGTTTTGTTCTGTGTAAGAAAAAGCTGCAGTAATTTTCAGTAAAACTTTAGCAGCAATTAGTGGATAAAAATGACTTTGAACTAAGCAGGACTCTTTCCATATAGTGTCTTTGCTTTCTTAGGTGAAAATAGGTACATGATATTCTCTTTATTTTTTTTCCAGCAGGATAGCTAGCATTTTGTCATTTAGGCATAGAACATCATGGCATTCTGTAATACAATGTAATAATATAATATACCTAAATGACACAATATCGACTCCCTTGACATACAATGATAGTATTATTTATACTTATTTTCAGCTGGGAAAGCCACTTTTAACTCATATGAAGGCCTCCCAGCAGACAAAATGACAGTAAACCTGTATAAACTAAATATGCTGGAAGCCTGAACATGATCATTTAAATAAGAAAGCAGCTCATTTCTACCTGATATTAGTTAAAAGTGTTTTCAATCATCAGCTGTTGCATGAGAAAGTAGACTCTTGGGAATGACTCCACTTTAAAACCCTCCAGTGCATTTCAAGATTGTCACTAAGATGTTTTCAGGCAAGGTTTGTGTTTTAGCAAATGGTTGAATAAGTGGGTTTGCCTGAGTTCTTTCAAGGATCATGAAAGTACCATTGCCATGCCCATAATAGTGTCTTGGCTAAAAGTTTCTGTGGCTCAAATCACATACACCTGAATCCATTTAAGAAGGGAAAGCATTACTGGCAAAAGTGGATAATGTGTAGCAGACAGAGTAGGAAGGCAAGTTAGAACTGGACTGCTGCGATCGGATGCACAGGTTCCAGGATTTTTACTATTTAATCAATAAAATTTAAAAAGTTGACTTTTGACATGCTGAGATTTGGACAGATGTGCTAGTGCCAGCTGAACAAACTTCACCGGATGCCATAACAGCTGAGAAGATAAACCTTGGATTGCAGGAGGCAAAGAGAGAAAGTGAACCCAGGAATTACACTGCATTGACAGAAGGGACTAAGGGTTTGATTTGGGCTGAGCACTTAGAGCGTAATAGAGCAAAGTACTTACAATGCATGCTTATCTTCAAGCATGAGAGTAGTCCCTCTGAACTTAAGCACATGTGTGCTTGAGTGCTTTTCTGGATTGGAGTTAGAGTGCTCTGACCTCTCTGGGATCAAGCCCTAATGCAATAGACTCTATGGAAGCTTTAATTCACCGACAAGGGCTCCCACTCATCAGCAATCCTTTAGGAAATGGGTGCACTTGAATGAGTAAGAGTTTTCAGGACCAAGTCAGAAGACAGAATGTTCTTTTCCAAGTAGAAAAGGATTTTAAAAAAAACCCCAAAATTAAATGGTCTATTTGTGGGTTGATGGCATTGCAACAACCCTTTGTCAATGGGGTAATTTTGTTATAGGTCATGTGCCTCATTCACCCAAAAAATGAAAAAATAAGAGGCATTTCACGTTAAAAAAACCAAGCCGTAATGCTCAAGGATTTTTCAACCATATCTTCCCATACTTTTTATCATTTTCACTGTAGCTACTCTATAAACAGCCATAATGTCACCAGATAATTATTATGGACCTGATTCTGATCTCACTAAAGTGAATGAGAATCTTCCCAGTCATTTTGATAGGAGCAAGGCCAGGTCCCCCATGGATGAAAAGTTGAGTAGAAGGCAGTCAGAAGTACTATATATTTATGCTTAATATTGGATTGGCTTGACAAAGTGAGGGTAACATTTTGGATCCACTGAAGTCAAAGTTATGTCATTGCCTTCAATCAAGCCAGAAGTTCAATCTTCCCATCCCTCTGAATACTGAAATTCTTTCTATAGGTTTCTGAAATCTGTACACATTATGTACCATGTGGCTCAATCCTTTACCTGGGAGGTTCCATATGCTGTTTACTCATTGCTCTTCTGGGTTTATTTACCTTAAGTGGGTACTTTTGTCCCGTAAGCACTTTTATTTGTTCTCTGATGTGTCAATGTGACTTAACAGAGGAGATTCAGCCAAATGAAAATCAGTTAACTCCGTTTATGAAATCCCTACAGTACTTTCTGGTCTTCTCATGCAGAATAAATGAAATTGCTTTGTCTTAATAACAGCATGTCAATATTCATAAGCATGTAACAGGGCAGGAAAAGATGCCAATGAAAGCTACCCCTAGATACAAGAACCAATGTTCAACCTTTCGGAGGTGGGATAGTTCTTTAACCAGCTGTCTTCGTGGGAGGAGTGTAAAGCTTATTCATGCTAAAATTATAGTCCACAAGTAGTGATGCAGGGATATTAAAAATCTACCACCCATGTCTTCTCTGGGGCATGATTGAGTTACTACAAGTTATAATTTCTTGGCATACCTTCAAAAAGTTAATGTTTCAGTGCCATGGAGTCAATGTCTCTAGAAATGCAAGATTGCTTCTAGAAATGATATTAAAAACATTGTGGACTTGCCTTATGGTCAGATAAAGAGAATACAAATCAAAGTGCTTTAGCTATGTTCAAAATCTGAGCATCATCATTCAAAGCCTGCTTTTTAAGATTTGGACCTCAATGCTTGATGTACTGGTTGAACAAAAATTTCAAAAAGACCCTTATTTTAGATGTTAAAAAAATAGTTATCCAATCCTGCAATTCTTGCTGATGCAAGTATATTGACATGAATGGATCTACTCACATGATAAGGGCTACTTATTTAATCAAGAAAATAGAATTAAGCCCTAATTTGATATCATAACTGTGCCATTGCAAATACATTAACAAAAACAGTTAGTTTCATGACGGTAATGTAGATGACTTGTAGCTAAATGGAATTTGTAGTTCTATATCAGAAGCTGAAAAAAACTTCATTTATAGTAAGCTAAATAAATTATTAATGTAATTAAAGTGCCAGTGTGAACATTTTTCAATAATTTCCCCATTATTACGATCTATTAAATATATTTAAAAATAAGATTGATTCAGATCTCATACCAAACTTACACCTAAATAGTTCTGCTGACATCCATTACATTACTCCTGCTTTACAGAGTCAGTGAGATCCAATCACGATTGAAATCTCTCCAACTAGCTGTTTCAGTCTCTGTTTCGGAAGCGTATTATTTTATTATGTCTCTATTTGAAAGATCATGTTTCTCTTTCTATTGTTCCTTGTGTTGCAGAAATACGGCTGTCTTTTGTTTATCCCTCTGAACATCAGAATAATTGGCAACAAATATCAACATCATGGCATTCTCCTGAAAAAGGAGACGCAAGATTACTTTTGCTTCAGGGCAATAGATTTCATTAGGTTGAGTACTACACACTTTTTCTTTTTAATGTATATGATTTAGGATGTGAGTGCTTTGGGGCAGGGGCTACCTTTGTGTTCCGTCTTTGTGTGTTATCCGCACAATGGTGTATGAGCTGGACTCCTTGGCTTTAACCCGTAGTCAAAGTGAATGATACTCTCAGAAACACATTCCACCGGATAGTAAGAAATGTTTAACTAGACAAGGTTATTAATGTTGTTTCTATAAAAGAAATTTTAAGGAGCTTGAGACTCAAACTTGTTCTTTCTCTAATATCTCCTAAGGAATATTCTCTGAGTGTTAATATAGACATGCATTGTGTTTTTAAATCACTCTCATATTAAGAAGAAGTATTGGTCACCCTCTGATATTAAAATTTGAATGCAAATGCCTCAGACTTAGACTGGAATGGACACTGAAGGTCACAAATGAAATGCAACCTCTGTGTGGCATAACTTCTTGACACTATAGTATTATCTAGTAATATGATAGAGCAAGGCTCAAGCTATGAAAACCTATGCTAGCCAAGTTCTTTTTGTATAGAATGTAGATGTCTTCCCTACTTGTTTTATTTCTTTTTTCATGGCACTGGGGAAATGTTCAAATGAATTGTTCAAAATATAAATGCTCAAAAAACTTACAATAATGTAACAAAAAGGGATTGGTTATATGTAGGCACTTATATGTCCAAAAGGCACATGGTTATTTGTAATAAATTTGTAATTTACGTCAGACCATTTTCTGCAATACTAAAATGAAAGAAGTCCACTGCAGGAAGTTTGTATTTTCCTTTCACAATTAAATGTATTAAACAGCCTCATTCAAACCAGGAGCCTACTTTAATCAGATTTTAGGGACAATTGTATTTGGACCAGAGCAGCCATATTGATATTGAGCCAGCAAATAATCTGAATAAGCTCATCTGCCTCCTCCGATTATCACAATAAAGCATTGCAGACCAAGTCATCTATTTTTATTTTGCTGGCAGTAAGACAGAATGGAGCCAAATTAAAGTAAAAAAGTAAAATAAATGTTACAATAAAAGAATAAACACCCCAATTCCTGCAGGAGGAAAGCCAGCAACAGTTCTTACATTTCTCTATCTGACACCTGAAAACTCACATAGCCCCATAGTTCCAAGATTTTGAGAAGAGTGTAGCTGAATGGGAAGGATAAATGAAGTAGAACTGCCTGGGTAATTACCCCACTCCCTGGCAGACTCATAGGAAATAATGGTAACTTGGCCAAATTGTTCCACAAAATGAAATTTCAGAATGAAGGTTAAACCAACATGACAAAATATGGTGTAAACCCTCACAAGGATTTTTTTTCTAGCTTGAAAATCGGATGTTTGCATTTTTCTAACTAAGAAACATGTGTGTAATGTGGTGAACTTGCACTAATGGTATTTAGCCTTAAATAGGTTGCACTTTGAGCTGCTCAGCTGTTGATCAGTGTTAGTGATAGCTCAAGTTTGGAGCTTAAAGCTAAAAACCTTCTCTGACTGCCCATCACCTGTACAGCTGTGACTTGCCACCAGCAGGCTGGTGAGCGGGGACCTGACTAGGAGTTACAGCTGTGAGTTGCTGCTACAGGGCTGGTGAGTTAGGACAGGCTGCTATCCCTGCTCTAGGTGTGGTGTGGGGAGCGGGTACATGAACCTGGGAGGCGGAGATTTAATGGGATGAGGGTTGGTAATGAAATGGGAGGTGGAAAGGAAATGGAAGTGGGGAAGGATGGTAAAATCAGCCACTGAAGGATAAAATAAAAAGAAGTAAAAAAATAAAAAGATGAAAATGAAGTAAATTAAAGAAGGTCTCATGTTCCTAAATTAGGATTTGGGACTGGAGTCTGGGAGGTGCTGGTGGTTCTTTCTGGGGTGGCTGAGAGGTGTGAGTGGTGAGAAAAGGTGCTTTTGAGGAAGCTACTGCCCTGTCCTGAGAAGAAAGCCCCAACTCAGGGGGATCTGATTCAGCCTCCTAACTTGTTCCTCCCTCACCCTGCCTATGGACTCATCCATGCCATCTGACTGGCATGTGCTCTGCACGCTGTTTGCATGGGGTTGCACCCCAGAGGATGGAAGAGGCAGTTGGCTTGGTGCCAGAACCATTCCCTGGCCAGTAGAGTTCTGGGGGTTTAAAATTTGTCCACATAGAAGAGGAGGGTGCAAGAGGGGACACTGCAACCTGGGATGCTGGAGGACTGAAGCTTGAGCAGCTCATCTTTTGGGAGTGGCCACACATGAATAAGACATGAGCTGGATAGCAAGGATCAGAGATAAACCAGTTGTAGAGTGGCATAACTTTAAGCCACCTAAAGAGTCGCTTGTCAGTGCTAAAGTTTCAGGTGTTAATGGCCAGGTACAGGCATTGCACTTTTACTGGTATAAGTGATAAGACACTGGTCAAGATTTGTAGTAGAACAGAAGTTTGGCACACAGATTGGTATAAAAAATAGTGGAACCTGGTCTAAGATTTGCTCCTCCTCCTCCCCCCCCCCCCCCACACCAAAGAGTGAATGTGTGTTCTGTTTGCTACTGATCGAAACTACACTGCTTACAAAAAACCACACGACTTGGATCAATTCCACCTTAGTCTTTTTGAATGTTTGTACCTAGTCACAGTACGAATGAAAACCTCTTGTACCCAGTCCTCACTGCTTTCCTGCCCTTGTTGTAGCAGATTGTTCAAGGCAAAGATCAGGCTTATAAGTCACCTACACACCCATGCAACCTAGTCTCCACCCCCCTCCTTTCACTTTCCTCTCTCTCTTCTCTCCTTTTTCCCTCCTTTTCTACTTTCTCCCTCCCTGTTTCTTTCCCACTGCTTTTCTCTCTTCTCCCCCCCACCCCCCTCCCGCTGAATACAGTTGTCCTTGCTGACAAAGGACAACACCACACCTAGCCACATGTGGACAATCTAGGGTTTAAGAACTCCAGGAGCTGCCTAAAATTAATGTGTATGGGCTTTATTACATGGTAATTTTAGGTGGCTCCTGGAGCTCTTAACCCCTGGAATGTCCACGTATTACACCTTAAAGTAGTTTTAAGCACTCATTAGCTCAAAGTTATGGCACTCCAGAGCAAGATTATCTCTGATCTGCACTATCCAGCTCCTGTTCCATTAAGGTGTGGCCACTCCCCACAAATGTGCCACCTAAGCTGAAGTCCTTCACTATCCCAGGATCTCTCTCACCCCCTGTCTATAGAGCTGGGATAGAAGCCTTGTCCTGGCTCACCAGCCCTGTAGTGGCAACTCACAGCTACAGCTCCTAGTCCTGCCCCTGCTCACTCGGCCTCTAGTGGCAAGTTACAGTTGTGCAGGTGGGGGACAGTCAGAGAAGGTTTCTAGACAAAGGGTGTGACTGCTCCAAATTCCAAGCTAGCACTGACATGAATCAACACTTCTGCAGCTCACAGCATTAGGTATAACAAGGCCCTAAAAAGGCTCGTTAAAACCTTGAATTGCTTTGTTTGTCATGGATACAACAAGCAAGACCATTTTGAATTTTTCATATTCTTAGCACGCATAGCACCCTGCTCTATAGAAAATGCCCAAAAGTTATCATTGAAATAAATCAAGTACTTTGATTTAATGCCAGTGTTCAAAATCATCTAGTTCCAGTCTCTACTTCTAGGCAGTATTGCCATCCATTCAAGTGAAGCAATATGATTTAAAGATGATATTGCCACATGAGCAATACATCATCTGACTTAGAACAGGTCCTTCAGATTACAGTTTTGTTGATGTTACACTTTCTAATGACATCTAACCTAACAAAAAGTCCCAACCTACCACACATGTTTATAGTAGTTTTACTTCTGTATTCATCCTGTGTCAGATCCTTGATTGAGACTTGTGGATCCATGGTACCATTAAAATCCACTTGAGTCTCTGCCAGTTAAGGTAGAAAAAATAACAAAAGGGAGCTAAAAGACCAGATTCTGCATTCAGCTGTGAAAGTATACATTCAGGGCAAGTCCGTTTAGCCAGTGTAGTTACACCACTGTAAAACTGGTATAAAGGAAATCAGGACCAAACCCAGATTGATGTTGCCTGATATACATGTTACAGGCTTGATCTTGATATACTTTGGTTATTTAGGGATTAGTGTGCCTTTGAGGTGGTGCATACCCTAAATGAATTCATAGATTTCATAGACATTAGGGCTGGAAGGGACCTCGGAAGATCATCAAGTCCAGCCCCTACCCCAGGGGCAGGAAGTCAGGAGGGGTCACGGGATTCCAGCAAGATAAACATCCAAATTTCTCTTGAAGGCATTCAAAGTAGGTGCTTGAACCACCTCCAGCAGCGGTCTATTCCAAGCCTTGGGGGCATGGACAGTAAAAAAGTTTTTCCTTATGTCCAGCCTAAAAACGGTCATAGAGGAGTTTGTGACCATTTGACCTTGTCACCCCTTGGGGCATTCTGGTGAACAGACGTTCCGCCAGATCCTGGTGAGCACTCCTGATAAACTTATAGGCCACCTGAGCCTGTGCTTTTCCAGGGTGAAGAGTCCCTTTCAGCCTTCTCAGCTTCTCATCATATGGTCTGTTTTCCTGACCTCTGATCATATGCATGGCTCTCCTCTGGACTCTCTTGAGCTTCTCCACATCCTTTTTGAATTGTGGAGCCCAAAACTGAACGCAAAACTCCAGCTGTGGCCTCACCAAAACTGAGTACAATGGGAAATTGATTCATGACCCCGAAGTCCTTTTTGTCCATAGTGCTAGCCAGCGTAGCACTGCCAAGCCTATAA
>NW_017728996.1:26503143-26503719 GCF_001723915.1 Gavialis gangeticus | reverse complement strand
GGACAGCCGGGTCCAACGGCGGCAGAGCCGGCAGAGCTGGGTCCGACGGTGGCAGCGGCAGCGGCAGAGCTGGGTCCGACAGCGGCAGTGGCGGCCAGGTAGATGGGTCCGACGGTGGCGGAGCCGAGCGAGTTGGGTCCAGCATCAGCGGCCAGGTAGACGGGTCCGACAGCGGCAGGGTAGCCGGATCCAGGAGAGCCGGGTCCGATGGCAGCAGCGGCAGCGGAGACAGGGCCGGGAGAGCTGAGCCCGACAGCGGTGGCCAGGTAGGCGGGTCCGACGGCGGCGGAGGCGGCCGAGCCGAAAGCGACAGGTCTGGAGACATAGGAGGCGAGCAAGCCAGGCCCAGAGGCAGTGGAGCTGCCAGAAACAGGCCCAAGGCAGGGCGACTGGGAGCAGTGGAGCCTGGGATGTCAGACACTGCTGAGGCCAGGAGAGCTACGGAAACCCCAGCGCCCCAGCGGACCAGGGCCTGCGGACGGAGCGGTTGGACATTTTTGGGGTAAGCGGGACCCCGGGGCAGGGGTCCGCACACCAGACCGGAGGCCAGGGCGAGGGTGTAGGGGTGGAGGAGCC
>NW_017728996.1:26497858-26498143 GCF_001723915.1 Gavialis gangeticus | reverse complement strand
GTCCGCACACCTGACCAGAGGCCAGGGCGAGGGTGTAGGGGTGGAGGAGCCCTCTGGACACCAGCATCCGGGGCCAAGCCAGACAGCGACAAAGGTCTCATCACCGGACGGTACGCGCTATACCAACTGAACAGCATGTCAGATAACATCAAGTCGTGGCAGATGAGGCAGGCGCGTACGCCCGTCCCGGTGGGGTGAGCCTTCACTGTGAGTGGGGGGGTGGCCGCGGTCCCTTCCCCAAGGACCTGGGAAGGGAGGGACACAGCCTAAGAGAACCCACTTACA
>NW_017728996.1:26492226-26492858 GCF_001723915.1 Gavialis gangeticus | reverse complement strand
CTCCATTTCTTAAAGATAGGAAACACATTGGCCTTCTTCCAGTCTTCAGGCACTTCACCAGAGTGCCAGGAGCTCTCGAAGATCCGTGCCAGGGGTTAAGCTATGATGCTTGCCAGCTCCTTGAGTTCCCTGGGTTGTAAACTGTCAACGCCAGCTGACTTGAAGGTGTTCATCCTCTCAAGGTGTTCCTTCACAAGGTCAGCATTGATGGAGGGTAAGGAATCACCCTCACCCAGGTGTTCCCGTCCTGTATTGGGGAGAGGCATCCCTTGGGACTGGTGAAAAACCGATGCAAAGTACCCATTTAGTAAGTTGGCTTTTTCCTGGGCATCGGTTGTCAGTTGTCCCATCTGGCTTAGCAAGGGTCCAATGTTGTGCTTGTTTTTCCTCCAGCTCCCCACATATCTAAAAAAAGGACTTTTTATTGTCCTTGATATTTGTAGCTAGCTGAAGTTCCATCACAGCTTGGTTTTCCTCGTTTGCTCTCTGCAGGTCTGGACCAGAGCAGAGTATTCCTCTTTGGTAGTGGTTCCAGTCCTCTATCCTTTGTACATCTTCCTTTTAAGACACAGGAGGTCCGCTAGTTCCCTGGAGAGCCAAGGGGGCTGCTTTGCCCTTTTGCTGCCTTTCCT
>NW_017728996.1:26473446-26491902 GCF_001723915.1 Gavialis gangeticus | reverse complement strand
GAAGTCAAGGAATTCTGTATTGTTGACTGACTTGCCAGCTTTATGGCAGATGGTGAAGGTGATCAGCTCATGGTCACTGTCACTCAGCTTCCCTTCAATCATTAGGTCACTGATTAGGTTGTCCCCTGTTGCCAGTATCAGGTCGAGCAGTGCTTTACCTCTCATTGGCCCATAGACTTCTTGCATCAGATAGAGCTCATCCATGCACAAGAGAAAGCTTTGCGACTGCTCAGATTTGGGTGAACGCTCTTCCCACGAGATGTCAAGGTAGTTGAAGTCTCCCATGACAACCATGCACCAGAAGCATGTAGCCACAGCCAATTCCCTGGCAAACTCCTGGTCAAGCTCTTGATCCTGGGTAGGAAGTCTGTAATAGATGCCCATCATTGTGTCCCCTGTGCCATGTTCCCCATGGATTTTAACCCAGAGGGTCTCCGGTCATCCACCCTGGGCGCTAATGTTGGCTTGCAGGGACATGTATCTCTCCTTGACATAGGGAGCTACACCCCTGCCCCTTTTGTCCATTCGATTTCTCCTGTACAGGGTACAGCCATCTACATCTGTGGTCTAGTCATGGGAGTCCCACCAGGTCTCCGTTATCCCTATGACATCATAATTATTCGTGTTAAGCAGGAGGACATGTTCCTCCTGTTTATTCCCCAAGCTCCTGGCATTTATATACAGGCACGCAAGTGTCCCTTTTGGGGCAGGGGTGGGCTCCCTTAAGTGCCTTGGCCTGCTGGCTTTGTAAGGGTTGCACAGTGGGCCAGCAGTGGTGGTAGTCCCCCCATCCCCCAGCGGGCTCAGTGTAAAGCCTGGTGTAAGGGAGGAGAGCCGGAGCCAAGGCCGGGCTGGGAGAGAACCCAGCCGGGCACGAGCCGACGCCACTAGCACGTGGTGGTCAGTGGCAAGCGGCAGGAACTTGAACCCTGCAGGAACCCAGAAGCGGAAGGTGCTGGGGCCACCTGGGCCCATTCAAAAGGAGCACCGGCACGGGCAGAAGGGGCCGGTGTTGACAGAGCTGGGACAGCCGGGTCCAACGGCGGCAGAGCCGGCAGAGCTGGGTCCGACGGTGGCAGCGGCAGCGGCAGAGCTGGGTCCGACAGCGGCAGTGGCGGCCAGGTAGATGGGTCCGACGGTGGCGGAGCCGAGCGAGTTGGGTCCAGCATCAGCGGCCAGGTAGACGGGTCCGACAGCGGCAGGGTAGCCGGATCCAGGAGAGCCGGGTCCGATGGCAGCAGCGGCAGCGGAGACAGGGCCGGGAGAGCTGAGCCCGACAGCGGTGGCCAGGTAGGCGGGTCCGACGGCGGCGGAGGCGGCCGAGCCGAAAGCGACAGGTCTGGAGACATAGGAGGCGAGCAAGCCAGGCCCAGAGGCAGTGGAGCTGCCAGAAACAGGCCCAAGGCAGGGCGACTGGGAGCAGTGGAGCCTGGGATGTCAGACACTGCTGAGGCCAGGAGAGCTACGGAAACCCCAGCGCCCCAGCGGACCAGGGCCTGCGGACGGAGCGGTTGGACATTTTTGGGGTAAGCGGGACCCCGGGGCAGGGGTCCGCACACCTGACCAGAGGCCAGGGCGAGGGTGTAGGGGTGGAGGAGCCCTCTGGACACCAGCATCCGGGGCCAAGCCAGACAGCGACAAAGGTCTCATCACCGGACGGTACGCGCTATACCAACTGAACAGCATGTCAGATAACATCAAGTCGTGGCAGATGAGGCAGGCGCGTACGCCCGTCCCGGTGGGGTGAGCCTTCACTGTGAGTGGGGGGGTGGCCGCGGTCCCTTCCCCAAGGACCTGGGAAGGGAGGGACACAGCCTAAGAGAACCCACTTACACCTGGCAAAACAGGTCAGCCAGTCTGACTGAGAAGAGCCTCCTCCCCAGTGGAGAGAGGTGGAAGCCGTCCTTTCCCAGCAGCTCACTGCCTGTCTCCCAAAGAGCTGACTGTGCTGAAGCCTTTCCAATGACACCAGCACTGCAGTCTTTGGTTCACTACCTCAATCCTTCTCTTTCTTCTCAGCCCATGGCCTGAGACTGGGAGGATCAAAGAAAACACCACCTATGCCCCCAACCCCTTAAGCCCTACTCCCAAATCCCGGTAGCACTTCATGACCCAGCTGGGAGCGCCCTGAGCCATGTCATTTGTGCCCACATGAATAAGAAGCATAGGGTAGTGGTCAGCGGGCTGGAGGAGCTCAGGGATCTTCTCTGCAATGTCCTGGATACGGGCTCCTGGGAAGCAGCAGACTTAGCAGCAGCTAAGGGGGAACAGATTGCCCCCTCAGTCCCCCTCAGGATGGAGTTGCCCACGACAAACATTTTGCATTTTGTCTTAGGGAGAGAGGGAGCGGTAGCTGCAGTTGAGCCTGTGTTGCCTACCGGAGCTGGCAACTTATCAGGCTCTGTTGGGGCTGCAAGAGGTACTTGTTTGCAAAGCTCCAGCGGAGGGTGGGGGGGACCTTGGTGCAGCAGGCCTTGGGGCCCTTGACCACCTTGGTCCAACCCCCTGGTTGGACACCATAGGAGGTCCCTGAGTCCTCCCTTGTCCTGGAAGGCAACCTTGGTCTACCCTCCACCTCCAAGGGGTGAAGGGCCTGGTAGTAGGAGTCAATCTCCCACTCACCATCCCTGATGGCACACAGTCTCTGGACTGTGGCCTGGAGCTCCTCCAGCTGGCGCACCAGAGATCCCAGAAGGGAGCAGACCTCACAAAGGGAGGTGGCCATGCTCCCAGTCCCCAGAGCCTGAAAAAGTGTCAGGCAGCTCCCGCAGCCAAGAGCCAGAGGCTCCGTCTGTGTGGAGCTCAGAACCATGGTCTCCGTCTGGGTGGAGGCCTCTGAGGTGCCAGAGGAGGGTGGGGCACAGACCCCAAGGGGCCCCTTGTGGTGCGGTGCATGCCTATCTGCATTTTACTGGTTGTAGTCTGGCTAACTGTGGCTACCTACCCTAGGGGCTCACAGGCAGGGCCGTGGGCCCTCCCGCTCACCCTCCTGTGCAAACTCCCACGCTAACTCACGCGCCAGGCAGACAAGTGCACCTGTTTGCGTGGCTTGTTCATGAGGCTCTGGTCACATGGCTTCCTGGGGACTGGGCGAAGTAGGAGCCAGTGGGGGGTATGTCCTTCCTCGGCTCCAACTCAGCCGCTCTATAGCTAACAGGGTCAGGGTCCTTCCCTCCCTGCCCCGGGCCCCACCCCCCTCTGGCTGAACTGGAGGTCTGGTTCAGGGTCCTGCTGAGGGGTCCTGGGGGTCCCTGGGCTCAACGGGGGTGCAACAGGCTTTCACCCGTGTGTCTCTTGCCGGAGCCAGGGATGAACTCAATAAAGCGTTTTATTTGGGAGTGCATCCTTGACATAGAGATGAGATGCAATCTCCATGCCCAGGGATTGAAACTCTAATAGGCTCTTTGCAGGTGTACAATGGGGGTGGGAAACAAGCAGCTCCCTTTGCCTTGCATATACCCCACAATAGTCAGTCATATTCTGATCCATTGTCTTCAACGAGGGAAAATCAGACCTTCTGTGTAGTTAAAGTGATAATGTTTTGATTGTCTGATGGAAACAGCTTGCTATAGAAATAGCTTCAGAGATCCTATTAGCATTTTTAATTACACGTATTCTGTTTAATACCACCCTGTTTCTACTTCCCATCCTTGTCATTGTCTTTGTTTGCTTGTGTAAAAATCTCATCTTCTTCCTCTCAGATGTCCTGTTTGTGCATTGTTAGCTTTCCTTCCATCTGCCTAAAATTATTCTCCTGTCCTTGCTCTAAATGTCTTTTAGTTGCTGCCAGTTTTGGTTACAGTGGAACCCTTCTGTGTGGTGTTTTTCACAAAAAAATATTCTCAAAACTCAGCCATGTGCGTATGTATGTGTTTATTTTCTTTCTTCTCCTGTTTTTGTCATCTATTGTCCAACTGACAAGTGTTCTTTCAAGGATGGAAATAAAACTCCTGGATCACTTATTTCATTCTAAAAATGCTATTTGTGATGCCTTGCCACATTTTAACTCTCTTTTTATGCAAACTCAGTTCCAAAATGTCCTGTCACTGTGATGCCACTTTAGAAAGCATTATTTCTAGCATTGTAATGATTCTGGAAACAAAAAAGACTTGTTGATCTGATCAGGCTGATGGGCTTGCATTACAGATGTCACTGACAGTTGACTGAATCAACCAGAGAGAGAGAGAGGACAGAAGAGTTAGGGGAGATACAGCATGCTATGCACTGTAGCTCAGCTGGCCACAAAATTCCTATTGCTGCTTCTACATGCAGACTGTGGAGAAATACACATTACCTAAGTCTCAGTTAAAAGTGCCATCAGTTCACTAACATGATCATCAGTGTGGTGGTAACCAACACCAGGGCCTGTATAATATTTCTTTTATCTGCCTGTCTAATAAGCACTGTGTGGTCTTGGGGCTAAACTACAGAACAGGGTGGCAAAATATCTGAATTCCTTTCCTAGCTCTGCCACTGACTTTGTTTGACCTAGGGTCAGTCACTTTTCTTCTCTGTGCCTCTGTCCTCAAACTTTCCTAAATATCCAGCTGCCTATTGTCAGCAAAGTCTAGCTGAGGCACAGAGTAGGATAACAATTCTGTCCCCTGGGAAATCTTAGGAGGGTCAACACAGTCCAAACAAGTGGACAGTAAGGAGCCTAGCTTCAGTGCCCAGGAGGTCCATTCACTGAGAACATCCTCTGGATACTCTTGTGACCACTTCTGCCTTCTTCAGCCAAAAAAACCCCCAAAAAAGCAGTAGGAGGAAGTAGGCAGGTGGATCTGCATGCCCTATCTCCAGGTGAAATGTCTGCCTACCAGGATGTTGCAGAGGTGTTGGTGGGAGCCAGAGAGATGTAAATGTGATGCTTACAACAGTTGGACCGATAAGTCACTTGTCAGTCAAATAGGGATATTATTACCTATGTGCATCCTTTCCTAGGGATGTTGCAAGGCAGAATTAAAACTAATGTTGATAAAGATAGTAATAGTCTCAGACTCTCCCTAAGCCCATGCCATCTCCAAAGCAAGAGATAGAGATGGAAGCTTTCTTTTCCTTTGCCTTTTTCCACAGGAAGGAGCAATCCCTGGTGGAGCCTAGGGTGTCTCCTAAGTCCAGGAGTTCCTCTGAAGTAAGTTTTCACTGGGGTAACTGTTAACAAAACAAGCTATGCTTGGTTATTTTCTCTGCTCCTTTTTGTTGGCCTGCAGATCCTGTTCTAGTTTAATGTCTCCATTAAGCTGAGATGGCCAGCCTGGGAGCCTTGTTGCAGTACCAGTGATTTATAAAGAGGTGATAGTTATGGTCAGTTGTAGGAAAAGTTTCAGAGTGTCTTACAAGCCCACCTTTATTGCTAAAAGCACTAAAGAAACTAAGAAGAAATAAAATGCTTATTACCTGGAAGGGAGAGTGTTACAGTTCACATCAGTCAGTTGCTGGGATCCAAAATGGCTGTTTCTTGGCTCTAGCAACTTGTTTTTCCTGTATTTAAAATGACAGGTATTGTGGAGGTGGGAGAGAACCTCCTGGGAAAGGCTGTTGATAAAAGTGATGAAAACAAACCAATGTTGTTAGGAATTCAGAGATGCCAGAGCCCTGGATAATGTTTCTAAGAAAGCCTTGGAGCTCAGAAGATCAAAGGCAGGTAGGTACTTAACTCACGTTGACCTCAATACCTTTGAGGATCTTGGCCTTCCTTGTCACACTTCTGCTTCTACCAGGCAAAAAGACACGTTGGACTTTCTATGACCAAAGCACAGTATTTATTTTAAACAAGATGTCTTTGTTCTCCTTGGGGGGTAGATGTATTGTGATAGTTATACAAACCAAAACTGCAGTTTTTTCATTGGCTGCTTTTCAAGCTTGAAGTTAACCAGCCCCACAGTAGATGAGCACCAATCTGGCTCATGTGTCATGTGCAAGGTAAGGTAACATTTTCAGTACAGTGAACAACTACTGTCACACTTCACTCTCCGTGCATCATATTGGAAATTTACCCCAACGGTTCTATGGGTTTGCATGTTTAATAATAGTCAGTTAGAGGAGAAGCTTTTGTTAATATCATAACTGGAAACAGATGTTAGCTGCAGACAAGCACTGAAGAAAATGAGCCAGAAGAACTGTTTTGCAAGCCGATGATTTGAAGGCTTTGTTTGCTACAGGCGTTCCTCTGTGTGCTGGTGATGATCACTGATTCTAGTCCAATGTTTTACTTGATTTCTGATTCTGATAATGCAAGGAGAATACATCAAGCTATGAAAGTGCACCCATCCAAAAAGTCTTCCAGCTGTGGAAATAACTTACTGTTAAAATGGCCTGGTTTGTGTAAAGCTGCTGAAAGAACCCCAAGCTATATTACATTTGTAAAGATTTTATTCATCTTGAGCAGGAAAAATTGATGCAACTGGAGCAATAAAAAAGAAAGGGATGAAATTCCATGAAATGCTGAAGATAATGGAATTAGATACCTGTAGTCACATCTGAAAGAAAAATGTAAATGAATGCCAACCTTCAGGAGCCTATTGTTTACAGTGCCTGCATTATAGTTAAAAGATTCATTTAGATGCAGGAATGGGCTTGTTTTCGAGGTCTATCTCAAGATGGCAGACTAAGAGTAATTACTCTCTTCAGGAAAACAAATGCTATGCAAAAGATTTCGAGAAGCAAAGGACAAGAATAATGGGAACAGCAGTTTGTCAGGATAAAAACAAACCTGTTCATCTGTATCTAATAAGATCAGTTTAAAAATGATAGAGTTTCAAATTACAAAAGAACTCAAGTGAGTATGTGCATACATCTGTTTTCTTTAAGGGGAAGCTTGTGATTAAAATATTCAGAACCCATTCCAAATCTAGATCCTAAGACTCCCTGGCACAGCCCACAAAGGGGTAGGAAAGAGAAGTGGGCAAAACTAAGGTTTCAAGTTCAGCCTTAGTTCAGATAACTATATGAAAGACTGCAGTTCTTACTCTTAAAAAGCGCACGTTTGCCAAGGCCCAGTTTCAGCACAACCTCCTTATTCAACAAAAATATTTAAAATACACATTTATGTGTTTTGCTGACAAGGAATGGATGTAAGCATATGTTTAAGTGGTTTTTTTCTTCAAGTTATTCTATGGGGGGGTTGGCATGTGTAATGCCATATTTTCTAGCATATCACCCCCATCTCCCCTAAATAAGACATGTATCTTGTTCTAGAAGAAAAGATGAAGAAGAAAATATTTCATTAGACTCATGGCTGAATGCTGGCTGCATGAAGCAGATATAGAGTCTAATCTTCAGTGTCATTCACTCTCTCCTTGCAGTCCTGTAACGAAAGTTTTAACCCTGTCACAATAATTCCAGCATCTCCATGCCCCCATTTCAGCTTCATCACTTAAAGCACACGTCCCACTTTTTTGGATGGCTAATCTTTTGGGGAAAGGTGTGAGAGTAAATGCAGTAATGCCCTATATTTTTCCACTTATAACTATAATAGGAAATAAAAATGTTGAAGAAAATGTTATCACTGTTTCAAGTAAATTAATATTTCAAATCAAAAAGTCTTTTTCAAAGTTTCACCATAACACCATATCTCACCCCATAGACCTTTGATGAAATTTGCATCTGGAGCTGAACTTTGAATCTAGCTTGGGAAATGATGAGACTTTACTCTGGGAGGAATCAATGCAAATGCATCAGAGCATAGGAACTGAGGCAGGGTTTGTGCCCTTCCATGGTTTGAGTCTTACTTTAACTGAATCATTTTATCCCTTTTCATGCAAACCCTGCATTTCTGCTCTATAAAGATTTAGTCAGATAAATCAGACTGCTGCTGAGACGCATTGTAAAGAAAAGTATTTGTCTGTGTGTGTGGTGGGGGAGTGGTGTTAAAGGAAATCTGGTGATAACCATATTTGACAAGGAGATAATATTGTGCCCTGCATATATATCCTGCATTTCAAAGCCCAGAAATAAAATTGTCAGTCTTTTTTTGAGACAGATTTTTTCCTGGCTAGAATGAAGATTTGTCTTTTCCTTCCTTACTGTGTTTTTAATGCAACAAATGTTGGATGGTTTTATTTAACCTGATGAAACTCCTACTTCTCATTAGATTTTTTTTTCTTTTTCTGGTTAATGTTTTAAAAAAACAAGTTGTATAATGTTTGTGTCACAATAAATGTCTTTGCTCATTTGTCACTTCATTGTAGACATGCTTCTGCTTTTGTGTGAAATTTGACTCAATAAACACACAAATTCCTAAGCTTCAAAAGTGAGCTGATTTCTTAACTTAGAATAAAAAAAGTGTTTTCACCAATTGTGCTGGAGTAATTCTTTAACGATGGTATTAATAGTCATGAAGGTATGTCTCTCTTGAGGAGTGAGTGCATATGCATTTTTATCGTGTTCAATATTTGTATTCATCATTCCTGTTTTAATATTAATGCTCTCAAATTGTTTATTGAGTATCAGTCGGTATGGTTTTTTTCTGAGACTAAAGAAAGGCTATTAATATAATGCATTTATTAAAATGTTAAATATTAAAATCTATATTTCATCGGTGTAAAAACTACTATATTAATGCAGATGCATCATTATGCTAAAGGAAATGTTTTGTGATGTTGGAAAATACTATGCACCCAGAGGAACAATGTCTAGTTAATTACTAAAGAATAATCTCCATCTGGTAGATTTTGTCTTCCCTAGTTCATTCTAAAATAAGTCTCCAGATAATCTCTGAACAGTCTCCTTAAGGTTTCCAAGGTCATTAGTCGTAATTGTGTTGCAAAACCAAGGGGATTTTATTTAGTATGGTGGAGGAAGCAATGTCATTATGAGTTGATTAGTGTGAACAATCTTTGACAATATGTAGTACCAACTCTGGCTTCAACAAGTGACATCTCATTATTCTGATTGCAGTTTGATTTGCAACGTTGAGAGGCAACAGGAAAAAAAATAGCAGTCATCCAAATATACAACTCTCAGCCTAAAACAATGAGAGGGCTTGTGCTTACCTACATTCTAGAAATTTCCTTTCCTCAAAAAACAAGGTTTTCTAGTTGACAACTACCTGACACTATTTTTGTTAAGTGTAGTGAGAGTCCTAATGAACAGCGTTCCAAAAATTGCTTGGCAATTTTGGTCTATGAAATCTATGAAACCTGGTAACAAGTTTGATAACTTGTACTTAGAGGATGCATCTACATGTTCATTAATGCACCGTACTTACTGTGCATTAAGTTTAGTACTTGTATGACCAAATACTAAATCAATGCGCAGTAACTGGTGCTATTGCGCAGTAGTACCGGTGCTTGACTTTTTAGTGACACTAGCTGTGCAGCAGCCCAATACTACTGTGCACTAGTGTATTAGCATGGTTTTTGCCCTAGATGCCACTGCACAGCAGAATTAGTCTACTGGACAGTTAGTGTCTCATGTAGATGCACCCAGAGTATATCTAAAGAAGAGGTACAAGGTGCTCAGTTGGGTGTAAATTAGCATTGTTCCCATATGGAATTGAATAAACATGTAGCTATCAGCAAAAGCATTTGGCTTCTTCATACAAAAATACCTTGGGCCAGATTCAGGACTCTGTAACAGGATGCATCCTGATTTACTGAGTGCAAATGAAGTGAATAAGTATTGCCCAAGATTTCTATCATAATCATTTATTCCATGTGCCTAGGAATGGAACAATGGAAGTTAAAGGAGAAATGTCAAGAACAGGCCAAGAGACAAGAGTATCTGTTCACAGGGAAGATAAAAATACCTGAAGGGTGATTATAGACAGGACAGAGATGGGCTTTTTCTAGGGCTATAGGGTACAAGATAAGGAGCAACAGCTTCAAGCTGAAGCAGGGGAAATTTAGGTTGGAGATTAGCAGGAACATTCTGACAATGAGGGTGGTCAGGCATTGGAACAGGCTACCTAGAGAAGAATCCTAAATCAAGAATTAAGTGTGATACTACATCCATCCATGTTTACCTTAAACTGATTTTGGTCATTTTGAAGGCACTTTTGTGCACTGAACTTATGTTGTGTTACAGATTTGAACCGGTTCCCAATCACCAGGGATCCAGGTTTTCCATTTCCCACAGAAAACCTGAGAAAACCATGGATTTCCTGAATTTATCAGAGGAAAAAATGGATTTTCCTGTTCAGCAGAGATACCTACAGATTTCCCACTTTTTCAAAGAGATCTGCAGGCTGGCAGAGTTCCAGTCTACAAGAGCTAATTACAAAAAAGGTGGGAAATCCCCAACCCTGTCTGGAGGGGGAAGGAGAGGAGGAAAGGGCAGATCCTGAGGCTCTCAGTCACCCAAGGCTTGGCTCAGGCTCACTGTTTGTTCCTGGAGCCTAAGATAAGTGGGGCTTGCAGGGGGCTGGGGGCTCCCTCTGGCAGGGCTTGGGGTTGTGGGTCATGGCTGGGGGTCACCGGCAGGTTCCGGGTCATGCCTGGGGGGCCCTGGTGGCAGGCATGGGTGTGGATGACTACCAGGCCTCGGGAAAGAGCCAGCAGTGCAAGTCGGGGGCAGGGCATAGGTGTGTGGGTGGGGGCTGAGGAGCAGGGAGGTGTTGGGGGAGGTCCCACATGGAGTGCCTGCCGGTGGCTGTGGACCAGGAGCAGCATGCTATCAGCTCTTCAGGGAAGCACAGAGCCCTCTTGGGCTGATAGCACGCCTTCCCAGTCCATGCGCCGCCAGGCAGGCACTCCATGTGGGGCTTTCCCCAAGACCTCCCCACTCCCTCAGCCCCCAGCCAGCTTCCTGCAGGAGTGCCTGCCCAGCAGGTGGCAAGTGGACCAGGAGCGGTGCACTGCTGGCTCTTCAGGGAAGCCTCACAGAGAAATATGGAGCCCGCTTAAGCCGATAGCACACTGCTCCTGGTCCATGCACCACTGGGCGAGCCCCACACTGCCCTGGTGACACCTCCTGTACACAGGGCTGCCTTGAGAGCAGCAGCGTGGGGTTGTGCCCCTTAAAGCAGTGGCACGCACAGGAGGCACATCACCAGGGCAGTGCTGAGCTTGCAGTGGCAAGCAGCTTTTCCATGAGGCCCCGCTCTTCACTGCTGCAATGGGTCACACCTGCTGGGCTGCAGAGGCCCTGGGGGGAGGAAAGCAGCACAGGAGCCCAAGCCTGCAGCCTGTGCCTGCCCTGCATACAAGTCTGGGGTGTATGGGTCCCCCCACTACCCCCCTTGGGAGTGCATGCAGTGGCGGGGAGCCAGTAGCCCCCTGTCTGCAGCAGACAGCAGGAGGGAGCAGGGCAGGGGGCTGCAGACCGGGGTCCATAGCCCTGGCAGCTAGAGGCCTTCTCTTGTAGGGCTGTGGGAGCAGGGGCTGTGGGGGGGGGGCAAGGGGCACCAGCTGGGGAGTGAGAGGCATGAGCAGAGCTGGGTGGGCTGTGGGGAGCCTTTAATTTTAATCATGGATTTTGGGGGTTTTATAAGAGAATTCGCAATTTATTTATCAGAGAATTTGTGATTTTTATATTAGGGAAAACCAGGATTCCTGCCAGCACTTATACCAGTTTATGTGTAATTTCTGTCCATATCCAGTGGGGTTGGCTCTGATCTGGCAAAAAACTATGAGCACATAGTTAATTATAAACATGTTCTCACATGCTTAAATAACTTGGCTGAATTGTACCCTCTAAAGCCATTATACATATTGTACAGTGTTTTATATTTGGGCCAACTTTCCAAATAGGCTGCAAATCACATGACACTGAGATTGTAATTTTCTGCATTTGTGTGCAATAGTCTGTTTCCACATGCAAATACAGTCGAATTTGCATTGGATGTGTTATAGACACACACACACTACATGCATGCAAAGGTAGGGAAGGTACTTTTGGAAAATTTGGCTCATGTGTTCATTATGTTAGCATTTCTGTTAGTGAGCCCTTGCTTTGGTGGACTGTAACTTGTGCATGCACTACTTACTAGTAGGTTTTACTTTAACCCAGAGGTGACATTTTTTGGAAAAAATCATAAAAGTAATTATTTTTAGCACTAGTCAAATGAATAAAAAATGTATCCAGTATTCTCTCTCTAAGGTACACTGATTTCGCTGCTGTTTTATATTTGTTTAATAGGCATTTGCTATCCCTTAAGTGAGCAACTAAAGCATGCGGTCCAATTACTGGCAAGGGAAGCTGAATCTGTACATAAGCAATCTGGGTGTGCATTAAGGATGAATTGTTTGTATTACTATACTTTTTAATCTGAAATTAAGTAAATTAGTATATTTAACTCATAGATAGCAAGATAAACTAGAACTGATCTAGAAAATGGGGGGGTTGACTTAAAATAAAATGTGGTTTCTTCATTTTTCATAACCAGCTAATAGATTGTTTAGGGGGAAAGCGTGAAAATCAGAAATTGTTCTTTATAACCTTACAGTATTTTTGTGCACCAAATTCTACTCTCAGTTACACAGTAGAATCTGGGGTTATTCCATTAAAGTCAAAGGAGGCACTCTCTTTATGTCATTGTCACTGACAGCACAATTTGGCTACATGTATGTTGGGTATGCCAAAAGACTGCATTTATTTTAGTCCCTTCCTACTTTGTTGAATTCTGTGCTCTAGGAGACTGTAAATAACACATCTGGAATGGGCTCTCCAACAATAGAACGATCTTTAAGCATAGCTACCAATAGAATCATTAGATAATCAGCATAACTCCAGCTTTTATTCTTTCTCTTAATTCTGTCTGATTGAGAGGTAACTGAGAAAATAGATGTCACTTCCACTAAGGGGTGCCAGCCTTTGTGGCAGGCATCATAAGGTTCTGTGTCCTTTCTGAGTACCACACCAATCCCCTTCTCTTGCCTGATCTGCTGCTCTTCTTTCTGCTCCCCATTCCTTCCCTGATCTGTAGCATGCAGGCTGCCCAGTACACTTGTGGCAAATGTGCCACAGATTGGTTACTAGGGCAGTGTGAAGCTTTGGGTGCTGGTTTGGTTTGGAGGAGATTCGGTGGCTGAATTTCCAAACTGAATCAAGAGACCAACAAAAAGTTCTGAATTGATTTGAAGCTCTCCAAATTGATTTGGAAAAGATTCAGAGAGTTTTGGAGATTTGGGCAGTCCCTGCTTGCTGTCACAGGGAGCTGGACACAGATTCTGTACCAGTAAGTAGGGGGAGGGGGGCTGGAGGAGGAGGGAGGGGACCATGTGGGGGCCCCTCACCAGCCCCATCCCCTGCCTATTCCCCCAGCCCACCTGAGCACCCCCCACCCACTCTCTCAGCCCCACCCCCCATGGCTGTCCTGCACCACACCAGCTCCCAGTTCTTAAAAAAGAAAAGCCCCACTGGCTGCTGCCAGGCAGGGGAGGGGATCCCCATTGCCCCCCACTGCCCCATGCTGTGAAGGGGGCTCTGCCATGAGCCCCCATCCCCTGCCCACTCTTCCACCCCCCTAGATTGCTGCCCTACCCAGCCCCAGCATCTTGGCTCTTTAAAAAAAAAGGAAAAAAAACACCAGCTGCTGCAGCAGCCATTGGGGGTTCTGGGTGCTTGTGGCAGAGCCTCCCCATGCAGCGCAGGGCAGTGGGGGGTGTGAGGGAGAGAAGGAGCCGACGGGCCCCGAGGCTCCCCGCCCCGATGCAGTCATGTTAATCCCGCACACACTGGCCCAAAACGCCGGGCAAGAACTCACCTCTTCCAGGTGCATGGAGGAGGCAGGAGCAGAGCTGGCCAGGTCCGGCATAAAAGAGACACCGCTGATGGCCAAAGGGGCAGAACCGGAAGAAGGCCGCGGAGGAGCCGATGCCGGTGGGAGCACCCTCGAGCAGATGTGAGCCGTCCTGAGACGCGGCAGGACCTTTTGGGGTAAGGGTAAGCCCCAGCGGGGCTTGGGAGCCCGGTCAACCGGCACAGCGAGGCCACGGACTGTTTGACGCCGCCGGGAGTGGCGGGACCCGGCAGGAGTCGGATACCGTATGAACTGTAATACAGGGGTAATCACGGATGGTGAAATCGCCGCGCCTGTATTCGGAAGGATTGAGGGGCATCAGGAAGCCCTAGGGAGGGCTGAAGAGCTCAGCGAGAGCTAGAGAAAGGGTGCTAACCCCACAGCATACAGGGGAATATCTGGGAGGTCAGCAGAGGGTCAAAGCAGCCTCCTTGCTCTAATGAATCCCTGGCTGTAACCTTTGTGTTGACCTTTACATTTCTTTTACAGACTTTTTGAGCGATATCCTGACAAGTGGCCTGCCCAGATAGGCGGTCACTCCCCGGTGGAATGGGCGAGGGTGTAGGGGTGGCGGAGCCCTCAGCAACACGGGACCCCAGGAACTTGCGGAGTCTCACTTTTGGACTGACGCATGCCGGACAATCCAAACTGAACCGGATTACCATCAAAGTCGTGGCAGGAGAGGCTGGCGTGTGCAAGCTACAGGTGAGAGACCCCTTGGCAACCGGGAAGCAGTCCCAATGCGGGGAGGCGGTGGTGACGCCAAAGGCCCTGAGTCCACACCACCCCACCCCCCCCAACAGGGGGCAGCAGGGATCACCCACTTGGCTGGAAGCAGCTGGTGATTGTGGTTTTTTTCCTCTCTCTCTAAAGAGCTGGGACATTGGGGTTGGGAGAATGGGCGGAGGATGGGAGCTTATGGCAGAGCTCAGGGCAGCAAGGGGCAGTGGGGATGGCCCCCCCACCTGGCAGCAGCTGGGAGTACCGGGCTTTTTTTTTTTAAAAAGCTGGGAGGCTAGGGCTGGGCAGGAAAGCCGTTGATGGGGCGGGGGATGGGGCCTGTAGCAATTCGGCCAATTAGGCAGTGGACGAATCTCCAAATCAGATTCAGCCAAATCAGTTTGGGACAGTGATTCAAATCACCAAATTGAATCACTGTCCCTCAAATCAGCTGAATCCAAATCCAAAGCGAATACTAACCGCTTTGCACAGGCCTATTGGTTACCCCTGACTTATACTATATGCAGCATTTAACACATATATACAGCACAATGGGGACTCTGGTTGGTTTCTAGCAACTACTGCAATATACGTGCTTATTAATGAATAAAGCTGAATGAGGATGAGCTCTCTGACTGCTATTTAAGAGTAGTAAATACATGCTCATTAGTAACAAGAAACTAGCTGCAGGTATAGTTATACAAAAGGTATCTTTGTTCGCTGTGCATAGAGAAGCAATGTCCATATTTCTACAGTAGAACCCTGTAATCTCTACACTTATGTCATACCAAGCCAGATCCGATCTGGTATCGAACTCTTTTTCTCCAATTCCACTCCAGGTTTCCACTCCCCATCCCAGGGAGGTGAGGAGAGGAGTCCTAACTTTATTTTCTGGTATAAACTTGGGCAAGTCACTCTTCTATTTATATTCCATAATTTCCCTATCTGTTAAATAGTTTCAGGAATTCTTTTCACAACCATGGTTTTCTGAGACTGAATTTAGCTAATTTTTGTAAAGGGTTGTAATGTTCTTCAGTGGAATCTCTCTAAAAAAAAATCTAAGCTTTATAATAATTTTAGATGGTATTCATTGATTATAGAGTCGGAAGGGACCCAAAGGATCATTGTGTCCGGCCTCCTGCCCCTGGCAGGAAAGAGGACTGAGGTCGGACAACTCCAGCCGGGTGATTGTCAAGCTTCCTCTTGAAGACCTCCAAGTTAGGTGACAGCACCACCTCTCTTGGAAGCCCATTCCAGACTCTGGCCACCCTTATTGTAAAAAAAATCTTCCTAATGTCTAACCTAAATCTACTTTCCACTAGTTTGCACCCATTATTCCTAGTTACTCCCTGAGGTACTCTGGTAAACAGCGCATCCCCAATTCCCTGGTGTCCTCCCTGATAAATTTATAGGCAGCCACAAGATCACCCCTCAGCCGTCTTTTGTATAGGCTGAAGAGATCCAGATCTCTCAACCTCTCCTTGTAAGGTCTTTCATGGAGACCATTAATCATGTGAGTGGCCCTCCTCCGAATCCTTTTCAGATCCTCCATGTCCCTCTTGAAGTGCGGTGCCCAAAACTGGACACAGTAGTCCAACTGTGACCTGACTAGTGCTGCATGGGGGGGAGCATCACCTCCCTCGATCTGTTGGTCATGCATCTGCTAATACATGACAAGGTGCAATTGGCTTTGTTGATGGCCTCGTTGTACTGCTGGTTCATGTTCATCTTGGATTCAAGTATGACTCCAAGATCTCTCTCAGCCTCTGAGCTGCTGAGGAGGACATCACCCAACCTGTAGGTGTGCTGGGGATTTCCTCCTTCCTAGGTGGAGTACCTTACATTTATCTTTGTTGAATTGCATCCTATTATGTTCCACCCATTATTTATATTACGTTCTTCCCATTATAGTATTATTTCTATGCTTAGTTATTTTTATATTATAAAAGATCTCTAAAGCAGAGCGGTAGTTTTATGTGCTATGTCAGAATTTATTCTTGTCCATATTTATATCTTTAAAATTGATTTCCTCATGCAGTAGGAAGACATTTTTAGCCAGGTATTTCTAGGGGATTATTGCACCTGTTAGGTGGTAAAGTAATCTGGCCTTCAGCTTCATACTTTATAACAACACCTGAAGAGTACCATAATCACTCATTCAGCACTGCCTGTTGTGTCTTCTTGCTTAAATACAGTGTGTGGATTTAAAAGAAGCGAGAAAACAAAAACAGAGCATGGTTTGGTCCAAACACATAATGCAGTTTGCTAGCTGAAATAAATTCAGTGCAGTTGGATTATGGCACTTGAAAGGCAGCAGGAAGGAATGCATATGGTTCTGGCAGGTAGGAAAGTAAATGAATGTAACAATCCACCAACTCATTGTCTCATCTAAATAAGTATGAACACACAGTGAGTTATTTGGCAATCCTTGGACACTTGCATACTTCAAGAGTGGGAAGGGGCCTGATTCACTGAACCACCAGAGGCTAAGTGTAAATGTTCTTATGTCAGCCCCCTTGCTTGAACATTTTATTATTTTTAAAGAGGAGGAAAACGTGATTAGTTTTGGGGTTTTATGTAAGTGGCATTGACTGCATTTTGGAACACATGACTTGCGTTTTAAAATGAGTTTTGTCTTTAGGGCTTTACTAATCCTTACAGGTTTTTACAAGTTTTCAGAATTTGAAAATGCATCATAGTTTCAAGACAGTAAATGGCTTCTACAAAAGTAGCTATCTTTTAGGGCTGTGCGAGGCTTTGGACAGAGCTTCAGATCCGGAGAAGCTCTGGATGCTTTGGGGTCCAAAGCAGCATATACAGGTCGAAGTGCTGGCTTCTTTAGGCTTCCCAAAGCAGTTTGGAGCTTCTGAAGAGCTTTGGAGCCACCTCAGAGATCCGACCATAGGGTATAATGGGGAAACAATAAAATATCTATAACTTTGTTGTCTGATTTGGATGAAATTTTCAGGGATGGTAGACTCTGCAAAGAGAATGGAGCCTGCCAAGCTTCAAGAATATTGGTAGAGGGGTTTGGGGGGAACAGTACCCCAAATTCTTGAAAGCAAAACTCCTGTCACATCTATGTGTTACAACACAGAGGGGTCAAAACTGCAGGGCTGGTAGCTCTTACTGAGTCCACAAAGCCTGCCAAGTTTCAAGAAGATCAGTGCAGGGGTTTGGGGGGAACTGCACCTCAAGCTGTGGACAAGCAAAACTCATGCCATGGGTGCTTGTGGGACTGTCTCCATCTTGGGGCAGGGAGGGGAGACACTACTGCAGGCCTGGCTGCTAAGCTGCTGTGTTACCAGTTACCAGTCAATCAATCAGTCATGATTCACTCAGGGACCAGGGACTCAGGGCCCAGCTCAATACACAGGACCTAGCTACTACATAACGACTTAACGAGCATCAATAAGCACCTACAAAACCAGGCTAAGGAGAGGAAAGAATCAATATAGACAGTCAACTGCCCCAGGACAGACACAGTCTTGGCACGACTTTTGTCTGTCAGCAGCTAGGGGTATAGGGCCCCAGAAGCCCTCTGCACCGATCTCGACAGCTGGCAAGTGTTGTAGCCTCAGCAGGTGCCACCATCCCTGCAGCTGTCACCCCGTTGTGCCTTAACACACACAGGGTCACCCATGGCATACGTTTTGCTTGTCCGCAGCTTGAGGTGCAGTTCCCCCCAAACCCCTGCACTGATCTTCTTGAAACTTAGTAGGCTTGTGGCCTCAGTAAGAGCTACCACCCCTGCCGTTTTCACCCTCCTCCCCATGGTATGACACGTAGCCGTGACATGAGTTTGGCTTTCAAGAATTTGGGATACAGTTCCCCACAAACCCCTACACTGATCTTCCTGAAACTTGGCAGATTTCATGCTCTCAGCATAAGCTACCATTACTGCAAGTGTCATCCAAATTGGACAAAAAACAACAAAGTTTCATTGATTCCCCATTATACCCTATGGCCGGATCTCCGAGGTGGCTCCAAAGCTTCAGAGCTGCTTCGGCCGGGTCAAGGCAGAAACCCGGTCCGGAGCTCCAGATCAGATCGTG
>NW_017728996.1:26444720-26468446 GCF_001723915.1 Gavialis gangeticus | reverse complement strand
CTGGATGCTTTGGGGTCCAAAGCAGCATATACAGGTCGAAGTGCTGGCTTCTTTAGGCTTCCCAAAGCAGTTTGGAGCTTCTGAAGAGCTTTGGAGCCACCTCAGAGATCCGACCATAGGGTATAATGGGGAAACAATAAAATATCTATAACTTTGTTGTCTGATTTGGATGAAATTTTCAGGGATGGTAGACTCTGCAAAGAGAATGGAGCCTGCCAAGCTTCAAGAATATTGGTAGAGGGGTTTGGGGGGAACAGTACCCCAAATTCTTGAAAGCAAAACTCCTGTCACATCTATGTGTTACAACACAGAGGGGTCAAAACTGCAGGGCTGGTAGCTCTTACTGAGTCCACAAAGCCTGCCAAGTTTCAAGAAGATCAGTGCAGGGGTTTGGGGGGAACTGCACCTCAAGCTGTGGACAAGCAAAACTCATGCCATGGGTGCTTGTGGGACTGTCTCCATCTTGGGGCAGGGAGGGGAGACACTACTGCAGGCCTGGCTGCTAAGCTGCTGTGTTACCAGTTACCAGTCAATCAATCAGTCATGATTCACTCAGGGACCAGGGACTCAGGGCCCAGCTCAATACACAGGACCTAGCTACTACATAACGACTTAACGAGCATCAATAAGCACCTACAAAACCAGGCTAAGGAGAGGAAAGAATCAATATAGACAGTCAACTGCCCCAGGACAGACACAGTCTTGGCACGACTTTTGTCTGTCAGCAGCTAGGGGTATAGGGCCCCAGAAGCCCTCTGCACCGATCTCGACAGCTGGCAAGTGTTGTAGCCTCAGCAGGTGCCACCATCCCTGCAGCTGTCACCCCGTTGTGCCTTAACACACACAGGGTCACCCATGGCATACGTTTTGCTTGTCCGCAGCTTGAGGTGCAGTTCCCCCCAAACCCCTGCACTGATCTTCTTGAAACTTAGTAGGCTTGTGGCCTCAGTAAGAGCTACCACCCCTGCCGTTTTCACCCTCCTCCCCATGGTATGACACGTAGCCGTGACATGAGTTTGGCTTTCAAGAATTTGGGATACAGTTCCCCACAAACCCCTACACTGATCTTCCTGAAACTTGGCAGATTTCATGCTCTCAGCATAAGCTACCATTACTGCAAGTGTCATCCAAATTGGACAAAAAACAACAAAGTTTCATTGATTCCCCATTATACCCTATGGCCGGATCTCCGAGGTGGCTCCAAAGCTTCAGAGCTGCTTCAGCCGGGTCAAGGCAGAAACCCGGTCCAGAGCTCCAGATCAGATCGTGGCCATCTGAAGCAACTGGATCTGAAGCTGGATCAGATCGCTGCCAACTCGCACAGGTCTACTATCTTTGGCAACATGGCCCAGGTTATTAGGGCACCTGTGAATAGGAACCCTTGCCCCTTGAACTCTTAAGGATACCCAAACCTCAGACCAGATTTGCCAAGGTTCATAAACCCTTTCCAAATCCAAGCCAAGTTTCAAGTATACTTGAGACCATTCATGTTTTCAGATGAAACAGAAAAACATGCTACAATCTGTCATTTGAAAGAAATCCAGGCCAAACTTGGTAGATTCAGGTTTGCCTGGTGCTTCTTGGGTTACTTCAGAACTCACTGTCTGGGTGCAAACCAGATCAGGTCAAAACCTCCAAGTTGGTGAAGTTGCAAAGGCCCACCCAAAAATCTATGATTAGATAGAGGCATGCAGCACTGACCTTTACAGTTCCTGCTATGGCCCTTTGTGTTGAGGCAAGACAGCTGCACAAAACTTGCTGCCAGGCCAGCAAACTTTCATTAAGGAAAAGTGTTACTCTTAAATAGAGAAGGCATTGATTGGCTATTACCTCAGTTCCATTGGAAGGGAAGTTAGTTACTCCAAAAATCTAGAGGAAATTTTACTAGACCTAAATCCTGACTCCCCAAAGGGGACTGATGTTGGTCAGTGCATTTTCTCAAAAGTTTGGGTTTAAGCCCTGAGATTTCCTCAACTAGCACCATGAACCCTTGTAAATCTAAACCATTGAGGTTTGCACATTTTTTATCATGATCTCCAGTAGACTGTAAAGCAAGGGTGGGCAAAATATGGCTTCTGCAGCTTCTGGCCTGGTGACCCTGAGGGTGTTCCCTGCCTCCCTGTATCTGAGTGGAAAGTAAGATGAGATTGGATAGAAAGAGGGGGGCAAACCACTGCAAATCCACCCAGCAGCCAGGAGCTGCATGGCGCTGGCCAGGCCAGGCTGGAGTCAGAGTGGGAAGCTGCAGGTTGGGGGGAAGGCAAACAGAATCTGCAGGAAATGGCAGGTGGGGAAGTGGAGGAAAGCAGGGGTGCTAGGGGGGGGGAGTGCAGGAAGTGGCAGCAGCGTGGGAAGCAGTGGCAAGATCTGGTGTGGGGGGTGTGCAGAAAGTGGTGGTGGTCCAGGGAACAGCAGAGAGAGTGACAGGAGCCATGGAAAGTGGCAACAGCATGGAGAGTGGTGGGGGAGCAGCCTTGGCTGTGGGAAATGGTGGCAGGATGGGAAGTGACAGTGGCAGTGGCTTGGAAGCAGCAGCAGCAGTGGCAAGTGGGCCTGCAGGAGGGAAAGCAGGGAAACAGTGGGGGAGTGGTGGCAGCAGGTGGGTGCAGAGCCTGTGCCAGTGCTCTGGGGCTGGCAGGGACCCAAGGTGGGTTGGCAGGAGTATAGAGCCTGGGTCCTGGGTCTTCCTGGTTGTATTGCATGAGGCTCGCACCCGATCCACAAGAGCCATGTGCGATGGAACTGGAAGCCAGGCCAGGTGTCTCTCTCTCTCTCTCTCTCCCACCCCACCCCACCTACCATAACCCTACACCCTTCTACAGCCCAGACCCCAACTACATACCCCAAACCCCTCCACACCCATCCACCATACCACACTCCACAACACACATAGACCCACTCCCCAACCAATCCCTATGCATCCACCCCCTTACTGCCCACACAATATACAGTAGGACTGTATTTTGAGCTATTATGCAATCACCTCTAGATACACTTTGCAAACATGTAAACCAGTACAAAAATATTTTAAAATAAAATTCAAATGAGTTATAGTAGATTTTTATTTTTTGTATATGATTTGGGAGGTTTTGTTGGTTTCAGGATTGCAGCAACCTTCTTCCCAAAAGGAATACTTCTGGGGCAAGGGGAGGGGCTTCTGGTGGCAAAGGTTGGGGGGCAAGATTTCCAGGCCCAATATGGCAACTGAGGCGAGGCAACTGTCAAGGGGTGGGGCTACCCATGTGGCCCTTGACAGCTCATGAAAACGTGGCAAGCAGCCCTTCACCTGAAATAATTGCCCACCCCTGCTCTAAAGGCTTCATTGCTTTCCAATTTCTTTCCTATAGGGAACTTCCTAGCCATTGATAGCTCAGGCTAGCCCTTGATAATGTGAAATTTGAAGTAAAAATGGAGCATAAAAAAGGCAAAATAAATCAGGACTTTTTAAACTAATAAAAAATTCTACTGTCTCCCTCTCTGTCATTCACCTTCCTGCAAAGCAGATTTTTTTCAGAGGTGACAAGTGTAATTACAGAATATCTTCTACTGCTCCATTTTCCCCATTTCTCTTCCCTGGTGCACAATTTTGCATAAAATCCATGCCATGCACCAGGAAGGGAAGCATTGCTTTGCAAGTGAAATAAAAAAGACCTAGTTTCCATTTTGTATGGGGATTACAAAACATGAGCTGCAAAGCTGTATAGAGAGCCAATTCTAGATCTAAAGGTCAGTCTCTTGCGCACTGAGGATGAATCAAAGTGTAAGAGAAGGGCACTCAGGAAACATCAGGAAGATAATGCTCCATGTATTACACTGAATGTTATCTGGATGGACTGAAGTAAAATTAACTGAATTTAGAAAATAGTTTAATTCTGGCAAGGCAAAGTTCTAAGCTATTCACACAGGCTGCATACAGAATTTCAAATAATCTGGGAGAATTCTCACAGGTTTGTTCTCCTGGTAGAGAAATTTACCCAGAGCTGTAGTTACAGACATTTGAATGCTGAGACCCTGATGAGTGTAGACCTTGAAATGCTGACACTGTGTAGCTGGTGAGTTGTGGTGTGCAGAAGTCTATATACACAAAATTCAATATATTCTGCAGACTCCCATAGGCTGCATAGTGACAGATGACAGCAGAGCATAGAACAGCCCTGATTGGCTGACCCAGACTGCTGATGGTCACCCTGTTTCCCTGCAGCACAATATGGGTATTGTGAGGGGAACCTGTTCTGCTCCCTGCTAAAGCAGTGGTGTCCAGTGAGCAATACACTGTCTCCCTGGGGAGAGGGAGGGTTGAACATTTATGCTATCATCTGAGATAAGCCACAGGGTGTACAGACATTCACTTTTCCATGAGAAACTCTCCTGTGAGTGATTTAATCTGGGTTATTCCCAGGTTATTTTTCTCTGGAGCAGCCATTTTTACTCTGGGATAAAAATCCCAAACATCTATACATTCATGGTTTCTCCACATTCTGTGTAAAGCCACAGTTAAAAAAATAGAAACCACTTGAGAATGTGTGTTTATAAAAATAGAATATTGTACTTTCATATCATTAGGTGAGAATTTCCAAATATAGAAATAATTCTAACATTATAAAAGCCTTAGTCTGTCTGTCTGTCTGTCTGTCCATAATGCTTTATTCACACTCTGATTGGCAGATGGAAACAACCAATCAGAGTGCAAATACAGCATTTGGACAGGAAGTGGTGGTGTGGTGGAGTGCCACCATTATGATGGGGACTCAGGGGATGGAGCAGGGGGGGGGAAGGCCAGCCCTGCCCTGCTTTGCTCCCTGGAAGCACCAGCAACAGAGTGGACAGAACAGGACAGGAGGACTGGCCTTGTCCCCCCTCTTGCTCCTTGGAAGTGGCAGTGGCGGCATGGGGGGGAGCAGAGTCAGGACACTGCAGGGGGGGAAGTCCAGCAGCGCTGGCTTTGCCCCCCCCACCCTGCTCCCTGCAGGCAGCGAATATGGAAGAGGGGGCCGAGGCCAATGCTGCTGGCCTTGAGCCCCCTCTCTCCCATGCTTCCCAGGCAGGGGCAGTGGGCCCAGGCTGACACAGTGGCAGCAGAGGGGGAGGGAGAAGCATGCCCAAGGTGGGGGGAAAAGCCGGCTCGCAGTGGTGGCATGAGGTGGGGAACGGCAGACGTGGGCCGATGGGGGGGATGGGAGGAGTGGGCCTGGCCCGGAAACAGCAGCAGGGTGGGTAGGGGAGGTGCGCTGGGCCTGGCCCAGCCCAGAAATGGAGGGCGGGGGGAGCGGCCTGGGGTGGCCCAGCCCAGCCCTGGAACATCAGTGGGGAGGTTGGGGTAGAGGGCAGGGTTGGGCCTGGCCCTGAGACAGTGGTGGGGAGGGTAAGGGGGCCAGGCACAGCCCCGCGGTGGAGTAGGAGAAAGGGGGAGTAGCCTGTCCCCCAAAGCATGGGCATACGCAAGCCTTTGTCCCCACCTGTACCCCCTGCCCATCATTTTTGATGGGCAATTGGCTAGTCTAGCTTATCAAATAATTAAACATTGATAATCTTAAAATTGTATATATATATATATTTGAAGGTTGTTTCATTTAACTGCATTGTGGGCTGTAATAGCTTTAATACACTAAATTAGTTTGTGAATGTTTTATTTGGCAAAATACCACATATTGCCTCTGCATCATGTAACACAAAACAGAAGTGCATGTGTACAGTAATTAGTGCCATATGTTGACACAATCTTAATAACATTCAGTTCACTTCTAAGTAACTGGTTAAAATTCAGCCCACCTTCATAGTGAACAAACATAATTATCTTCTGATGACTTTTCATGGCCTACATGAAATGGATTGAGGGTTTCATGTCAGTTCCCAGTGGGCAGTTCCATATCTATATTGTGGAAAACACCACCGCAGTTGGCAGTAACTGGTCATTTCTCGGCAGCCACAGCAACATCCAAATACTAAATTAGCCATTGCCACTAAGCTCACCTCTCCCCCTGAGCTCAAAGTTAAAGTCCAATAACACAGCTAAGATTGAGGCATTCAGTCTTACAGTTGGGAGTTTTTGTACAAGTAGTACATTTGCACACAGGATTTTATTTTCCTCAGCATTTGAGCAGCATTCAGTGAAAAATGATAGGTCATTAAGGTGTCAGTTATAGTTCAGTGGTAGCCTAGTGATTATTCCTAATTTCTTCACAGGACAAATGACCCTACAGATATCAACATAGAGTGGGAATTGTTATCCTTCCTCCTCTCTTTCCCAATATATCTCTGGCAGTGGGTACAGGGAAATGACAGGCATGGGGGCCAGGTCTATAGGTTTTAAACCAATAGAGATTTCCACAAACGGGCAACTAGTACTCAAAATCCAATCAGCATATATATCCCGTTTATACAGTCAAAATTAAGTGGACTTAAGTAGCTCATACATCTGGGTTGGTTCTCAGTGAAGCGTGAATTTCACTCCTTGTGAATACAGTTCTTGCTGTTTTAAATTAGTTTTACTAGACTTAATTTCCTGTACATGGCACATTATTGTAAACCAATCCTGTGTATATACCGACTGTTTTTCCCCTGAAACAAGGCATATATCCTCAATAAAGTGGTAATATTAAGTTAAAAACAACAAGGAGTAACACCTCAGTGATTCTTTATTCACATATCAAAGACCAAAATATGGCCTGAATCAGAGAATTGTTACCAAACTGTTAAACATTTTTTTTCCAAATGGTCCTTTTTCTTAATCTATACTGTACTTAATCAAATTCAGCTAGCTCGGGCAAAAGGTCAAGCACTGATCACACATTACTGATCATGACATCTGCTGATGTTTCCTGAGAATTTAATTCTGCGTACTAATAAAGCCCACTTGCTATTAACATGCTTGAGAGGTTGTGAAAAAAGGTTCAGTGCAATCATGTTTTGAAAGCATAATAAAATGTCTTATTGTCAGGAAGCTCATATTGTAAAGCAGGAGTCAGAGAATGCTACATTTGCTATTCTGTATGTATCATAAATAGCTGGTTAGGTGTGGTACATCTGAAATGTGAAATGTCAGTTTCTATTAATGAAACAGATAGTGCAGAAGATTTAATGAAGACTGACTTGCTGTACATTCTGAATGGCTGGCGAAGGCTAGTACTTCTCAGAACAAGTATGATCCAATCTAGGGATATGCACTGCTTGCAAAATTTGCAATTCAAGGAGAATGCAGATTTCGGTCCTGAGATAAAGAAAAGGAAGAACATAAAAAAGCTTTTATAAAAAAAAAAGCAATAAAGGGTGTAATTCAAAGCCCATATAAGTCAATGGGGGAGCATCACATTGGCTTTAACAGTATTACTAGATCTTGACCCAAAAGGTGAAGGCAATGAGGTGTGATTGGAGGCAATTTTTGTTAGGGCAGGAGCTAGAGAGCTGCTGCATCTAAAACAAGAATGAGCCAAAGCTCAGAAGCATCCACACAAATAAAGTCTGCATTTCCTTTTCCTATCACTCTCCATGTTATAAAAGCAAACCATGGCAGGCCTGCATCAGCTAGGTGTATAGATGGCAATACTGCAACATGCAGCCCCTATCATCATGTAGAAGAGCAGACTAGTTGCAGACACTCCCTCCAACATCTGGGTGACATGCTTGCATAGCACTATCCTGTGTGCATGGAATGTGATGTCAATAAAAACTTATTGTGGTGCTTCCTTGTATTAGTGTTGCTTTTAAGATGCACCACCAGAATTTTTAGAAATTAGCATAACATGCTGATGTGAAACATGCAGCACTTCAAGATTAAAGATAATCCCCCTCATCGAATTTGTTGCCGACTGCAAGTGCTAATAGATTCCACACACCACAGTGTCATTACCAGGGTGTCATCTGTAGTGAAGTGTTTTGCCACAGGTGATAGATGCTGTTGATCCTAATGTCTCTCAAATGTCGAATCTTGGGAAACTAAAAATCTGTGAGAAATGGACTGTGCTGCAATTTTATTTGTTACAAACTAGATTGGTTTCCCCTTTCCCACTCTAGGTTACCTATTGGTTGTCAAGTCTCTTTCACAGTAGCTATATGCTGTAATATTCACATAACATTGTGGTAATAAGAAAAAAATTACACTCTTTTAGGAGCAACAAAATACTCAGCTTCCTCTAGATCTAATGTGTAGTGTCCAGGGCAAAACTCCTTGGCAAAAATTCAAAATAATCACTGTGTGTTGTTAGCAGGGTGTATTCTGTGGTACCTGCTACCCTTGTGATAGTTAGCAGTGCCATGTTTTAAAATCACTCCCTGTAGCTCTCATTTTTTTTAAGTGGTACTTCCAAGAATGATGCTGAATGGACAGAAATGCAATGGCTTGCTGATCTAGGAGCAATATTTGCCGAAGAACCACTTTGTAGAGGTAGTAATTTGGGAAATGATAGCATGTCATTATATCCATAGGTGTACATACATCTGATTAAAGAACAGCCCGGAGGAGTAGAATAAAGTAGCAGTTCTGAACAGGGATGCATAAAGCCACATGACATGTTTTAATGAACTACAAAAGGCCTGCATTTAAATATGGCATAATATACTATGAGCCAATGACTACTGTTCACAGTGGAGATTTATTTGTCATAGATAACTGACAGCGAATGGTGTGCATATATTTACTCATACCTTAATTGTAGACTTTCTTCCATATTAAACGAGCAACATAAACATGAGGCTATTCCTTGTGGGGCAAGAATCATGGACTCCCACTTCACTGGGCTACTTTCAAACAGAAGGAAAAGAACCAGCCAAGCTGAAATGTTTTTATTTATTTTTAAGAAAATGTACAGCCACCTTGAGAGTCCTCAGTTTCTGTAGGCTGCCAGTGCTCTGTACCTCTACAGTAGCTAAATGAGAGTAGCCCCCTTTAAGAGCATCAGAAAAGAGTTCAGCAAAAATTTAAAATAAAACAGATATCAATGAAATTGAGTGCTGTGGCTTTCTTGTTTGGAGGTACCATTGACACAGAAATCCCATTACTTTCTAACAGGATTTTGTACATACTTCCCCCTCAGTACTTTGAAACTAATTTAAACTGCTCACTTGGCCCTCCAACTATTGTCTTGGGTTGTCATCAGTGGAGCATCCATCTGTCTTACTTTGTCCCTCCAAAGTTAGTCAAGGGAATCATGACAAATGTCTCTTGGCCTTCTCAATAGGTATTTGTTTTTGTTCCTACACCTGATGCTTTATTTCTGGAAGGGCAGAGTTCATAAATGAGGCTTCAGGTTCAAAAGTCTCAGGGGGAGAAGCTGTCAAAAGGGCTCTTTCTCATTCATTAAGCTGTATAGTCGCAGATGAATCACTGAAGTGTATATTAGAATGTATTTTTTAATATAGAGGCATTCAATCATGCTAATTATTTAGGAGGTTTCAAATTAGATTTACTATGACTAAATGCAGTTCTCTCCAGGTACTTCTTGTTTTCAGTATACAGAACACTGCCACAAACTTCCAGTGTCATTTTAGGTGTGTCTTCAAAACCACAAGTTAAATCTAGGACTACGTATCTGAAATTTTCCCACTGTGCTAACAAGCCGCACGTACAGACATTTTGTCTCTTAGAGAGACTCCTGAGGGTGATTTAACCCTGGTTGTTCCCATGTTATTTTTCTCCTGGAACAGCCATTTTTACCCTGGGTAAAAAAAAGAATGCACATCTGTACAATCATGGTTTCTTCTGGGAGAGCAGATTCTCCCAGGAGAAACTGAATGTCTCTATGAGGCCAATGTGTTCTCTCCTTGGGGAGCTTCACAAATAGACTCAGATTTAAGAAAGTCCTAGTTGAAAACACAAGTATATTTTTAATCCTCAGGAATCTGGTGACATCTCATATTTCTCCTTAAGTGGCAAAATTAGGAAGCATCTTCCCTTTGTTTTAGTAGTCTCTTCTCTCTGAGGACATATTTATTTTCTTCAGGGCTCAGATGAGATGGCTCTACTGAAAAGGTGTAAGGGCATATTTTTTACACCTTTTGAACCAAAAAGTACCTATAATGTGTTGTATATCTCTCTTTTCTGTGCATAAGGCTGGGATGAATGGGATGAAAGCGCCCTAAAGTTTTGGATCATGCTGTTTTAAAAATAAATGTATTTAGTTAAAATATTTTGAGTGCAAAGAGCATCCCTAAATTCTATGATGAATTTAATACTTTTGTTCTTTGGTAGATTGGTGTTTCCTCTTCTCGTTTTTATTCTGCTGACTACTGGATCATTTTCATCTAGGTCTGCTGTTTATATATAAACTGCTGCAAAGCATAGGTGCTGTCCAGAGTATTGGGTTCTTTTGTAGAGTAGTCTTGTTTTATCAAGGTTAACTGTGTTTCTTCAGTTTAGTGCCCACATAGTTTATTATGTTTCCAGATCAGCTTAGACTTTCATCTTTGTCAAACAAACAAGGAGTGTCAGCAATGGGTTGTGAATGCCACTCACGATGTTGAGGAAAAGACTTGGCTTCAGGTGCGGCTTGGAAGTGGCATTGGGAGGGTGACTGTTACACAGTTGTTATGCACTAACCTCATCTTCTGGTTTTCAGACCTGTTTCAATGGGCTTCCTGCTAAAACGTGTTTCTAGGTTGTCTAAAGGGAAATCTCATTCAATTGTTCTAGCAAGAACTTGGTGGGAATTTGCAATGACTTTTTGTCTTCCATTACTGAAACATAGGAGTCCTAAAATCTTTCCTTCCTTTGCCCCACAGACTTAAGTGCAAGAGCCAATCATGAGTTGACTTCCTATTATGCTCCGTTGTTCTTTACAATGAAGTCCTTTTGATCCCTGATGGACTGTTATGCTACATTGTCAGACCACTTCCATAGTTTCATAGTTTCTAGGGTCAGAAGGGACCTGAACAGATCATCAACTCCGCCCCCCTGCCCTGGACAGGAACGAGTGCTGGGATCATAATACCCCAGCCAGATATCTATCCAACCTCTTCTTGAAGACCCCCAAGGTAGGGGAGAGCACCACCTCCCTTGGGAGCCCATTCCAGAGCCTGACAGCCCTAACCATAAAGTGATGCCTCCTGATATCAAGCCTGAACCTACTCTCAATCAATCTGTGGCCATTATTCCTTGTTATCCTAGGTGGTGCCTGGGGGAACAGAGCCTCACCTATTTTATGCTCGTCCCCCTGGTGAGTTTATAGACAGCCACCAGATCCCCTCTCAGTCTTCTCTTGTGGAGGCTGAATAGATTCAGACCCTTTAATCTATCTTTATCGGGGGGTCAGGGGGCCTGCTGCACACTGACCATGTGAGTGGCCCTGCTCTGGATCCTTTCAAGGTTAGCCACATCCCTCTTGAATTGTGGTGCCCAGAACTGGACGCAGTACTCCAACTGTGGCCTGACCAGTACCACATAGAGGGGAAGGATCACCTCCCTGGACCTGCTTGTGATGCATCTGTAGATGCACAACAATGTGCAGTCAGCCTTACTGACCACTTCCTCGCATTGGCGGCTCATGTCTATCCTGGAGTCAACAATGACTCCAAGATCCCTTTCAGCCCCTGTGTTGTTAAGAAGGGTGTTCCCCAGCCTATAGGCATGTCACAGGTTCCTTCTCCCTAGATGCAGCACCTTTCACTTGTCTGCATTGAATTCCATCCTATTCTCATCCACCTACCTCTGTAAGCTGTCTACATCTAGTTGGATTTTGTCCCTCCCCTCCAGTGTGCCCACTTCTTCCAACATCTTTATGTCATCAGCAAAGTCTGTCTACTAATGCACTGCCCTGTACCAGGCTAAAGAGCACAGCCTTTAGCAACCACTCATCATGCTTCATCTACCAGGTGTGTGCAAATAGCTGAAAAGCCAAAACCTGCCTGGTTTTGCACCATTTTGATTTATCAAACTTAAGCCAAGACTTTCATAATATTCTTTGTGAGTCTATATTTAAAAAAAGTTACATTGTTACAACATGAAATAAATATTTTTGTTGTATAAAAGGCACCCTAAGCAATACTAAATAAAAGTTACAGGATGGTGAGAATTATATGTAACTTTCCAGCTAGCTCTCTAATGATTGTTTAAACCTCAATTATACTGGCAAACACAGAATATTTTGATCTTTTAAAAATTCTAATTGTAAGAGGTTCAAAGGTGTGAAGCTTAAAAAATAATCTTAATTCTCCTGTTTTCTTTTCAGGAAGTGCTCCCTAGCATCAGTGAAACATTTCTCATGTTATATTGTCATTAGTAAGGTGTCCCAGGCTGGACTTTTTGCTACAAGTAACAAATTGCTATATTTCTGAATGCTTCTTAGATGCTCAGGATAATGATCAGAAATAGGGTGTGCTATAGTTCTGCTGTTAGGTTATTTCCTCTTGAATTCATTTGTCACTCCTTACAGAGCTGCATTCAAAATGTATCTGGATAACGAATAAAATGTTTAGTCCAAAAATAACAGATTTTAGGTATCAAGGAGTAGAATGGCGTAGACTATAAATTTGACATTATCAGTTAAATGATTAAGTTATTCTAGTCAGATTGCATGTGAGGTTATGAAGTCCTACTGAAGTTAATGGGACTATTACCTTACTGTTAGTGTGGCTATCTTTTAATTATCACTTTAAAGTATATATTATGATTGTATAAATTAGTCTACTTCCACTGACAATTTGCATTAGTTGAGGATATGGCCCATGTTAGGATAGGGAATACTCTCCAGTAGAAGCATTGCTCACCTTAATTTCTTCCACATGAACTTGCCTTTATGCATCTGCTTCCAAATGGAGATATATTTCTTTTTCAATAAAGACGCAGATCAAGTTCAGTTTGAGCCTAATCTCTGCTGGAATTTGAATTCCTCTGTGCTTGGAATCTCTGATGTGGAAATTGTTTTCTTTCATCCAAATATTCCACATGAGTTCATTCTGGAGAATGGAGTTATTCCCTCAGGTGCTTGGCTTATATCAGTGGTAGGTCTCATAGGGGATGAGGGTAAGCATGTGCATGTCCATTCATTTACTCAAATGCTCGGGACTCATCCTCACTGCCCATTCTCAGAGTTGCCCAAGACCAAAGGCTTAAGAATGGACTTTGGAAGGAAGACAGGAGCAGTGTCATGGGGGAACTTCCAGTTTTGGAGTGCATCAGTAAACCTGAATGAACAAGTTAAGTTCCACCTCATTCTTCCTGAGTCCCATTTGCTGATCTGGTATAGACAGGTCCTAAGACTACACCTCCCTTCTACAGATCTCCTCAGTAGAAACCAGGGCCATGGACTGTACAATTCCATGCTATACATCCTTCAGCAATGATTTGCTATCATCCTTTCTGTTTCATAACCATTTCCAGTTGCTCAAAATTCAGATATAGGGTGTCCAGGACTACTTAGACTACTTTACGCTAGGTCATGTGACATTTGTTCTTTCTGCTTCTACTTTAATTAGTGGTGTCTATTTATTGGGGGTGGGTGGAATGGACGTCTAATCTCTATACCTTCTACCATCTTGCTTCATTAAAGTAGCACTGAAGTTTTGCCATTGACTTAATTGTGGTCTGGATTTCAACTTGTGCCTAACCTTTTTCTTTGTATCCTTATCATTCTCTCATATCCCTTTTCAGGCTAAAACTCCCCTGAATTCCCCATTGACGATGCTCTCTCTGCTCTCACATCCAAAATCCCACATATAATGAAGCCCTTCCTTATGAATCTGACACCCAAAGATATTTAAAAACATACAGCTGTGTGGTGCATCCACCTTTTGCTCATTGTTTTAACTCCACATAGTTTCTGTAGACCAAACCTGGGTTGCTTTAGGTGTATGGGAGTTCATCAATTATTTAAATGATCTGTAAACTCCTTGGAGAAATCACTATATCATTTCCATGTTCCAAATACAACTCCACAGCCTTAATATCCCAATGTCCTTAAAGCAATTTTCTGCATTGCACACTGAATTCCATGAGCTCATCTATAAAAAATCATCCCTTCCCCCCTTCAGAAGGGAAATTTTAAGATCCTTGGACATAAGTGCTAAGCACTTTGTCAGCATTATATAAGAATTGTTCTGGGATTTCCGTGGTAGGTTTTAATGGAAGTAGTATCCTGTTCATTTGTTTCACTGAATGCTTTACTACTGAGACAATAAATATAAATATATATTTTGAAAATTCTTGTCAGAAAAGTAATCTGCATGAATAAAAGTGCACCTTTAAATAGATAAATTACAAAACAGGCCTGCTTCACAAGTATTATTTAATGGTATTGGAAAAGTAATAAAGGGTAAGTTGCTGTACATGACATCTAATTTCTAGATCAATTGATTCACCTCCTATTGATGTACTACTGTATTTATATACCCTGCCCCCAAAAATGACACATTAGGTACAGCAAACAATTCCTCATTTCTGAATTGCAGTATAGCTACTGTCTCAGCTCTCTTTTGATGATCTTACTAATTGGACAGTCCAGATGGATTATTTTTCCCCCTCAGTCTGACATTAGACGTATATAGTTAGGATGTTCTGCTTACCTGAACAAAAAGTTGGAAAGTATGGGCTAGTGCAGTTATCATAAGCTTATGTACAGTTAGGTAAATATGTTTCAATTTATGTATGCAGATCAAGGAGGTTATTCAAAAGCTGTTGGCCTAACTCCTATGTGAGTTCTACTGACATCTGTGGGAAGAGCTGGATCAAACCCAAGCACTTCTAAGAAATCCCAAAAGCACTTGGGGCTAGGGACAGAAGTTACACATAAGCCAGTTTACGTGATCAGAAACTGATTTAAACCTCTAACAAAACAGAAGTTCAGTGCACATAAGCCAGTTTCAAAATGCCTGAAACTGGTCTGAGATAAACCTGGATGAATGTAGTATCAGACTTAACTGATTTGGGTAAAACAGGTTTATGAAACATTTGTCCCAGACCCTGTCCAAAGAAATTTTCAATTCTAGGCCACTGGTGCAAACTTGAGCCAATCCTCTGGAGCCCAAAAGTTATGTCAGTGGAAGAAAGGTCTGAGGAGTTGATGAACTCAGTCTCAAATCTGGAAGATGGCAAAATTGGAGGGAGGCTTTCATAGGGCATTGAATACTGGGCACTGAATCCCTGAAGTTCGGTCACTTACGTCAAATCACATTCAGAAGGTAGCCTTTGCGAAAAAGAAGGCCTAGAAACCTATCTTTTTAGAAATAAATGTCCACCTTTGGAACTATGCTGGTAGCTTTCACCATTGCTTTCCACCATAGCTCAATTCAGCACCTGGTATTCGCTGAGAAATTATAGGCTTTTTATTTTTGGATGCTTAGAAGCTGTGCAATATTTCATAGTTTACAGAAGCAATAATATTTTTTCAGCTTGGGAAGAACAAATAGCTTAAACTGGCTTGTCCTGTCAAATTCAAGCTGACAAAGTCGCTTCAGAAGGAGCATCCATATTTCCGGTATTATTTATGATCATGTACTTTAGATGCTGCAACTAGGAAATGTAAAACAATTCATTTAAAAGACAATAAAATTGGGATATGTTCCAGGTTTTTGCTGGCAGAGGTTAGTGTAAATGACTGTACATACATGGATAGGGTGACAGTAGATTGCTGACGGTCTCTTAGTAAGGAAAAAAAATAACTGTCTTTTCAATAGCCTGAAGCAACTAATCAAACATTTTCAGAAAATATGGAGTGAAATTTGCTATCAGTGCAGCACTAAGTCCAAGTAACCAACTTCAGGGCAAAGAACACAAGGATGGCTAAAGCAGCACCATTCACCACTTGTATCCAGCATTTGGTTTATCTTTAACTTGTCTGTGTAGGCATGTCTAATGACTCTATGTAAAGAGATTTCAATTGCCACACCTAAAAGACCATGAGTTTTCATGATGGTTTCAGAAAACTATTAAAAAGATCATTTACATATTCTTTTGCTATCAACCTGCACACATGCTCCATGCTCTGCAGCATCTCATCAAATGCTTTAGTTAATTACTCACTAATTATAACATTGTTGAATGGCTACACTGCGGCAACCATATAATTATGGAGCATAAAGTACTGAACAGTTACAAGATTGAGCATATTGACTGATTACAATAAATCCCCTGCTCATTGTTGATATTTGTCACCTACTTAACATGCTTCATCTGTTTGCATCTCATGCCCTCAGACTAATAGCAACACATGAATGGCTATTGGTCATATAAGTTAACTTGAGTTAGTAGCAGAGAATACAGGTGTGATACATTGACTGATAACGTGTGTTAGTTTATTAAAAAATGTAATGTGTGCATTAAAATAAAAGTGGAACTCTACCCAAGCCCACACTCAACCCACCCTGAAAAACTCCGTCTAAGTACATTCTAGTAATTGTTCTTTTACATCAGTATAAATTGACCATTTAAGTTGACTCTCTCCACTGAGCTCCAATGAAGTTAATCCCTAATTTTTTTTTGTGTCAGTAAAAGGAGAATGTGGCCAGTGGGTTTTCATGGAGGGTAAAACTAAAATCTCAGTGCAGCTGACAAGGGGCAGGAAAGATATCTAGGCTTTCTACTCTCCCAGCTCTGGCATAATTGCAACAGTTGAACTAGCTCCAAAAATAATTTAGAGTAGGCTGGGAACTACACTAAATTGGACTAGTTCAGCGGTGCTCAATCTCTGGCCTGTGGACCAGATCTGGCTTGTGAGGCCATCACATCTGGACTATAGGTCTCCACATGGATCTGGAAATTTGGTAGTAGGGCAGCAGTGGCAATGTTAATTGCAGCTTCCTGCTGCTAAATTTCTAGACTCATGGGGAGCACCAGAGGCCAGACGATGTGGCCCTCCATGTTTGATCATGCCAGTGCATGGTGGGGTTGGCACGTGGGGTCACTCTGTGGCTGGATCTGGCATATGTGGTCATTCTGTGGCTGGTGCATGGGGTCAGGCTGGCATATGCAGCATATCTGGTAAGTGGCGCCAGGCCAGTATATCAGATTGCACCCACATGCCCACCTTGTGCTGGATCCAGCCCATGGATCGGTCATCTGCCAGTCGGCCAGCCTGTGGAACCAGAGGGTTGAGCATCACTGGTCTAACTCAAAGCCCTGCAGTAACTGCTCTGTTGCCCAAGGAGTGCCTTGTTTTATCTCCATTTCCAGCAAGTCCATTATAATGATCAAGGGGAAAGCAGAGGGTAGTAGGTGTTTACATCTCCCAATCATTCACTTACATCAGTGGGAGCTTTGGCCTTGTGCTCAATAAGAACAACGAACAAGCGTAAGTGGGTAAAGATATGGTTGTTTTGTCCTGTTAAAGGTAGAATGTTTGTCTTTTGAACACAATTTTTCTCCATTGCCCCCTCCTTCCAAATCACCTTTCAAGGTGCATTGAGATACTGGACATGGGAAAGTTTTGTACTTAGTTATACTTGCCATTCATATATTGTCTTTAACCAAGAACACGATTTTAAGGTTCCTACAGCTGTTAAGCAAACATGCTAATTCATTAAAACTCAGGGTAAGTTTTTTATACTCTCATGCTCACCATGAATAGTTCTCGTTTTGTTCTCACAACAGAATGTTAAACCAGGACGTGTCTGATCAAAGAGTTCAAGCTTCAATTTTAGGAAAGTGAGTCACTCAACAGTTATATTTCATGGATTCTTTATTCAGTAACAATGCCACCTGCTGTATAAATATGCATTCAGAGAAAAGCTTAATGGCCATCACATACAGAATAACTAAGCAGGATATAGCCCAGTATATTTAAAGATCTTCCAAAAAGACAAATCTTTGTTATAACATACTGCAAGTTTTTTTTTTCCAATGAAGGAAGATTGACTCTATCTGAATAGTTATGCCCTTTCTCTATAGGTATCAAGGACTCTTGGAGGTTGATAAGGAGTCTGCACTCTATGTGTGGGCTATTATTGCTATGCAAGATCTAAAAATATTCTTTGAAGCTTCTCCCTTTACTGTTGCTGCTCTTTAGCAAAAGGGGGGAAATGTTTTACCAAGTTTTGTTAAAAGTAATGTTACATGACAGATCACAAAAGTTGGCAAATTTGGATTTGGAGTACAAAGGAAACAGATAATTGCTGGTATAAATGTATACAACTTCAGTCACTGGTAAATTTAACCTTTGGGCATTTATGTGGCTGCATGCAAAAAAAAATCTAGTAAAAGAATATTACCCATCACCCATTCAGACTTCTCTTCTACAGCCAGTGTCTGCTGTAGACTGTACAGCAGTCATGCTGCTGTAGACTATGCTTTCTTCAAATTATTGTTTGGTTTGTACTGCAAATGTTCCCTTCCTTAAACACTATATAAACCTCGTTGTAAAATAATAGCTTGGAACTGGAGGAGTTTCAGAATACAAGGAGGGCATTTACTGTTTTGCAGGGCTTGCTGAGAATTTGTTGGCAAGTTCTTCTATGGATGATATAGGTTAAGCATGTGGATATTTGCCAGTGTATTATTTACCTTGCTAGAAATGCAGGTTACTTAAATCTGACCTAGGAAAGAGATCAAAAGATGTTTCATCAGACTGTGTTCTGTACTCTAGCCACGGCCTTGATCTGCCCCACACTGTTTGGTCTACTTTCTGTTCTACATTTTGGATTGTAGTAAGTGGGCCTGATTCTCACAACCAACATTTCCCCAGAGATTTGGGTGAGTAGATGTAGTTTGATTTTTTGTTTTTGTTTTTTTTTCATTCAAGCCATATTTTTCTTGTAATTCAAGTCAATTTGTCTTTGCTGTAATGCCATTAAAGCCAACAGAATTACACCAGGGATGAATTTGACCCATCCCCTTTGCATCCAAGTAACACTCTTCCTACAAGACTTCGTCCATTTCTTTTAAAACTCATTTTTCATTTGAAGCTATGATCCCAGAAGGCTGCCAATGCTAGGCATCCTTACCAGCTGCAGTTAGTAAGGTTCCCATTGGGTTCACTCATGTACTTCTGGATTTCAAACATTCTGGAAAAACAAAGACAAAATCTATAATATATGCATTATATGCCGTAGTGACACACTACGGTGACGTAGCAATCACGTGCGTCTACGTGTGATTGCCAACTATGTTGCCTTAGGGGTACACTCCCTGGGTTTAGCACATCACTAGAGCGATGTAGCAGTGAAATTTAACCATGCGCCATGCACACAGTGCAGTAAATGCCTGCAATGCTCCATGCTTTAGTACTTCCAAAAGGAAGTACTAAAGCATGGCAACGTGTAGACGTGCCCCATAGGTTCTAAATCCCAAGTGTTTAAATTAAAAAAGAACATTAGTTCCTAAGTATTGTAATCTCACTTTACCTTCCTAGGAACCTCATAAAAACCCTCTCTGCATGCAGGCCTCTATATATGCCCTTCCAGAGAAGGGGGTAAAATCAGGAAAGGATTGTTGTCCTCCTAAGCCAACATAAAGTTTTTACTTTCTATCCTGGCTCTTCCTTTATGTCTGTGCTAAAGAACATTGCTGATTTAAAAGACATTTCCCTTTTTAGAAGGTAATGATGACATCATGCTATTTGATCTGTGTCTGGGGGGAGGGTGTGCAGGGTGCAGCTTCAGTCAGGTGTAACCAGCTCTCTAATAGGGAGCCCATGCCTGAGCTCTCTGATTTTAAATGCACATGCCCAGCTGCACATGTCATGATAGATGCACAAAGCAAATTTTTGTTGCACATGCTCTGTTAGTCCATCAGCTTCTATCAGGAATGAGCAAAAGGGAGCTGTTCTGTGACACAGACACTAATACTAACAGAAAGTGTCATTCATGGCAGGAATTTAATCTGGGGATTGCAGTTTAATTCAGCACTATCCATCAATCATTTTTCCACCCAGAAACAAGCAGCTATCCTCTGCTCTGCACCAAATGTTACCACAAGCAGTGGGATTAGTCCTATAGGCAGCTACAGACAGTTAGTACCTCCTTGTGAGGTACCAAATGCCACACTGAGTGAGAGTTGGCGGGGCCCACCCTCTTCCCTAAGGCACTCTATGATGTAGCTTCCTGACCTATCATTGCAGAGGTTGTTTTCTAATTGCCATCATTTTTAAAGCACAAATATATCTCCTGTTAAATTGATTGTGATGGCAATAAAGTGAGCACTCAGTGGTGTATGCCTGCAAAGCACCACATGTGCTATAACTAATTAACCTTCAACCCACTTTTCACTTGGGAAGTAGAAGAACAACTGTCCCTGAAGTGCAGAGCCTCACTGAGTACCACATAAGTGAGAAGCTGGGAGCTCCGACCCATCAGAAGCAATGGCACATCCGAGGGTTCAAGAGAAATGAGGAGTTAAGCAGTAGGTTTTTCAGAATAGCCAAGCTTACAGTGCTGCTGGGAAAGAACAAATCCACGTTCCTGAATACCACAGACTGCACCGGAAAGAGTAACCACAGGGCACAGGTATTGGCAGTGACAGACCAAGCACCACACTCTATATAGAGCAAAGAGCAATGGTGAATTGGGCGCAGTATGCCAATATGTCATTTTTGTCCCATTTGCCCTGGGACTACCCTAAGCAGTGTTTGCTCTTAGTTGTGCTGAGCACCATTTCAGGGCTGAAAAATCAGAGCTTGACCAATGTTTTTTGACAAATACTTAAATGTGCTGAAAATGGAGTCTTGGGGTGGAGGGAACAGAGGAAAAAATTCTGAAAATATTGACAGATGAGGTTATTGGGGTAAATCTGATATGTTTTATTAAACAGACTCAAATAGTTGGAAAAACTATTCCTAGCAAGCCTTTGGGCACAGGTTGAGGAAGCATTTGCAGATAACATTGACTTTTTTTTTTATATGAACCTTTTCCCCTTTCCATTTTGAAACTCACCAGTCATCATTTAAAAATCAGCATGAATTATTGAGAGCAAGAAGGCAAAACCAAAGGGTAAAAGAACAAAACACAACTTTTCATTTCTGTTCAAAGAAAATGTTTTGGGTTGACTCAAAAGGAGCATTTCATGTTTCTGTTTCAGCAGCTGTCCCGCCCCTCCCCACTCTTCAAAAAGTCTTTTTCTATTTGATCTGTGCCAAATGTTTCTCCTTTTTTTCCCCATTTGTTTCAGCTACTGAATCAGAAAATGTATTACTTGCCCAATTTTATGACCACAGCTGGTCCTCTTCCACTCCTCTCTTCCAGTCTGCACTGACCACGTGCCTAGAAATGGCACAGAGCAGGCAAACCTGGTGTTTTTACCTGGCCTAGTATGTTCCTTTACCAGGAGTTTTCTTTAATGAGACGTGTCTGCTCGGTGACACATCCATGCTAAACTGATACATCGCGATCTTGGAGCAACAATGAAATGGGCCTGAATGTTAACTGAAATCCTCAGCTCCTAATCTGCATAGTATGCACTGCAATGAAAATCACCAACCTTGTTTTACTCAGATGCTTCTTTTCCAACTGTTTTAGCCTTGGCTAGGCAGCAGTATGAAAAACGCTTTCCTCCCAAAACTATTTCACATTTGGGCCCAGAGCTATCTGGTGATAAAAGCTTTGGATTTGCTTTTATCAGACATATCTAGGCTGCCAAAAAAACTAGAGATGGGAAAAACTAGAGACGGGGAATTTCTTTGCTTTATTTAATTTTGTTTTATAAAATAAGGTCTTAAAAGATTTTTTTTCACATTTCTACCACTGCAAACAACCTCAAGCTAGTTGAGACACAACTATGTAAAGAACAGAGCCTCTTGCAATAGGAACCAAGGGGGAAAAAAAACCTAATAGATGGCTGGGCTGTCTTCTTTCATTTTTTGACCTTTAATTGAAAGATTGAAGATAAGTAGTTCCTGGGAGAAAGCAAAAGGCGGATTCACTTATCCTGTAGCTTCAAGTGAAAAGCTTCCTGGAAGCCTTACTATATATTATGAATCATCCCCTTGTCATTCCAAGAAGTTCATAGCCAAATAAAATGCTAGAAATGGATTGATAGTGGAGTGACGGGCAGTAGGGCCCAAGTGAGAGGTGAAAGGCCTCAAGATAATACATTCAAGTGTCCCTCAGGACATTTTGTAAAGCTGATGTTTCTGACCTCAGAAATGCTTGTCTCACTGTATCAAGATTCACTGCTCTCTTAAAATAATGCCACTTTGAAAAGTTCACCCATTTACATGAAGTCTTTTATAATGTAATTTCTATTCTAGTTTCTTTTTAAGGAAATCCTATCAGGATCATCATGGCTTTGTCTTTATGGGATGTCAAAGCATGTCAGCTAGAGAGATGTTATCTTTGTGCACCTCCCAGCTAAATCTCATCCAGTCAGACTAAAAAAGCTACAGGGCTTCCTTATAACTAGGTCCCCATATAACAAACTCAGACGTAGGAATGAGCCTACTGTCCTAAAAAAAATAATTTTCAAGGGGAGGGTGCATTGCTTTGAGAAGATTTTGTCCCTTTAAGGAGCAGAATTCTGGGACTAACGTGTGCCCCAAAACTCTTCATTTGATTGGGGAATGTAACCTCTTCTTCACAGCACAGCAGGAAATCAGCCTTGCTAAGGGGCACCTTTCCTTGATTCTGTCCCTTAGGAGCATGAGAAAATGTTGGTTGCCCTACCCACTCAATCTGCTAGCAGCGGCTTAGCTGTGGTGACAATTCCTCACTGATGACAGGAGTTCAGTGCTTCAGGGTTTTTGTTATTGTCTGTCTTTCTTTTTTTTTTATGTAACTGCTCCACTACTGGCAGAGCAGCTGATACTCCTAAAGTTGAGATCTCTGACTCTCTACTTACATTCCCTTCTTAGCAAGCTAAACATCCTTCTTTATGCAGCCTTTGGTAAGTGTATCAATTGAGAAATGTCATGTTTCCTATAAGCATTATTTTTTAAATGAAAGGAGAGAGGGGTTGAATATCTCTCGTTGTGTCACCACCTCCCCACACCAGATCAGCTTCTAGTACTTGACATTCTCATAGACAACCCCAGCTTCCTGAAAGCTCCCTCTTCCAGCAGCATTATAACTGAACTTGGCCCCATGTCTTCTAAGTACATTGATGTGCCTGGTACAATTCCACTGTCATTAGTGGATTTCCCCCAATGTACTTGAAAGCAGGAGCTCTCTCCTCTTTTCTCCCATTAAGAATGTTTCTTAGATTGACTGAGCAGCAGCATGTAAATGATTGCAGCTAGGATTTGAAGTGAACACTTCACTGAGGTGAATACAGTGCTGGGGAGTAAAAGCTTATGCCTTTTTCTGCTGATATTGTTTAGCAAGAGACAGCTTTCTGCTAGGCTGGATTACCAGGGCAAAAGTATATTGATTTACATTTTGAAGGTTATCTTTTCAGTAGAAAAGGGTAGACTAGATTCTTAGAGGAAGATTTCATGGAAAATATATGTTAAAATAAAGCTGGAGTTGGGTAGAAATAGTAGTGTAGTGGGGCTTGGTGCTGAGCAGGTTACAGTATTTTATTTTGGAAGATTTCTCACTTTCTCTTTGCATACTAACGTGAATTACAAATGTACATTATCACTCTTGCTTTTCAGTTTATCTATTGAATTTAAGCTGGTATGCTGATAATGGACAGTCAGTTGAATGGTGTCCAAGTGGAGATGACCAGATATTTGACCTCTCTTGGCCCAGGTCCCACAAGCCCCTAAATGTGGAATACAAGTTGATTTGATTTATAGAGTGAAGACTGAATGTTGTGTTATCCAAAATGCTCTGCAGATTGATTTATATACTGAATACTAGAACTTTAATTGGGTAAAAATCTACTATTATTCCTTCAAAGGTCAACTTCTTCTCTCCTAACTCTGCTGGCAACACTC
>NW_017728996.1:26444480-26444691 GCF_001723915.1 Gavialis gangeticus | reverse complement strand
CCCCCATGGCTGCCCTGCCCGCCCCAGCTCCTGGCCCTTTAAAGAAAAGCCCTGGTGCTCACCGGGTGCTGCTGGGCAGGGGGGTAGTCTCTGCTGTCCCCCACTGCTCCATGCTGCATGGAGGGCTCTCCATGAGCCCCCCAACCCCCTCCTCACTCCCGCAACCCTCCCACAGGTGCCCCACCCAGGCCAGCTCTGGCTGTTTAAGAAA
>NW_017728996.1:26438805-26439480 GCF_001723915.1 Gavialis gangeticus | reverse complement strand
TCATGTAACCTGTCTGCCAGGCCCTGATGGCAGTACAAAGGCTGGATTCAAATTTGAGGGCCTTTGGCTCAAGCTCCCACCCACAAACCTGGGAGAAATCTTCTTACTGATGGATCTAGAAAAACAACTTCCCCACTTGCAAGCAATTTTGAACAAATTGGACCATTTATTAAAGGCAGTAAAATAATTAAGCCTTATTTAACTTCACCTTCAACTATTACACTCCTTAACTATTAAATACCCCCCAAATATCAAATACCCTAAATACTGAATACCCCACAATCTCAATTTTTGTTGCCCTGCGCTGGACTCTCTTCAATTTGTCCACATCCTTTCTGTAGTGTGGGGCCCAAAATTGGACACAGCACTCCAGATGTGGCCTCACCACTGCTGAAGACAGGGGAATAATCAGTAGGCCTGTGCAAAGCTTTGGGTGGTGATTCGATTCACAGGAGATTTGGCCTGATTCGGTGGCCAAATCTCCAAATCTGAATCGAATCAGGGAACCAATTAAAAGGTCCAAATTGATTCAGAGCTCTCCGAAACTTTGGAAAAGATTCAGAGAACTTTGATGATTGGGGCAGTCCCTGGTGGCTGCAGCAGGAGCTGCAGCCGAATCCAAGCTGATAAGTACTAGAAGTGGGGGAAGGGGGGCTGGGGGAGGGAGGAGAGGAC